>NC_082649.1:4884375-5200833 GCF_028023285.1 Balaenoptera ricei | reverse complement strand
AGGAAACAGGGTAATTAGATAGCCTCCTGCAGAGAGGGACAAAAAGCCAAGTGCCCTACGGAACCTGAAGGTTTTAATCTCCTGCCTCCTTCTTGCTTCTCATCCTTTTTTTCTTTCTCTTTTCCTACTTTTAAATTTTTTTTCTCCATCTACTTCCTATTCATGTTTTCCCTTCTTTATTTGTCCCAAATTTCTTTTCCTCAGTCCTTTTCCCCTTTTGCTTTCCCACGTTCTGTGTTCCTCTCATCCCTTCTTCTCCACCTCTCTTTCTTCCCTGTGCTCTTCATGCTTTTTCAGGTTTATCACAACTTTGGTTTCTGACTCCTTTGTCAGCTGAAATGGATCGCAGTTCTCAGGGAGAGAAAGTACAAGCTGTGTTATTGAAAACCAGTGCCTGCCTTCGTATGGCTACAAAGAGGCAGTGGTGGTGGAACACAAAAGTAACGAGTACTACCGTCGATCGGGAACTGTTAATTTTTGTAACAGCCCAGCTGAGCAACCTAATGGTTTCTGGTTAACAGATTGGGAGATCCAGGCCCAGACACCAGTCTTGCACAAGGTCGCCCTAAATGTTGGAGTGTGGAGTTAAACCCAACTCTGTCCTGTTCTGAAGTTCCGCTTGCTCGGTGCAGCCTTTAGGATAGTGGGTAAGGTGGCCACAAAGGCTGGGTGTGGGGAGGGCTTCTGGTTCAGGTCAAACATTCCCCACTCCCAGCTTTCCAATTCAGATCTGGGGCAGGGCCTGAGAATGTGCATTTCTCACAAGTTCCCAGCTGGTGCTGATGCTGCCAGCCTGGCGACCACACCTGGAGAACTGGTGGTTTAAAAGGCGTCAACTTTAGACGTGGCTGGTCGGAACTCAACCCCAGGTGGCAGGAAACGCTTTCCAGCCCCAGACACGAGTGCAGGGTGGGTGTAAATGGAAGTACTTAAATGGTTCAACCTGCTTCATTTCACAAAGGCCTTGAGGTTGCCTTATAAAATAGAAAAATATAAACATGATAAACAGTTGAGGAAGTCAAACGAAGGGAAAAGATAGGGGTTTAGTGAAAGTAGTTGACATCCAATGAGGATAATTTTCCCTCTTTGTTACCAGAGTTACATGCACGTCCCTTTCTTTTCCCGGTTGACCATGTCCTGTTTTCATATTGGGAAGAGGGCCCTTGAATTTTATCCCTTGAATCCAATTCTTCTTTTCCCAAAGTGCCTTGCAGAGAATGTCTTCTTCTTACTTAGACAATTTAGGAGGCATGAGCAGATTGATCTTTATCTTTTTTTATAACCTGTGAACTTTGGCAAAATAGCAATTGTGCAACGTGTATTAATTGTGCCACCGTATTTGTTAAATATCTCTTACTTGCTCGTAATAGAAAAGAAATCTAAGAACCGTAATAGGGAGACCACAGGGAAGCTGTTGATAACATAGGATTCCTGTCTTCAAGGCCCTTACAACCTAGTTTGGAGAAAAAGATGTACATATAAACAGTAGGAGAATAATTATATCCTTTAACAGATTCCAGTGATTCTAAATCTAGCAATTCACAGAAAGGAAAGGTCAGAGTAGGTTAATGTAGGCACAAAAGAATGAAATTTGATAAAGAGGAGGAAAAAATTAAGAAAATTTAAGAGCTTTAAATATTAAAGTTAGTATAACTTTGCATAAACAAAAACCCCTACAACTTTATATGACACATACACAACTCTGAGATGGTGAAAAAGAGAACTGAGTTTGTCATCAGAAAGCTTGTTGTGGATTTGCCGCTTACGATGACGTGATCTGTACCAGTCATTTGATCTTCTTTTTTTTTTTTTTTAATTAATTAATTAATTATTTTTGGCTGTGTTGGGTCTTTGTTTCTGTGTGAGGTCTTTCTCTAGTTGTGGCGAGCGGGGGGCCACTCTTCATCGCGGTGTGCGGGCCTCTCACTGTCGCGGCCTCTCTTGTTGCGGAGCACGGGCTCCAGACGCGCAGGCTCAGTAGTTGTGGCTCACGGGCCTAGTTGCTCCGCAGCATGTGGGATCTTCCCAGACCAGGGCTCGAACCCGTGTCCCCTGCATTGGCAGGCAGATTCTCAACCACTGCGCCACCAGGGAAGCCCAATTTGAGCTCCTTAAGTCTTGGTTTCTGCAAACATAAAATGGGGATTTCTGGTATCTGTCTGTATCACCTGAACTTTAGTCGGGAAGCAGAAACCAGTATTTGAAGCAATTTGAATTAGGTGCTTTAAAGACCATAAGAAAGATTAGGAAAACAGAAGTTGGGAGGCCTTGCACTAGCTCTTCAGTTTGCTGGCGCAGCTGTGAGGGTCAGGAAGTTGCCACTTCCACCCAGGGACGGGCCGGTGCTGAGCGGCGTGCAGAGTCCTCAGGCCCAGTAGAGGCGCACGTGTACCGAAGCCCCTGAGTGAGCGCCGCTACTGCTAAGGAAGGACGCCTTCCGTCAGTCTTACGCCGTCCAGGTATTGCTAATGGACGTGACACTGGCAGAAATTAGACTGGAACTCTGTCAGCCAGACACTTAAGAAAGCATAGTTTCTAGGCTTCTAGCCCTGAGAATTCAGAAAACAGCCTAGAAAAAGGTGTGGAGAGGAGTACAGGTGCCGACAGGCCATATTCAGCTCTGACTAAAAGAGCCATTGGAAGCTGTGGGTGGCAACCATTAGTGGGTTGTGAACTCAGTTTAGAAGGTTGTGCTCAGCATTAAAAAAATCAAATGGAGAAGATGGAAAATAGTGCATTGTGTAGAGTAATATTTGAGTGTGCATGTGTGCATGCATGCGTGTCTGTGTATGTGTGTGTGTGCATGCATGTGTGTATGTGTGTATATGCATGCATGGGTACGTGTGTGTACGTGTGTGTGTGCGTGTGTGTGCATGCATGTGTGTATGTGTGCATGTGTGTGTACGTGCATGTATGCACACATGGGTACGTGTGTGTATGCATGCATGTGTACTTGTGTGTGCACGCATACATGTGTGCATGTGTGCTTGTGCGTGTATGCATACGTGTATGTGTGTCCTTGTGTATGCATGCATGTGTGTATGTGTGTATATGCATGCATGGGTACGTGTATGTATGTGTGCGTGTGTGTGCATGCATGTGTGTATGTGTGCATGTGTGCGTACGTGCATGTATGCACACATGGGTACGTGTGTGTATGCATGCACGTGTACTTGTGTGTGCACGCATACATGTGTGCATGTGTGCTTGTGCGTGTATGCATACGTGTATGTGTGTCCTTGTGTATGCATGCATGTGTGTATGTGTGTATGCATGCATGGGTACGTGTGTGTGTGCATGCATGTGTGTATGTGTGCATGTGTGCATACGTGCATGTATGCACACATGGGTACGTGTGTGTATGTGTGCGCGTGTGTATGCATGCATGTGTACATGTGTGCACGCATGCGTGTGTGCATGTGTGCTTGTGCGTGTATGCATACGTGTATGTGTGTCCTTGTCTGTGTATGCATGTGTGTGTGTGTGTGTGTGTGTGTGATATATGCTGGGTCATGATATATCGAGGTCCGACAGGTTTAAAAACCACAGAATAAAGAATCAATGACATGAAGTGATTTGTGTGCTTTGTAACTTCTAAAGTGCAAAGCAAAGTTATGAATTAATAAATCACTTGCCTCCCCTGAGCCCACGTTCCGTATCTACCCAACCTCAGCGCTTCACTGCTGTCTATCGTATTAAGACACCACCTGTCTGCCCAGGCAAGTGGATTCAGGATCCCCCCACACTCATGGAGGCTCAACAATCAGACCAGTGGGGACAGAAAATAGAGATTAGTGTGTTAAAGAGAAAAAGAGGAAAAGTGGCCTTGGTGTTGGATTTCTCCAAGGCCCAGTCTGACTTTCTGATTGAAGGCGTGCTTAGTCAGCAGACACAGCTGCTGGTATTTAGCTGGGGAGAAGAGAAGCTGAGTGATATGTAAGACAACTTTTAATAGATACACTGAGCACGTTGCTTGTAATAACAGTCTATTTCCAGATTGAAGGATGTCTTCCCTCAGACGGCAGGTTCCCGGGGACCCTCATTACCAACATCTGGAAACTGAAATAATACTCCAGAGTCAGTTTCATACTTCAGCGAAAGCAGGCTTTGACATTTTATTAACTGAAAAACCATTGTCGGCTCCTTCCTTGTAGACCACGTTATTTCAAAGGATTCGCATATCTTTGGGAATGGGTTGAATTTCGTTTTGCTCACGGGTACATGAAACTGTAAACTGGGTACAAACTAATCATTTATTTCTTTCTAGTCTGGAAATTTCTCCTTATCTCGCCTTCCCTGTACTCCCTCCTTTTTAAATTGCTTGTAAGGGGGTAGCTCATGATAGAATAACTGGTTTTTCCTGGAAGAGCGAATACATAATAAAAAGAACACCATTCACTCCTAACAATTTACTGGTTGTTCTCTGAGGCCCCCGGAGGGTGGGTGAATGTTGTGACTTTTCTCTTTAGAGCAAAGGATGTATGACAAGGTGATAGGATCCAGGTCAACGGCACGTAGGAATTCAAAACCAAGACGTGGTTACTCTATATATAGAGTGCAGTATTTTCTACCTCCCCTGAATACAGGTGAATGGGGAGCTGCTATCAGACTAGAGCTGCGCTTATCAAAATGTCCCTGTGCTTTTCCATGCTAGTGTTTGTCCCCAGGCGTCAGGGAGGTCAGGAAATGAGAATGTGTTCTTGCCACCCAGGAGAGAATTGAGGGAGGTGTGGCTTGGGGAGCTGTGGGTGGTAGGACGGGATTATTGGGGGAGGGTATGAGATGCGGGAACGTTGAGAAAAATGAGTTCAGGACGCAGGCAGAGTCATTAAAGAAGTCAGAAAACTTCTCTTGAATATTTGTGTGGGATCAGAATACGGGCCAGGAAAGGCGGATTCTGATCAAATGAGAATATCCTCTGTCCTGCATAGTTTTAGGGGTTGTCCAAGAATGGACTCAAGGTGTCTGGGGACTAGAGAAAAAATGATGTTAAATCCAGAGGGCCCCAGAGAGCTGCCTTTTGAAATGAGAGTAAAAGGAGACAGAGGAAGAAAGTTCCCATTTCTAACAACACTTCAGACACTATGCTAGGTGCTCAGGAGGAAGCCGCTTCCTTTCTTTCCTTCCCTCCCTCCCTCCCTCCTTCCCTCCCTCTCTTCCTTCCTCCTTTCCTTTCTTAAAAAAAAATCTCAAACTACTTCTCCCAGCACTTTGGTAATTGTTCCTACTTCAAAGATGAAATTTTAACGTTCCAAGAAATCAAGTAGCATGCCCAAATTTATATAACTAAATGAAAAAGGAAGATTCAAATTGAGCTTCCCCTAACTCCCAAACCCATGTTCTTTCCAAAACATTACACCAGCTCTCTTCCAGAAAATGGAATGGAAAATATCTGCGGAAACCCAGTGACAGTTCCAGCTACGCTGCGCAGGGAGACTGCGCTCAAGTTATCTTCGTGCATGCGGTCTGTGCCCAAAATTTCCGTAAAGTTCGCTCTCTGCACGGCTGGTTACGTGCTCCTAGCCGAGGACTCGGTGGAGGTGCAGGAGAAGTGAAAAGGAAAGGCCGTGACCTGACGGGCACTGTCCTTGGAAGAGAAATTCCTTGGCCACTGAAAGTTATCGTTATGAATGTCGGGCCGCTCTGTAGTTCAGTGGTGAGATTGCAGTTTCTTTGCGTTTCCTATTTGCAGGTGTGTGCTGCATGATTGAGGCTGGTGCTGGCCAGGACCCAGTGCACAATGAAAATGTGGGCCCCTTCGTTGAAACGTTAGAAAGGAATTTCCAGATGGTGAAGGCAGAGTGTTAATAAGTGCAGAGACCTCTGAGCGTGTGGGACCTGCGTGAGTGCACAGGACAGTCGCCCACGAAGCTGACCCTGAAGGTAGCTAATCCACAGTGATCTGGTCCAGCAAAGATACTCACCAAAGGCCTGCAGTTATGCCAAGGTTCCTAACACAACAACAGCTGCGGGGTGGAAATGAGATTCTGTAAAACAGCCAGTTGACAACAGCAGCCATTGTAAGCTCACTTATTTGTTTTTTATCCATGAAGTCATCAATTCGCAAGGCATTTATCAACCTTACCGTGTGCAGGCACCCTGCTAGGTGTGGAGGATGTGAACGTCCCCTGAAGCACGACCTATATGTTCTTGCCTCTCCCTCATAGGCCATGGCCCTGGGGGCAGAGCAGCTTAGACACGGGATGCAGAAATGAGTGGCCACTGAATCTCTCAGCCCAGAAGTCTGTTCACCGAGCGAGTTCTCCACCGTCCCCCAGGGACACACTCACTGAGGACGTATTGGGGTCTTTGGTGGCAGGGAACAGAAGCTGATTCTGCCGCCTTAATGGAGAAAAATAGGTATTATTGGAAAGATATGGGGAGCTCCCAGAATTGATGGATATAGGGATAGCAACACCTTTTGAGGGACAGAAACCCAGGCAGGGTTAGGCAGTCCGGGTAGAAGGGAGTAATGTCTTGTCTGAATGCTGCTGCAGGAATGAGTCAACTTGGCTTTGAAAGTAAGAAATTTGGGGTTTTTTGGGTAAGCTCAGATAGTTGCAGAGATTAGACTCAAGCCTACTCTGTCTGAGGCACCTGACCCCACAGGTCTGGGCAAGGACCCTGTCTTGCTTTTTTAATACATTTTCCTTATTTGATCTGTGAGTCCCACTCTCCTCCCCACAGACAACTACCCTAAATGTGCTCGATTTATGTTCGGGATTCATAGGTATATACATGTATATAAAATACACAGAGTCTTTGGTCTATGTGTCTGTGCGTATTTAAAATTTATGTAATTGGCTTTACATGGCGGATAGTGTTCTGATGCTTGCCTTTTTGATCAATAAAAGTGTTTCTACAGGCCTCTCCGGGCTGTACACTTAGGTCACGGTTCTAAGCTGCACGTCGTGTTTCACAGAATCATCCTGCAAGTTTCTCAGTCCACTCCCCTGGAGACGGTCACCTGGCTTTGTCTCCAGCCCCCCACTAACGGGCTGGCTGTGGTGAGCATTCTCATGTGTGACCCCTGTTGACATGGGAGAGACTTTGTCTAGGACTGAAGACTTGGCTGGTTGTCAGGATCCCTTTGTGGGGAGACGGGGGGGTGGTGTTGCTTATTAAACATGCAGATTCTCGGGCCTTCCTCTGGAGAGTCTGCTTCTGTAGGTTTAACAAGCCCCTCTGGTGGTTCTTCGTATCAGGTACCTTTTGGGGGAAACTGATGTGCAACATACACCCTAGAACGGGATGTCTGGGCCAAGGGTGTACACACTCCACGTCACTGCTCTCCTGGAAGACCAGGCCCTTCGGTTCTTCACTCCAGCTACTGCTCTACATTACTGCTCTTCCCTTCTTTATCTTTAACATCCAGTATCTCTACGTGGTTTCCGTTTGTGCCTACACTTGACCCTTGAACAACGCGGGGGTTAGGGGTGGCCATGCTTCCACCATTTGAAGGTCCACCTGGAACTTTATAGTGCGTCCTCCTCTGTACCCGCGGTTCTGGATCCATAGATCGTGTAGTTCTGTAGTATTTACTGTTGAAAAATCATCCACGTATAAGTGGGTCCTCGCAGTTCAAACCCGTTTTGTTCAAGGGTCAACTGTACTTACTTACATGACCAAAGTCTCCTTTATCTGTTTGAGGGAAAACCTGACGCTTATTTTTAAGTTCTTTTTTCCCCTGGTTCACTATTGTGAATTCATCGAGCACCAATGTTTCCTTTTATCGCAGTCGCGCCCCCGTTATCATTCCCTTCGAGTTGGTACTCTTGCCTCGGCTGGTAACATGAACCTCAGGGGAGGGTCTTTAGCTCAGGCCCTAGAACGTCCACTCCTGGACCAGAGGAAATGGGTGTGTGACTCGGAGGGCGGGGTGGTGGAGTCAGGGTCAGGGTCTCAGGGAGAGAGCAGGAACCTCAGTGGTTAACACAAGTTTATCCCTCTTATACTCCTGCCTGGTGGTCTGCTTTCTTAGAACCAGCTTGCCGCCTTTGGTCGCAACCACCTAATGCTTGAGAAGTGACAGGAGGGGCAGAAAGAAGGACACGGGGTGATCGGAGGGCCTGTCTGCCTCTGCTGTCCTTTTTGATGTAGTGTCTGCAACCCTGTGGTCTGCAGCCAGGCCCGGGTTAGCTGGGTTTTTTCTCCCCATGTGAGCAGTGGTACACGTAGGGGCGGGGGAGGGATGGGAGGAAGTGTAGGTAAGGGCGCTTACTTGCCCATCCGTGCGCCCAGCCACCTTCTGCCTGTGCTGCTGTCCGCCTATCTCTCTCTCCTTCTTTAGAACCTGACCAAGGGCTTCTCACCGATTTCACGTCATATGAAATCCACCTTCCGGCTCCCTGTGGCATCTCCAGGGCTGAGCTCCAGGCAGGAAGAGAGCAGCCGAATCGCAGAGCCCTCCTTTCCAGCTTCAGGCGGTTCCCAACCTCCTGCTGCGCTGCTCAGCGTTCACAGGAGAGAGGGTCCCCTGGGCCTGGCCCGGCCCACACGGCCTCCCTCAGCCAGGGCAGCACATCCTGATTGACTGACTCAGACTAACGGGACCGCAGGGGGAGGGGAAAGGAGGTAATGCCGAGGTGATCCCACAGTCTAGACATCTGCCTTTTGGGGGAAGTTAGGGAAGGTTTGTGCAGCTAATTAGGAGAGCCTCAAACCAACCCCTGTGCTTGTACTACAGCTGGAGGGTTTTTTCGAGACAGCGAGGGCTCTCTTAGGAGCTGACGCTTCCCATCAGTCCAGTGCCGAAAGTCTACCAGCCCCTTCCCACCGCTGTTTGGTGGGTGGTCTGCCCGACCCTGCTTACGTTCATGAAAAGCTGATCTTCAGGGGCGCCGTCGCGCACACATCCAGACAACAGTTTTCTCACCAGTGGCAGTTATATTGAGTGAGCTCAGTTCGGTATTTCTGTCGACTCTGAAATTCTATGGTTCGAGAAGACCACGCTTTTAAAGTTTCCGATTTTGAAATATTAAATGTTCTACGTCTGATATCTACCAAAGATGAAGCTGTAGGAAGGCCTCAGGAGGTATGGCAACTGCAGGCAGTGCAGTGCAGTGGTTAAGGCCACAGCCTCTGGGGTCGGGCCTTCTTTGTGTTCAGGTCAAGGCTCCATCAGCATGTTTTATCTGTGTTACCTTGGGCTCTCTGTGCCAGGTAAATTCTTTAGATCACACACCTGGAGTACTTACTCACTACACACGTGTAGAGTATTTAATCATTATTTAACCATTACTATATTGTTAGTATTTGATGCAACTAAATCAAAAAGAAACGTCAAGTTGTTTTCCTGCTATCATTATCTTCATGCCAATACTGAGACTTCCCTGGCCACGTCCAGTGGTTAAGACCCCACACTTCCACTGCAGGGAGCGTGGGTTCCATCCCTGGTTGGGGAACTAAGATCCCGCATCCTGTGCCGTGTGACAAAAAAAAAAAAAACGCCAATACTGCTGGTTTTCTCACCACTTGAGAAAAGTGATACAGTCCCGATATACCTGCTCCAGGAAAATGAAAAGAACGTTGAGCCATCAACCTTCCTGGGGCTACTTGATTTCTCCTCCCCCCGTTCCCCTTAAAATTGGCCGCTATAACAAATCCACTCTGTCACCTGCTTCAGTGGAAACTTTCCACTGAGCGCAAAAATGTAAAATGGACAAGAGCCCTGCAATGAAAGATGCCAAGGTGGGTTAAATCATCACTGATTGTCAGAAGATACTTGTTTTTGTGGAATCATTGATATATTTCCGTGGAGAACCAGAACTTTGGAACCCCATGTGAAAACCTCTACAATGTAAGGCAGTCAGAAAACAAAAAAGCTGCATTAAAATATAAGACACACACACACACACACACCCCTACGTGTATACACACATGCGTGAGCCTCACAAAGCACTGAGGTGTGTGTTAAGGTTTTGTCCCATTGAATGACTGAGGTTCAGTGGAGTTAGTCTGGAGGTTTTCCCTTTTGTTTAATAGCCTCAAGCCGTTGTGGGAAGGCCTTTCAACCCCTCTCCTGTTCTGATGGCCCCTCTTGCTCCCCGTGTTCCCATGTGATGCATCCCTGGGACGTCCTTCGGTGGCTCCTCAGAGGCCCTGTTTTCTTCCTCCTGATGACAAAGACAAACGTGTTAGGAAGCAGCAAAGCCATGGTTGCCAAGGGGGCTTGGGTTGGTCCCCATGACGTCCCCTCCTGCACAACCACGGCTGTAGCAGAGGTTGTCAGGGCCCAGCCTCGCCCTTTGGACCTCAGACACTTTGCTGTGCTCCGGGCCCTGCTTCTGCCTCCCAGGTAACCTCCTTGCACTGTAACCCTTAGCACAGCTTCTAGGGGATCCCAGCAAGATGCCATCCTTAGCTTCCCCCCACCCGCCCTCACCGCCCTTTTAAGCTCTAAGTTTGGGCTCTTGGTGCCATGTCTGTGCCATATAAGCCTGTCCTGTCCTCCTGGCCACCTGATGGACCAGGGAGAGAGACCAGCTGGGCCCGTCAGAATCCCTTCCCCTGGTTGGGATGGGTGATTGGTTGGGATGGATGGGTTGGGGGAGGGGAGTGGAGAAGAGAGAGGAGAGAGATTGAGAGACCGATCTTTCCCCAGCTGGGGACTGAAGCATGCACTTGGGAGCTCTGACACCTTCTGCCATGTATTCTGGGGGGCAAAGGCAGCTCAGTCTGCAGAGAACAGATGAGGCAGGTGTGCAATGCAAAGCGTAGGTGAGGGACACAGAATTCCCGCTGTGGCTTTGGCAGCCTCCCAGATTCTGGTCCCAATCTTCTCAGAAGCCTGGCTGCATACATTTGACAAGACACCCATTTGCTTAAGAAAAATGCCCACTTTGTGTTGAAGCTAGGATGAGTTGGTTTCTTTTTCTCGAAGCCAGAACGTCAACAAATGCACACTTTACATCCTAAGTAATTCTTCTGAAAGACAAATTGTGTTTTTAGGGCTGTTGCCATCTCAGCTGTGGAATGGCGGTATTTCGTTTTATATGGCGTTCTCTCCTTCCTCAGGGAACATGGTGGCAAAGGAAGGGTGGTTTCTTCTTTTCCGCAGGGAAAACCCAGCAGCCTTCTTTTGCGGAGCTGTGTTCTCTGCTCTTTTGGTACCTGAAGGCAGATCCCCTCTCACGTCCCGAGATCGTGCAGGGGCAAGAGTGTGGATTCCCTGGAGAGGTGCGGGCTGTATGCCGGAGGCCGTAGATACACCGGGGGGAGAACGGCCAGGATTCATGGGTCCTGGGCCAGCGTGTTCCGTTCCTTCACCGCGCTCGTGAGGACCTGGGGTGGACGTGACAGTGAGTTTGGCCACCAGGCCCTGTGGCATTGGGAACACTGGCAAAGGAGGAGAAAGCTGTGAGGGGCATCTTTGCAGCCTGCCCAGGGACAGAGCACCCGCCCCTGGCAGTGGCCCTGGGCAGCAAAGACGGAATTGTGACCATTCAGCATTGAAGAAAAGGTTCTTTCCCGTTTTTCTGAAGCAGGTGACCCCTGGGATTACCATGTGCTACAGGGTGGTAGGGCGTGAATATTGTCGAACCCTGGCCTTTCTAACCGACCTTGGCAAGTGGGCGCTCTTATTTGGACGTCTGTAACACACATTACCATAGACGGGGGGCTTCAACAACAGACAGTCATTTCTCACAGTTCTGGAGGCTGGAAGTCCAAGATCAAGGTACCAGCTGATTCATGGTCTGGTCATGACCCTCTACCTGGTGTGTAGACAGCCACTTTCTTGCTGTATCCTCCCATGGGAGAGGGAGAGGGAGGGGGGAGGGAGACAGAGAGAGGGGCCCTGGGGGTGGATGGAGCTGTCGCGGCTGCACACGGGACCCCAGGTGCCTGTGGGGAGTGCTGAGTGCTGAGGCTGGCGGTGACATTTGCGCTCACGTTTGCTGCCAAACATCCACGCGGCTAAATGCTCATAAGACTGGCTTCTAAAAAGCAGCGTCTTTATGATGCTTTTAATGAAATGAGAAGTGGATGCAAGGTATTTTTTCCAAAGAGGTTTGCTCAAGGCAAAGAGCTGGCTGTTGATCCTAAAGACACAGGCTCCAGAATTTCTGACTTTTTGTGTCTGGTTAAGTGGCTCTCAGTCATAAGCTGTGTAGAAAATAATCTTGAGAAATTAAGAACATTCTAATATGTACTTTCAAAGTAAAAGGGACACTTTAACAGTGCGTGAAAGAATAATTGATTTTCAAATGTTGTGGAGAAAGCATGTTAAAAACAGATCTTTCAGACTATTTCCAGTGCTTGCCATTTTCTTCTCTTTTCCCTTCCTCTCTCTCCCTCCTTCCTTTTTTCTTTCAGCTGGAAATGACGTGTGTTAAATATAAAACCTCATTCCGGCATTCTTTAAAAGTATGGAAAAAGAATTTTTATTTTGCCCCTTTTTTTTCCTCAAATGAGAAATCTCAATGGGTTTTGAAGCCATTTGTTAAAAGTATAAAGTGCAATAACTTTTTTTTTTGGCCGCGCTGTGAGCAGCATGTGGCTTGGGGGATCTTAGTTCCCTGACCAGGCATCGAACCCGCAACCCCTGCGGTGGAAGCACGGAGTCTTAAGCACTGGACCGCCAGGGAAGTCCCTAAAGTGCAATAACTTCTGATTAATTTCTAATAACAGCCAATCAACATTAGGAAAAATCGATGCTTACCAGCCAAATTTCAATAAAACCTTTGCCTAGGAAGTAGATAGGATTAAAAAAATGGCCCTAGGCAGCAAAGAAGGAATTGTGACCATTCAGGATTGAAGAAAAGATCAAAAGTCAAAAATCAGAGTACAGTTTCTATTGAATTCGTGTTGCTTTTGCACCAAGTCGAAAAATCGTGAATGAACCATCCTAGGTCGAGGACTGTCTGTATTGCCTTGTTTCCAACTGACCAAAACGTTTCCCCTTCAACTTTTCAATCTTTTCCCACTTTCTTCTAAATCTTTTTTTAAAATTGAGATTCATCGGACTTTGTGTTTTCCATCATTCCCCACCTGCGTCCCGATGGGCTCCTGTCCAGTGGCCGCCCCTCTGCCTCACCTCTACGTCCCCACTTTCCTGTCCCGTCTCTTCAGACCCTCCTTTTCTCTCTCCCCCCTCCGTTATTCCCACGCTCCACTGCAGTGCGATCAGTTCTCTGGGGAGCATTGGTGGTGATTCGAGAATCACAGAGAAGTCGTGGGGGCCCACTGGCTTTCACTTCCATGGTTGCAGCAGATGTAGGTGCTGCAGAGGGGAAATGAACTGCGCATCAGGGCTCCCAGGACAACTCACGGGGCAGGACCGTTGGTCGGGGGGTGGCATGGGGCGGGGGCGACTCCACCCACAGTGGCTTCTGGATCTCGCCATCCAGAATGAGCCCTTTAGGATGAGCCCTGAGCTCAGGGCTCGCTCTTATCCTCTGCTGAGAGCTTGTGCATACCTGCAGGTGGTATCAGAGAAAAACTAAAATCATTAGTTGTGTGGGAGGGTGCAGAGCTGTCTTGGAACAGGCAGGAGGTGGTGGGCATTCGGGTCTCCCAATCGAGGGCCCGAGCTCTGCACATCCCAGGGGAGTTGTACTCAAGTGGATTCGAAGAAATGTAAAGGCACCTACTTACAATGCTGCTTGTTATAGGGCAGAAGTCAGTATAAGTCAGGCTGGCCCTGGCTCTCGGCCAAAGGACTTTATTTCCTGAGTCACCAAAACCATTTCCTTTTGCAGGATGCCCCATGACCCCAACCCCCAGCAGAGAATTGCAAACAGTGAGATTCCAAGGCCGCTGCCCTTGTGGCCACATTGGCTGGTGCAGACCGTGTCCCAGTTAGGGTCTTCCTGAGCCCGGCTGCAGATCACCCCTCATTGCCCCTTCCTTCATTAGGAAGGCTACCCTTCCTTCATTAGCAGCAGCCTTGGGTGCTGCCACATCAGCACATGCCCAGTGCCCGGCTGATGGGGCCTGGAGTCACGTCCCAGGGCAGCTGGCTGCCGTGTGGTGCAAGGGCCACGGCCATGCAGAGTGGAGGCCGGGTCCTTGGGGACCCTGGGGCAAGACAGGGTGCACTGGTGCCACGTTAGGTGGTGTGTCCTTTTGGGGATTTCCATCCTGCAGTCTCTGGAGCATGCACCTTAGGATTCCTTGGCCCGCGGCACCCCGAGTGGGTGATCCGAGTCTCCGCAGGGCTTGGTAGCTGCAGCCACTAAGCCAGGATGGCTCTGTTTTTTCTCAACAGTTAACATGTCCCAGCTCTTCTTCAATGTCAAAATGTTTTCCCATGAACGCCAGGGGTAGCATTTCCCCGCCCGCCTTATCAGCCCTAACAACCAGAAGCCTGGTTTCCAGGAAAGCGGCCACTCCATCCAACCTGGTGAAACCCACTCCCCAGCCTGGCCACTGACGCGGCATTTATGCCCCAGGACTCCACAGCAGAGGGTTGTTTTAGCTGTGGCCACGTGGCATCACTTCCGATTGGCCAGCCCTCCTCCTCCTCCCCGACGCAGCCTCGCCCCCAGCCCTTCTCCTCCCCGAGGTCCAGGCTGATAGTTTGCGAAGTGGTGGGAATGCTTTGGGCTTTTGGTGGTGAGGTGGAGGAGGGGCACTAATTCCCTTTGTTTCTGAAAATATCTCGGGCCCTGGCTGCTCTAATCTCTTCCCTGGGCAGAGGCTCTGGGAATGCCACCTGCTCGCTGAGCCGCCGGGCTGGGTGGCCCTGGGGAAGACCCTCCCCTTCCCTGGGGCACCTCCCACCCTGGGGCCGCATGGAACGCCGTGCCTCTGCACCCCACATCCTGTGAAGCGCTGGGGAAAATAACCGTGTAGCTGACACGTAAGCCTGGCAACCGCCTTGAGCAAGTTAGGTGGCGCCTCGGTGAGCCACGGAAAAGCGGCGCTGCCGTGTCTCGTGGTGTGAAGGTGTTCTTTTCCTAACCATGTATGTCTCCCCGAGAGAACCAATAAATGATGTGGTCACTCTGGCTGGGTTGTCTTTCCATAGCTGCCCCGGGAGCCCTCTGGCCCTGCTCGCCGCTTCTCCTGTTTCAATTTCCATGTCCTCTCCGTTTTGTAACTCAAGGAGCATCTTGGGCTCAGGAACAGCTGACAACCCGGCAGGCAGCTCCCAGCCGTGGCTCCCGGGGAAGGGGCGATGGGCACTGACTTGCAGCTGTGCTCCGGGGCACCCTGTCCCCAGGGCTGTGAGTCACTGGAAAGTGAACGAGGATGTGTGCTGGTGGGTGGAGGCCGCCAGTGCCAAACCCAGCAGATCTGGCAAGGCCACTCGAGTGAGTAATGAGACGGGAGATGTGGAGGAGCATTTCTCACGGGAGGATCCTGCAGGCAGCCTCTCGTCGCATCCTCATCCTCCGCATCGGTTCCCCGCCGGAAAGGGGGCCCCCTGCTCCTGCGGGGGGCGTGCGTGGCTAGGCTCTGCCCACACTGCTGAGTCGGGGAGCTCGAAGGACCTTTGCAAACCATCCCACCCCAGCCCTGTATTTTCCAGATGAAGAAACTGAAGTCCAGAGGGGAAATGAATTGTCCCAAGCTGGGATAGAGCAGGGCTTGAACTCAGAGCTATAGTCTGCACACTGGGAAGCTCAGGGGCTGGCAGCTCCGACACCTGCCCCGGCCTCACGTGTTTCCCTTGCACCCAAGGAGGTGAGCGCACCCCGGGGCAGGTGGAGAGGTGAGCTGGAAGATTCATGGACTCTATCCCTGAGCCTGGTCCCTGCACCCCTAGCTCTGCTGCCGGCCCCGCCCGCTGTAGCCCCGGACCCCTCCGAAAAGCGATGGCTTTTCCTTCTGGCTCAAGCTAAATCCTCCACCCCCCGTCACCCTGGGGGAGGGACAGGTGGAGCGCCAGCCTAGGGCGCCTGGGAAGAACACCCTTGGCCGTTTCCCTGCCTCCAGCTGTTCTCTTATTATTGAGCCCATGCGCCGAAGGAGCCCGGAGACCTTGGGCAGCCAGGCAAGTCATCTGGGGCGTGGCCAGCAGCGCGGGGGTTGGTGGATGAACCGCAGAGACGGCCAGGAAGTCCTCAGGCTCTGGCTTGCCCTGTCGCTGCGCGCTGGAGTGGAAATTTCTGAGAACGGCCCTGAAGGTGACAATGTGGACAAGGCCACTCCCGGCCGAGGGCTTGGAGGGGCGCCGTCCCTCAGAGCTCTGGAATGCCACGCATTTGTTTATCTGCACAGAGCCGTGCCCGCCCATTCTGCCCACCTCTGCTTTCTCCATGGGCTCAGATGCCGCTGGCATTTAATAAATGTTAAAAAATAGCAACATCTGAACCGCTGACCTTCACATAAAGGCCTTGGAGACCACAGCCAGAGCGGTTCCCCCTTCGTGGAGCCAGACAGCCAAGGCCTGGAAGGGGGGAGAGAGAAATACACCCTCAGCTCAGGGGTGGGGACGCCGGTGTCCGGGCGTGGCGTGGAGTTTGCCCCGGGACCCAGCCAGGCTCAGAGGTCGTGCTAAGTGGGACGGGGTGCTCTACGGAGGCGCCGGGCTGCCGGCCCTGTGCAAACCAAGGGCAGAGCCTGCCTCACCTCGCCCCAGCCCTGCAGACAGCGCTGGCGGGGTCAGGTGGCCTGGGCACCCAGCGTTTCAGACACTGTGCTGAGGCCGGGCACTTCTGTCACCTCTCTTCTTTGCCTGACCCAACAAAGTCCCTTCCACCATTGTTCAGCCGAGACTTCCTTGTCTGGTGGTGAAGGAGGGAGGGACTGGGGTTTTCCAGCCAGCGCCAGCCTGAGTCTTCGGTTCTGATCTCTTCCTTTAACAAAAAAAAAATGATGCAGCCTTTATCCGCGAGGCCTGTCGGCAGAGTCCAGGCAAAGTCTTCTCTTTGAGCCAGCCCTCTCCTTCCTCTTTTTCTTCTTCCCTAAGACTGGGGAAAGGTGCATGTGGAGAGGGGAGGGGACCTGTGTCTCCTGAGGGCCTGGCCCTGGAAGGCAAGGTTATGTCACTTGTTTACCTCCCCACGGAAGCGAGTGGACAGGCGAGGCAGCTGGAGTTGGGGCAGTCAGCGAGCGGCCGGGGTCGGTGCTGGTGGTGGACGGGGCTGCATCCCAGGCTGATGTGAGGAGCCTGCAGCCTCTCCAGGGCTTGATGCTGACACCTGTGAGAGGCTCACGGTGCAACAGGCACTGCTCAAGGGGCTTAATGTGTCTGATACCTTTTCTTCTCGACGGCGGTCTCGTGAGGAGGTGTTTCCCCGTTTTACAGATGAGGAAACTGAGGCTCAGAGAAGTCAAGTACCTTTCAAAAACGGTCCCTTTGGGCTTCCCTGGTGGCGCAGTGGTTGAGAATCTGCCTGCCAATGCAGGGGACACGGGTTCGAACCCTGGTCTGGGAAGATCCCACATGCCACGGAGCAACTGGGCCCGTGAGCCACAATTACTGAGCCTGCGCGTCTGGAGCCTGTGCTCCGCAACAAGAGAGGCCGCGATGGTGAGAGGCCCGTGCACCGCGATGAAGAGTGGTCCCCACTTGCCGCAACTAGAGAAAGCCCTCGCACAGAAACGAAGACTCAACACAGTCATAAATAAATAAATAAAAGAACGTGAATTTCTTAAAAAAAAAAAAAAAGAAAAAGAAAAAGAAAAACGGTCCCTTTAGTTTCAGAGCCACTGCTACAGCAGAAACAGGTGTCTTCTGGGGTCCTGGACGATATGGATGACTGGACTTTTGGAGTGACCAGCTGTCCCAGTTTGCCAGGGACTCTCCCAGGCTTAGCAATGAAAGTGTCCTGGGAAAGCCCTTAGTCTCTGGCAAACCTGGCGGGTTGGGCACCCCATTAAATGCTCGTCCATCTCTCCCTCCTATGGCACATCTATTGCGTTTATTTTTTAAATTTTTATTGGAGTATAGTTGATTTACAAAGTTGTGTTGGTTTCAGGTGTACAGCAAAGTGAATCAGTTGTACATCTACATATATCCACTTTTTTTTTTTTAGATTCTTTCCCCATATGGGCACATCTATTGCTTTTGATCTTCACAGCAACTTGGGAAAGACAGAGAGGGGCCCCGGGGGTAGAGAGCAGATCCCACGTCCTGGGGTTATTTGAGGATGACAGGGAGAGACATTCTTAGCCCAGAGCTGGGAAGCCAACGAATGCCCATTTAGTGACCACTCTCACTGTCCCCCTAACACGATGCGGGGGGCAGAAGAAGGGGACGGGACGGCAAACTGGGGACTCCAGTGCATCAGAGGGGACATCCAAGTGCTGGGTTCCTGCCAAGCGGCATTTCCACCCTTGACCCGTGTCCTGGGGGCTGGGCCTGAGCTGCGGGGCACACCTGGGGCGCAGGTGAGGAAGTCAGGCAGAGGAAGGTCAGCGCTGGCCAAGCAAGGGTGTGGGGAGTGAGGATTTCGTCCAAGCCCGTCATCCTCCAGAGTCCAGTCGTGAGGCGGGGCTCTCTAGCGGGAAGCAGATGCCAGGATGGTGCTTTGACGACGGGGCTGGACGCAGGAAGAAGCAGAGAAACGGAATCTCTGCGGGGCTGGGAGTGGAAGAGGTTTCCGACCAGACGCTGTAAGAGCTGTCTCAGCGTACCAGGCCTTCCTATGTGCCAGGCGTTTCTCTTTGCTTTCCCACATTTAGCCCGTTCCTGCGTCCCGAATCCTAGGAGGTCAGTATCATCATCATCATCTCCGTTTTACAAATGAGGAGAGGAAAGGCACAGAGGAGTATCGAAACTTACCCAAGGTCACACAGCTAGTAAGTGATGTAGCTGGGATTCAAATTTGTCTGATGGTGAAGGAGGAGAGGAGCTTTTCCTTCCTTTCTTTTCCTCCCTCCCTCCCTTCCTCCCTCTCTCTTTCCCTCCTTCTTTCTCTCCTTCCTTTCCTCCTGCTCCTCCTCCTCCTTTTTTTTAAAATTATGCTGCCTTTTCTTTGCCCACAAGGCCAGGTCGGTGGAGTCCAGGCAGAGTCTTCTTTTTCAGCCAGCTTCTCGCCCTTCCTATTTTATTTTCTTCCCTAAAGGCTGGGAAAGGTGAATATTTTAGCCCCCCCTACCCTTTTCTGCCCCGGGCCCCATCAAGGAGTAGGGCTGACAGTGGAGGGAGCTGGTGATGATTGGTAATCCGGGTGTGTGAGTGTGAGATAGTGCGTGAGTGTAGATCACAGTTGCTCCAGGAAAACATCTGGATCCTGGAGCTTGCAGACCACCCCGCCTCGCCCCTGCTAGTTCACGCCTCCTTCATGGCTAGCCTCCTTTCAGGAGCTCGGGGAGAGCACCAAACCCTGAGATCACCTGTTGGCTTTGCCCCAACTCACTGCTCGGGAAGCAGCCTCTGTGCATCCCTTGCACCTGTGTCTGATGGGAAATCAGGGGCGGGAGGAGCAGATCAGGAAAGAACCTGTGCTGGGTGTGGGTTCCATGCCCTGGGCAAGCTCTACCTCTGCCCCGCCCCTCCTGACAAAGGGGAACCTGTGAGTCACTGGCTCAGGCACCGCCTCACCGGTTCGGCCCTCTTCCCGGCACCACCCTTGCCATCAGTTCCTCACCCCTGTCCATTACTCACCTGTCTCCATCAATTCCCATCACTGAGTCTGTGTGGGGCTCATCTGGGGACCAGCCCTGCTGGGAACCACATAATTGTGACTGGCCCGCATGTCAATACATTGAAATGAATGAACAATACAAGCCCAACACCAGCCACGGCAGATGGTCCAACTTGTAAAGAAATACAGCATCCACTTCTGCATAGTGGGGAGTCTTGGTGCACGTAGCTTTCGCACTGGAAGCCCTCTTTTTGCCGGCGAGTTAGGGAATTAGATATACCAGAACTACAGAGAAGCCTTTTCTAGGTAGAAAGCATTTTGCAGAGCAGCAAGTAGAGCAGCAGGAAGTGCCTTAAACTACAGCATTGCGGGAGTATCTGTGTGAATTACGGTTCACCACGGCTGAAGTAGCAACGAGACTGAAATCAATCTTTCTACCTCGACAGAAAATGTATCGAATACGTGAATACAAACTCTATTTTTAGGTCTGACATTTGAGCAAGTGTAGACTGAGAATTCTCTGTAATCAGAACATCAGTGCTGGTACAAAAATGTGATTATTCCAATCCAATCTGGCTGGGAAGATGGAGCAGTTTGAGATCAGAAATAGATCATGAAACCAGGATGATGAAAGAAAAGAATCTGTGACTGCGATACATCTCTTTGCAGTTCTTAGCTAAAGGCAGGGTTGCACAGGTTGTGTACTGCACAACTCTGGAAGGCACTCTTCCTAGCCACCACAATATGTAGTGTGTTGTAAAGCAATGGACCTGGATAAGGATTTTCCCAATCCTTTAGTTAGGGGTATGTGAAAAGTTAGTATGAGAACAAAACAGTGAGTATTATTTGGAGTTTGTCTGTGCATCTGTTTATGCTTCCCTTAACTGTTCAGCAAATCGCATATATAATTCACTCATGTGGATTCAGTCATTCAAGAAATTTTTGTTATGAAATAATTATAGGTTTACAGGAAGTTGCAAAACAATGTACAAGAAGGTCCCGTGTACACATTATCCGGTTTTGCTCAATGATAACATCTTGCAGAACTAGATATAATATCAAAACCAGGAAATTGACATTGGTACAATCCGTAGAGCTTATTCAGATTTCACTGGTTTCACATGCAGTCATTTGTGTATGTGTGTGTATGTGTGTGTGTGTGCTTCAATGCAGTTTTATCATAATAAACTGGCTGTAGATTCTTGTAACCATCTCCACAGTGAAGATACAGAACTGTTCCATCCCCAAGGGCATCTCCCACCTACTATATTCTCTCCATCCTTAACCTCTGGTAACCACCAATCTGTCCTCTGGCTCTATAATTTCATTTCAAGAATGTTATATAAATGGGGATTTAATCTTTTTTTTTTTTTTTAATACTTATTTATTTATTTATTTATTTTTGGCTGTGTTGGGTCTTCATTTCTGTGTGAGGGCTTTCTCTAGTTGTGGCAAGCAGGGGCCACTCTTCATCGCAGTGCGCGGGCCTCTCACTATCGCGGCCTCTCTTGTTGCAGAGCACAGGCTCCAGACGCGCAGGCTCAGTAGTTGTGGCTCACGGGTCCAGCTGCTCTGCGGCATGTGGGATCTTCCCAGACCAGGGCTCGAACCCGTGTCCCCTGCATTGGCAGGCAGATTCTCAACCACTGCGCCACCAGGGAAGCCCTGCCAATCATTTTTTAACTAATTCTTTCACTACAGAGTTCTGAGTTAAGGATTTCTACCTAAGTATTCCTCAGGAGAAGTGCTTGAACTAGGGAAACCCAACTGATAGGGATCCAGAATATTGTGCCTGGAGGGACAGGCCAGGAAACAGGAGAGCACTTGTGCTTATTGAGCACTTACTGTGTGCCAGGCCCTGTGCTCAGGCTTTAAGTGGGCTTCCTGCTGAACAGTGCCTCCAGAGGCAGACTCTTCCTTGGGGCTCGTCCCCACCCTCACCCAGCACACACTCTTTACGTCCTTTGCATACGAGCTTCTCACTGGGTCACCATCATCCCGAGAGCAGGGGGGTCTCTCGCCCCTCCTGGAGTATGTGGGAACCATGGGACCTCTGGCCACTGAGTGTTTCAGTTAGATCCCCCTTCCCTGGGCACGAGTCAGCTCTGGCTGCCCAAGGGGCTGCGTGTGGCTCTTGGGTTGCCTTTGCTGCCACCTCCCAGCTGCTAGGACCGAACGCCACCTGGGAGCTGGATGCAGGCGGCCTTCAGCATTGGCGTTACTTCCTGTAGCCACCTGGCTGCCTCAGGTTCTCACTTCTGAAGATCTGGAGAGAAACACTCGCAGACACTGCTGGCACCCTCGGCATTTTCAGGAATTAAAGATCAATGGAAAGGAACTCATTGTCCTGAATCCCCAGCCGCATATGAGTTTAGCAAATTCCCTTCTCGAGGTTATGAAAGCTCAGTGGCCAGGTGAGGCTAGGATGGCAGGGACAGAATGTAATTGGCCCAGTATCTGGGATTTTGGGCTGAATTGGCACGAACTGGTGAACAGGGACTTTTAAACCCAGGGGATGGGTTACAGGCACCATTGAATTCTCATGTCCGGAGGGCTCTGAAAACAGAAGTGAACATGATGTGTCTGACCAATTAGGTGCAGTGTTACCTGAAGTAAAGGCATCGGCCAAAGATTATTTTAGAGCCTCTGTTGCACTTCGGTTTTGTGAAATCTCTACCTCTATTTGTCAGTGGAGCTATGGCCTAATGCAGAGAAGATACAGTCTTGGTGTTTCAACTTTGCCTGACCACCAGTGGATATACTACAGCCAGTCTATAGGCAGAATCCTCTGGTATGATATTCCAACGGTATAAAGATTGAATATTTACAACCGTTTTGAAGTGGGAACGCCTGTCACTGTTTGGTTAGCACTGTGGCCAAGTACGTCATATTTTATTTATTAAGGCAAATAAGAATTGTGTTGTTGGGATTTTGTTGGACTAAGAAACCTGGAGGCCCCTTGAACAGTGCAACAGGAGATAATTTGCATTTAACCATTCTTTCTAAGTTAGAACCCGAGGCCATAAAGCTGGATTTGCTTCAGAGAATCTCGTATAAGGAGAGAAACAGTCACTGTGTCATTGTCACTGGGCACAGCTATGCCATTACATTCACCCAAAACGGTAGATGCTTTGCTGACTTTAGAAGTTTACTGATAAGTCATTAAACCTTTGTTCTTCGACCCTTTGTCTTGGAAAGCCCACTTTCTCAGGCCCCTCCTCGTTATAGTTAAAATAGTCTAAAGTTCTTGTGAGTCTTTCAAGGGCAAAAACGGATAGATTCCCCTTTCGTGGATTCCAAATCAAAGCAAACAACATTAAAGCAAAGTCCAAAGTAAGTTGATCCTAAAAGAAACACTGGAAAATTTTTGTTTACAAGTAAGAGCACTGTGGTGCGCTGGAGATGGGATTTTTTCCGTAAAGAGAAGTCCTTAGATTTCTTGCACGGATTCACTATCCACCCTTTTCTCTTCGTAGCAAGCATCCTTCTGTGAGGGGCACACTGAAGACTCCCCCTCGCTTATCTACAGTCCGAACATCCAGAAAGCTGGGAAAACCAGCAGACGTTGGTATAGCTGACGCCACCTGGCAGTAAAATCTGACCTGAACTGACTTAAGACTTAGGGCTTATTTATCTCACCTACCATGAACCTTCATATTTCATTGCAGAAATATTAACATTGACTGTGGGGCAGTGCGCCGGGGGCCCTGCAAGTGGTGTCACGTAAGCTACGCTAGATGTACTGCATTATCTTTCTAAAAAATCTGAAAATCTTGGAATTCTGTAACACAGCTGCCTGCAGGATTCTGGATAAGGGATTGTGGACCTAAAACACAGCCTTTTTATTTTCCTGCTATGCACACATCCGATGCCTTTTTTGATAGGTGAGGGGACCCAACCAGATGGCCCAGCCTGTCAAGCCCTTAGTCCCGTCCCTGGCAAAGTCTAAGGCGACATGATCCCACATTAAACCCCGGACTCCAGTGCTTCCTCTGCCCTGCCCGGCGTCCAAGCAGTGCAGCCTTCAGGCTGGCTGGGCACAGAGGTGACCGCGGCACTGACCCTCCTGCGCTTTCTCCACGTGGGCGAGACAGGCAGGACCGCAAGCTCTGGGCCCATCGCCGCCCAGGCTTCCATCGGGTGTGTAAGACCTTATGGTAAATCCACTGAGTCATTCACCCGTTAATTTGTCAACCTTTTCTTTCCTCAGTTACCGCTTACCGTGTGCCTTTCGTGATCTAAGTATGTCTCATGGAGATCCTCGTACAAAATGAGAGGGAGAGTGGGGAGTTTGGACTCAATCAGGATTTTCCCAGACAGTGTTTTATAGACTCCAAGAGATGTTAATAGATTTTAGAGGAAAAAGATTTTCACGATCAAGTAAGTCTTGAAAATGATGCATTAAACAGAGTCCAACAGGTTTCTTCACTATAGCACATTTCTGAGTCCTTAATAACAGAATATGCATGGCTGACCTCCAAAAGAGAGCATTAGCATTGCCCAAGGAAGGCTTGCCCAAGGACCTCTGGGTCTCTGCCTGCTCACATCAGTTTCATATTCTATGGAGGCTGTAGGAGTGAAGTACGTGGAAGCTGGCAGAGCGGAATGATCTATAAGGCAATGGGAAACATTTCCACCCAGCTCAGTCTCTGAGTTGTCCAGGGCTGTAGGCTATTGTTGCCTCTTCCCTCTGCTCTGAAGGCACATGCAAGTGCAGGTGGCGACCTGGGGCTATGGGAGCACAGAGAATGCTCTTTCTGGGCCCATCTAACCTGGAAAAATACTAGCCCCTTGCGAGCAATTTCCAGCCGCCTCTCTTTGAATTTCTTCTGTTCCGTAGACAGCTTGCCTTCCATGGCATTAGTGCCAGGCACAGCAGAGAACGTTGCTGCCCCTGACCTGTTAGCATTTTGAGAACCAAGATTCCTCCCGATCCAAGAATACGTGGAGGATAAGAGGAGCCCCATTTTCATGACTGGTCTTACAGTTGAGTTAAGGTCTCGCCTAGGAACACCAACAAACATGGTCCAGTGTAGTAGTTAAATACACTTTTCTGTAGTTAGAATGATTTACCTATGGAGATTCAATACCACTTCATGACTAATTCATGGGACAATGTTTTACTTGACCTAAGATACAGTCTTGAGGTAGGATGGGGATAGACAGATTCTTTAGTATTTGCTTCCTTAAATAATGATTTGAGTTCAATTTCTGAATTGGACTTGGGTTCTTTTTACTGTGTTTATGGTTGCAGCTGTTGTTATTATAATTATTATTTCTACCATTGACTTGCTCTCTGACGGGAATTATATCACTTAATTTCTATTTGATTTAGTTGCGCCTCAGTTTTACCGGAGGAAAATGGGAATTTGTAAGTATTATAAAGAAATGCCTGTGAAGTTGGGAACACTCCTGGAGAGAAAAATTGTAGGTATTAAGAAATGACTTTATTTTTTCCAGTGATCACTGCGTAGTGAGCACTCAACGAAAATATGACTAGGAGGTAAGAATGATGACGCCGTGAGGGCAGGGACCTCTTCTGTCTTCTTATCCACTGAACCCCCAGGGGTAAGTGGAGTTGCCCAGGGCTTGCTGAGTGCCTGAAATACCGATTAATGACCATCAGAAGGAAGGAGGATGGAGGAAGGGAGGGATCCATCTTCTGAGCCAGCGAGGAACAGACTATCACCCTTGTCTTTTCTTGTCTGGAACCCAGGAGATGTGTAGAACTCTTTTCTTCGCATACCATTTTTCAGTATTCCAAATTTCCTGAGATGTGTCCCTTCCCCTTCTTGTGTGGGTGAATGAATCCTCTCATTGATCAGACTTTTGGAACTTGGTTAGTACAGCAAGCATGGTTCACTACTTTTCCCTTTTTCAATTCTTTATGCCCCAGCAAACCTGTGTCCTCGAGTAGTGGGGTGCGCCCACCTTTGGACTGTGTGCTAGCATGCTACTAACGTTTGAATCACTTGATCCTTTCAAAACAGGCTATGCAAACCCAAGGGACGCTCAGCCCAACCAACATTTTTCTTCCCCAGTTGTAGAAGAGTCCACTTTTCTCCTGGACCTTCCTCCCCACACCTCCCACGTTTCCTTCTCCCCGACGGGCTGTGGCACACAAGGCCAAGGGCGTGTGGTCCAGAAGACAGAACGCTGGGCTTGGAGCCAGGAGACCAGGGTTGGGGTCTGGGTCCCCACCTTGCTTCTCATCCATCATGGGGGCTTAGGCAAATCTCTCGGCTTTTCTAGTATCACATTACCCCCCAGGGCTGTCCTGGAACACCACAAGCTCAGCGCGGAACGCTTGCTTTTCCCTGGTCAATGCCATAGCCATGATTTTTTCTGGACTCCTTATGATAACCTCATTATACTATCCTTGGAATCAACCAAGGCCTGTCTATCATCTATCTGTCTATCTATTTATCTATCTATCTATCATCTATCTACCTACGTATCTGTCATCTATGTACTTAATTTTTGTGGCTTCCCTCTCGTGAAGCCACGAGATCACCTGGCAGCGAGGACAGACGATAGAAGGGTCACCTCTCTTGCTGGCAGGGGAGAGGGTGTTGGGCAGTGACGTCCCTGAGCTGGGCACTGAGTGCCGGGCTGCCTGACCCCAGGTCCTCTCCTGCCGGAAATCCCTGCGCGCCTTAACTGGGGTGAAGTCGCCTTGTTGCCGACCTACCAGTTAGGACCTCAGGACCCATCAGTAGAGCCCCGTCTGCCCCGCTGGGCTCTGGCCCTCCTCCCCCACGGGGCTCCCCCCGCCCCTGGTTCCTGCACCAGCTCTTCCCCCACCTGCAGGCTCTCCCTGCTCCCAGCACCTCTCCCACCTCACCTGACCTCACTGGGGACACATGTGGGTGATGTGTGTCCATCATCACAGAGAGATTTGGAGTTTTCAGATGGTGCTTCCTTGTCAGTGTGTGTGTGTGAAATAGCTTTATTGAGGTAATTTACACATCACACAATTCACCCACTTACAGTTTACAAATCGATGGTTTTTAGGGTATTCACAGAGTTGTGTGACTACCGCTACAATCAATTTCAGGCTGTTTTTATTACTTCAAAATGAAACCTCTTTAATTTCTCTTGAGCTACCACCCTTCTGTCCCCTCGTCCCCCTCCCCACCAGCCATAAGCAACCGCTAATCTACTTTCTGTCTCTGTTTTTGTTTACCAAGCAGATGGGGAATTACATAAAAACCTCTTCTCTTGCAGTGAAAACTATGCTCATGAATGGCCAATAGTATAGGGATCGTTCCCCAAAGAGTCGGCTCAGTAAGACGGGGTTGGGGGAGGCTCCAGTTTGTGACCACCGGGAGGTCAGAGGTCACAGAAGACTAAGGATCGTGCTTCCTTTCTCTGCCCCTGTGCTGGGGGACTCGGGAGACATTTCTTTCCCCAAACTACCCACCTCATTACTAAATTGAAGGACTGTTGCCAAGAAGCCAATTACAGTGTGGACGCAGGGACCTCCAGGCAAAACTAGAACCTAAATTGTGCGATGCCAAAGCTGGAGAAAGCTTGAAACTCATTTAGGTCCCATTTAGACCCCATTCTGTGGATCTGGGAACTGAGGCTCAGAGAGATTAAGACAGGACTGGAATCCAGGAACCTGTAAATCCTGGATTTCCATTCTCTCAGCGGAACAAAAAGCATTTCGTCAAAGTGTACAGCAAGTCAAACCGGGCTAGAAGGGTCGAAAGGGAATCTGCAGAAGATGCCAGTTAAGCATGAAGAAAAGGCACTGCTGTCTTGTGATTAGAACACAAAGCATCTTCTGGGAGCATCTCCCCTAAAGCTATGTTAGCAGTGGAGAGTGTGGTCTGCACTTTATGGTGGAGAAATGTGGCTGGTCACCTGGTCAGGTGACCAAGGATAAAAATCCCACAGGTGAGACGTGTAGGCCCAGTGTGCCCCAGTGGTGGAGCTCTGGGCCTGAAGTCATCCCTGAGGTGCCTGATCTGAGGGCGTGGCCTGAGACTGGTCCTGAGACAAGATCGGGCTGCCCAGCTGAGGGTCAGCTACAGAATGAAAGGTTGTGCTCTTATGATTGTCCAGGACACAGGAGACAAAGAACGCCTTTGTAACTTTCATATTGAAGGAGACTAAATACAAAGCGTGATCCTGGATTGGGTTTTGGACCAGAAAGAAAAAGGTGACATTGATGGGACCGTTGGTGGGATCTGAATGGGGTTTCTGGTTTGGATGGTAGTGTTGACTCAGAGCCGATTTCCTGACGTGGATGATTGTATTGTGATTATGTAGGAGAGTGCCTTTGTTTTTGAGAACTACACCCTGGAAAATACACCTGGAGTATAGAGGAGTGATGGGGCATCAGGGTTACAACTTGCTCTCAAATAGTTCAGAAAAGAAGTAATGGGGATGAAAGAGAGAGAGAGAAAGCAAATGGGGCAAAATTGGGAATCTGGGTGAAGGAGATACGGAAGTTCTTTGTGCTGTTCTTGCATATTTTCTGTAAATATGCGGAATTATTAAAAAAAAAAAAAGGAAATCAACGAGCCCCTCCCTCACACCCCAGTCCAAACCAAACCACGAAAGCAAAGCACCTTCTCAGCAGGTCATCTAGTGCCTCCTCTTTGTTACTAGAAAGATTTCCAGAGAGGAATCGTTAATATAGTTATTATTTGTATTACTTAAAAGTTCTTATCATTTAAAAATGTCTCTTATTTAAACTCTCTGGAGGAAAAGTTTCTCTTGAATATTCTCAGAATCAAGAGAGTATTGGGAATCTTATTACCTCAAATATACTGTCATTCAGGTTGTTTTTAATATTAAAAATCCTCTGGGAACCGGGAGTGACAAATTGCCTGTTCACGTACTGTGAGCGAACCGAACCCTCATGCTTGATCTGCCACGAGCTTCTGGGAGGCCCAGGAAGGATCAGACCCCCCGCCCATCCCCGGGACTCGTGTTAATGAGCAGTGATCACTAGACAGAGGTCACAGCCTTCCGGCTGTTAAGGTTCTGTGGTCCAGCCCAGAGGCATCACTGAAGCAGTTGTTTTGAGACGTGTCAAGATGGAAAGGGGGGGGGCATTCTAATTTAATAATAACCCCTTGCCTCTCAGACATAGGGGTGTGTGTGTGTGTCTGCCTTTACTTAATACCTGCACACACCCCCACGCGTGCACACCTGTGACTTAGAACACGACATCCCCACACTCTGGATGTGCTCAGTATCTGCCCGCCTCTCTCTGTTCCCACGTTTTCACGCTGTCTTCTGTAGAGCCAGGACAGGCAAGTTTGTAAACTACATTGCCCAGAGTCCCTTGTCATTTCGGTGTCAGCCAGTGGCAGGCACTGTCAGGGGATTGGCAGGAGACAGGAGTGGTCCTGTTTCCTCTGGAAGTGGCAGTGGCAGCAATGGTAGCAAAGTTTGGCCTCGTGGTCCCTGCTCAGGTGTCCTGGTTTCCACGCTGTGGCAGCAGAGGGTCTGCGGCAGCCGCAGGGGAATGGAGGGCCTGACCTCCTGCAGAGTAATGCTGGTGCCAGCAGCCTGGGGGCAGCCCCGGGGGGCGGGGTGGAGGCACTTCCAGTGTGACGGCAGATTCCTCACGTTATTTAATCTCTGGATAATCTTCCTGCCCCCCTTTTCTCAGCCCTTCCAATGATTTGTGATCTACCCCCTGTATTAAATCCCCTTGGTTTGCAACACGTAGGGTGGTCTCTGATTCCGCAGAGTTTGAAGAATAGATGGGAAATCCAGGTGGGGTTCTTCTCCGACACCTTGGCGATTGCCGAAGAGTCTGTGGTTATAGAAGCCAAGACAGGAAAAGAAATGGCCCGTTCCTGTGCTTCGTTTTGAAACTGAGAACTTCACGGGCACGCAGAGAAGATCTGCGGCATTTATTTCCAGTATTTTCTTGTCCTTAAGACATTCGATGCAATTCAACACTTTTGTTTCTGTTGTCTCCCAAGTTCGTCTTTCCTGCCAGTCTCACAGCAGAGTTGGTCACCTCTCATGATTACTAACAGGGCGTCCATCACCGTATTTCCTTTTGAGTCCTTCCTCTGGTTTATACTTTGGGGTTCAATACTTTATCTCTCCTGAACTTTGCTCTTTCATTGGTTTGCTCACTCTTTCATATTTAGCCATCCATTCAACCAAAACAAAAATTGTTTTTCACCTAGCACCTACTCTCTCAGGCACTGTACTAGAATCTGGAGATACAGGGGACCATACAGATGCGGGCCTCCCATTTAGTGAGGCCGACGGGCTAGTAGGTCAGCAGTTTCTATGTGGAGAGAGAACTGCTGCAACCAGAGCCACACTGGACCCTCTCCTACCCTTTCGGTAAAAATCACATTCTTGATATTCCCCCAGTTATATGTGTGTGGGTCCCCATGATTCCTATACTTGATACAAGGAAGCACTGGCCTGGCCTGATGTAGAATGTAATTCAGTAAATGATGGACATAGTTAAAATGAAAATAAGTAAAATCTGGACACAATAGTTTTTCAAAAGGGTATGAGAGTCTGGGACTAACGGGCCACCCAGGAGAAGGAAGCTCTCAGCAGCCTTCTGGCGGCCACGGGGGTCCGCAGGGCACGAGCCCGCCCTCCTGCCCCAAACGCACTTGCTCTGTGATCCATTCTCTGCAACATCGCTGCCTCGGGAAGGAGACCCCTGTGTGTGGCCTAAGTCTGCCCTCGAGGTTTCTGCAGTCCCTGTGGTGGCTCTTCCAGAATCTTCTATCCTCTTCCGTTCAGAGCCCAGCGTCTCAGGCTCTGAATGCCATGTGTGCTGGAAAAAAATCTGCCTTTTCCCGGAAAGAGGGTTAGGTCATTCAGTGCTAGGTTGTAAAGTTGGCGAGTAAAGGAGAAATCTTAGAGCTCCCCTGAAGTTGTCCCCAAGGATGCTGCCTTTTACTCAGGCAGTGACCAGCCTGGAAGGGACCCTGGCTGGAAGGGCAGCAGCTCTCGTGTCCCATTTTCCTCTAGTGCCCAGAATGGCTGGTGCTATTTTTAAATTGTTTCTATCTCCCTTTAAAACACTCTTTTGGCCAAGCCCTGCTGGGTAACTCAAATGTGCATGGACGCAAGTCCATTGACTGTATTTGTTGATATTGTTTTCCTTTTCTTACGACTTCTTGTATCGTGGGGTCTCACCACATGCATTTTTAACTTATTTAAAGTTAACTTTACCTGTGACCCAGCTGCTCCCTACCTCCCAATGCTCATCCTCCCACAAGAAGAGAGAGACAAGGATGAAGTAGTGCGGGGTGCAGGTGATTCGGCCTGCATGCCAGCTCAGTAGCGGGTAAGAGCTGTCCCTCTGCTGTGTCCAATCCTTCTGTCCAGGGAGGGATGTTGACAAGGAAGCAGCCTGTCCTCGTCCGTTGTGCTAACCTGGGCAGGGCTGGGGCCTCTGGACTCCGTCTTGGAGGCTTAAGGGAGGTGGCTGATTTCTGAATTGCAGCAGAGAGTGTAGGAGCTGGCCGAGGTAAGAAGAGAGGGCGTGAGCAAGGCCTCCCAGGCAAAGGCCTTTTGAAAATACCGTGAGCCCTCTGTATCCAAGTTTTCAACCAACTGCAGATACAGAGGGCCAACTGTACAGTGCCATTTTATGAAAGGGACTCGAGCATCCAGAAGATTTTGGTATCTGCTGGGGTCTTGGAACCAATTCCCTGCGGGCAGGAGGGCTGACTGTATACAGGACTCTGGGCGAGAGCCCAGGGCACTTGCCAAAGCTCTGTAATAAGTCTTGGTCCCTGGGGAGGGGAGGGTAGGTTTGCAGGAAGTAAGCAGGTTTTATGGGACACACTAAGGCACTTGGAGAGCATCGAGAGATTTTAAGGAGGGGTCTTGTTCAACTAGGTTTGTATTTTAGAGAGAAGACATCCCAGTGGCCAGCCCTCCCCAGTAGGGGAATTACCCTACAGGGCAGCAGGTGAATTAGGACCCTCTCACAGTAATTCAGTTGGGATGACAGGTGATGGTAGCTTAGGATAGAGGCACTGGAATCTGTGTGCAGGAGTTTCAGAGTTTTTCCAAATTTAGTTTTGATGCTTTTCAGTCTTGGAAAGGTCTTTTAATTTTCCTTGGACACTCACTTTTTTCAGTGTAAAAGAATCAGACACGTGTGGGTCATTTCACTCCCCCAAAAGAAGTGGGTTTACAATTTTTAGAAAACTGGCGCTTGGCAGCCAGCTGTGCCCAGATAAAATATCTCTGAAGAGTGAGTTGTTGGTGCTTTGACTCTCAAAACCTGTTCTAAAAAGTTAAGAATAGGAAACAGCCTTGGGCTCAAATACCATGTGAAATGAAGCAGCGTGTTTGTTGAATGACTATCTTGCCCCCAGAAATAAATCCTTGTGGGGAGTACAGGATGAAAATAAAAGTAAATGAGGCCTGATTCCTGCCCTGCGCAATTTATAATGAAGTTGGATAATGAAATGACACACATGGGACTATTAATTATGTAGTTAAGTGTTAGGGATACTGTTACTGGCTTGAAATAAAGTACTGTTTTATGGCCAGCAGAGAGATGAGTAGCTCGGAGTTGCTTGGAGGAGGTGGGCTTGGAGTAGTCGGAAGGGCTGCGAAGAGAGAGAAGATAGATGGGCAGGCAGAGGCCACACGGGGCTGGGCGTGAGGGGACCGTCCTGCGGGCCCTGGACCAGGCCAGCGTTCACTCCAAAGAGAGCTGCAGCGCTCAAAGGTTCGCAACGACTGCAAGCTCAGTGGAGCCCCAAGTCCCTTTTCTTAAGCAAAGAGCTTACTATTTTGAGTAATGATTCTGTGTCCTTGTTGAAGTGTTTAATTCTCCTGGGCCCAGCGTTTGGACAGGAAATGCAGCCCGGGTCTTGGCATGGTTTCACAGAGAAAGGGAGGCTTGTGTGGGGTTACCCTGTCCCCCAAGGAGGAAGAGCCCCTCTTCCCATCCTTAATGTGCATCCGGAGCCACTAAAAAGGGGATCAGCCCATCGTTTTCCCAGGAGCTGTGCTGCTTCCAGACAGGCTGAGGGATTTTTTTTTTTTTTTTTTTTTTAGGCTGAGGGATTTTAAGGAGGAATGGATTTATTTCCCCTTTTCCCAGCTCTCTCCACTCAAGGGGCAGCGAGTGGAGTGAGATTTCCTTATGGAGTTGGAGGACAGCATGAGATGTAGTTATTGCCTTTATTGGGTCACTTGTCTCTTCGTAAGTATGAAACTATGAATTCCTTGCAGCTTAAAAAACATATTTTTAAACGCACTTTGATCGGTCCGAATGTCTAGCTGACTGTCACATGGGGCCCTGGAAAGGGCCACGTGATGGCCGAAACCTGGAAACTCTACTTGGCGTGGGACTGCGAGCCCAGAAATGAAGCGCATCCTTGGTTTTAATCGCGAAGCCTTTTCAGAACCCTCGCTGTGAACGCTTCAGCCAAGCGGACACGCCCTTCCCCAGGGTCTCGGGGTTGTCGGAATTTGAGAACATCTTTGATATTTAATAAAACTGGCTTCCATTTGTCTCCTTTGAAAACAAATCAAAATAAGCCCAAATCTCTGGACTTGACTTGCCCATTGAATGCGTGTGTTAGTCAGGATGGGCTGGGTTATCCTGCGGTAAACAACACTCCTCCCTCCCCAAGTCTCAGTGGCGTAAAACCCAAAAGGTTTATTTCTCTTTCTCACTACACATCCACTATGAGTGGGTCGGGGCCCTTCTCCACACCAGCCTCACCCCAGGAGTGGGGCAGCCAGACCAAGCCCCATCCCCAGGTCTGCTGGTCCCCAGGCCAGATGTAAAGAGATGCCTGGTGAATCACCACTGCTTTCTAGAGCTCCTGTCAGGACACATATCACCTCTGTGTGCACTGCTTTGATCTCGGCCAGACCCCAGGCCACTTCTAACTTTAAAGGGGCAGGAGAGGCGGTCCGTGGTGTAAGGAGAGCTGGAAATTCGGTGACTCCCAGACCGTGTGACCTCTGAAGGGTGGGGACGCAGTGATGATGCAGCCTGGCTTCATGGCCCGGAAGCCAGAAGGACAGTGGTTTTCTCTCATTAGCTCCTGCTTGTAGGCAAATCATGTAACTTCGAAGAGATCTCGTTTCCTTATCCTTTAAGCAGGAAATTGGGTAGGAAGGGATGGAGAAGGGAAAGGAATAATCACAACTGTTCGACCTCCCAGGTAGGAATGCCGTGTGCATGAAAATAAGGCATCGCCAGTGAAAGTGAAATGGGAAGGAAAGGGATTAGAAGTATTTTAATGTTGTGCCAGAGAAAGAAGTCCCCGGGGAACTGCTGCCCGGAGGTGGTCCTCGTGTGTGTCTTAGGGTAAGGTTGTGTGTCTTAGGGTAAGGGCAGTTGTGTGTCTTAGGGTAAGGTTGCAGGTTGCAGAAAATCCAAAATAGCTGTGGCTTAAATAGACTAGACATTGGTTTCTCAGATACAAAGCTGAGGGGCACGTGGTCCAGGGTGGGTGCAACCGCTCCCAAATTCTCCAGATTCTTGGTGCTCTGGCTCCCCCCACCTTGCTTCTTTGCCATCCTCCGAGCATCTCCCTGTTTCAGCCCAGGTGCTCTGGAAACCAGAGCTTGAGGCCAAAGCAAACACATCAGCACTTCAGTGGTAGTGTGACCCCAGGAAGCGAGGGGGAGGTGAGGCCAAGGAGGAGGGAGGGAGACACAAAGAGCTGGTGGTCACAGACGCGGCCAGTGGTTTCGTTCCGTGTGTGTGTGTGTGTTGGGGGGTGTCTCCAGAAAGGCCCCTTGGGGCTTGGACCAGAGGAGGAGGGGAGAAGAATCTGTCTGCCCAGCTCCCATTGGTCCACGTGGGCATCACAGGGCATCAGGACCCACCTTCCAGGGGGCAATGTCTGCCTCTCCTGCTCGGGAAAGTCAGAGCCCCGGACAGCAGCAGAAGCGTCCACAGCTGAACCAGGGCGCAAGGGGCCGGCTGGTGAGTGAGCAGCGGCCAGCGGGGCTGTCGACTCACACGTCTCCATCTGCAGCCCAACGGCCCGGCCAGGTGAGTCAGTGGACCTGGAGAGCAGGTCCTCTGGTGTCTGCTCATCAGCAGCAACAACGGGGAAGCCGTAGGGCAGGAGGTGAGAGGCCTCTGACTCGAGGTCTGGAGCAGCGTATAGAACCAGGAACACCTGCTACAATGGGCCCGACCCCACCAAGCAGGGGAAATTTCGGGCACTATGACCTCGCCAACAAGGTGGGATGGAACTCAACGAACCTCTCTTTAAAAAATCGAGGGCTTCCCTGGTGGCGCAGTGGTTGAGAATCTGCCTGCTAATGCAGGGGACACGGGTTCGAGCCCTGGTCTGGGAAGATCCCACATGCCGTGGAGCAACTAGACCCATGAGCCACAACTACTGAGCCTGCGCATCTGGAGTCTGTGCTCTGCAACAAGAGAGGCCGCGATAGTGAGAGGCCCACGCACCATGATGAAGAGTGGCCCCCGCTTGCCGCAACTAGAGAAAGCCCTCGCACAGAAACGAAGACCCAACACAACCAAAAAATAAATTAAAAAAAAAAAAAAATTGAAACCCTCTGTGGCGTGCAAGAGTGCGGTGGGTGTCAGGTGACCCTCTCAGAGGATCATTAGTGGCAAAGAGCAGAGAAACCATGGCTGAGCAAATCTTGGGAGGTGTACAAACTGATGTATTTCACAGGCCAGAATGGCTGCATGGGCCCCAGCCATCACGTCCACATACCTCCTACCAAGGAAAATGAAGAAGAAAGTTTGTACATGACCTCCTTGCTGGCCTCCCTTTGGCCAGAACTTAGTCCTAGCACCACATTGAGATATAAAGCAGCATCATTTTCCTGGGTGGTTGTCTGCTCAGTTGAAAACTGGCAGATGGGTAGAACAGAACACTGGGACCAACTGGCAGTTTGTGCCACGGCAGCCAAGGTTGAGGGGCTCTGAGCTGGCACAGCAGTGTCCCCACTGTGTGTCCTTATTGCAAATGGGCACAAGCAGGGATGTTGGGGGAGGGGAGGAGACTGGGGTGCATGAATGGGGGGCACCCCAGGGGAAGGCAGATGTGCAGGAAGGACAAGGGAGGAGCGGGGAAGTGAGAAAGGGGGTGAATGCAGATACAGAAAGAGGGGCAAGAGGCTCCCCACAACTCCCAGTCTGGGCTCTCGGTTTCCATGGAAACCACAGACTTTCTGATGGCAAGAGAGGAAGATGAGTGCGAGGGTGGGTTCTTTCCGGCCAGGGCTGCACACACCTCACACTGACCTTGACCTCATCATCCCAGCGACCCCTGCTCTGAAACCCAGGCAGGCAGATACCCACCCACACCTACCTTCTGCCTCGCTGCCCTCACACACTCTCAGACTAAGAAGTCAGGCAGATTCCTCCCAGGGTGGCCAGGTGGGGATTTACCCCATCAGCCTGGCGTCAACTCGGGATCCTCTGTGGCCCCCCTGCACCCCGAAATGGCCCTTCCTGTGTCTAAGAGGCTTCTGGGGAGAAGGACCAAAGGAGTATCCGGTCTGCTGGAAATTAAGGCCGAACTAAGAATCCCCACCCGTCTCGGGCCATTACGTCTCCTAGGGGAGCAGGACCTTCAGAGACACGGTTCCATCGGGTGGGCCGGCTTTGGCCTCCCCCACGTGCATCATGACCGAGCAGCCTGTGAAGAGAAGCCCCCTGCCCACCTGGCAGTTCCTGACCTGAAACTTCCCCAGACCTGCCTGAACAGGAACCGCCCAGTTTCCCAGCCAGCGCAGCCTCTGCTGGTCTCGCTGCACCCTCCTTCAGCCCCAGGAGAAGCCCCGCAGGATGCTCTCACAATAGAAGCACCCACCCAGCCCCGGGCCTGCGTCGTGGGGTGTGTCCGGCACCAGGAAAGGTTTCTGCACTTTCTGGGTTCCCCGCCTGAGGCAGTGGGAATCAGGGAGGGGCTTGGAGACCTGCGAGCAGGAAGTGACTTTAGATACCAAATCGTCGAATCATCACGGGCCGCCCGCCAGCTCAGCTCCCGGAGGGCGGGGCCGGTGGTGTGATGAGAAGGGGTTCGGACCCGGCTCCCCCGGTTACTGTTCAGCCTCCGCGGGCGACAGCCTCTCTGAGCCTCGGTTTCCACGTCTGGAAAAGGAGGATGACGTAGACCTGACTGGGTCGGAGGGAAGGCCCTGGCTCGCCCTGAGCAACGTCTGCTTCCTTCCGTCCCCTCGGCCCGATTCCGTGCGGGCAGCTTGCTGGTGCCGCCGTCGAACGCGGACGGACCCCAGCAACGCCGGGCACGTGCTTCCCTGCAGCTGCGGTCCGCGAGCGCGGCCGGCGGGCAGGACCGCAGGCCTTCCAGGTGCCCAGCGGGGCCGGCGGCTGGCGGTGTGCTTCTGTGTGTCCACGTGGCCGACAGGCCCCAGCGGGCGGGCGTGCCGGACACGAGGAGGGGCTTGGCGCAGCTGTCCTCACCGTCGGCCCCCCGTCACCTCCGGGAGCCGCCGCTCCTCTTCCGATGGTGGGGGACCCCCGGCTGGTGCCCGGGAGGCGGCCCGCAGCCCTGAGGCTGCCAGGTTCCGCAGTGGCCGGAAAGGGCTGCTCTGAACCCACCCCCATCTCAGCAGGATGCCTTAGTCACAGCTCCCCCACGCCCCGATCCCCACCTACCCCCTTCCTTGGCATTCCCTCAAATCTTTTCCCTTTAAACTTTTTCTTAAAGAATAATATCCCTCAACCGTTTCCCCCAGCAAAGGAGTTCGTGGCCAGAGGAAAGGGCATCCTGAGCCTGCGGGTAGTGATGATGGCTCTGTCGCCAGCTTGCTGGTGACCCTGAGGACCTCGCACAGCCTGCTGGGGTGGCTCCCTGATTTACTGCAGGAGGTGGCGGGGAGGGGTGTGCGTGAAGCAGTGGCCTTGGGCGCGGGGGGAGGGGGAGTGGGTGGGAGCCCAGCGGTGCCACGCGGGGAGGGCCGGGTGAAGGGCTTACAGAGGGGCGACTGGGGTGAGGAGAGGCAGTGAGGTCACCCCGTCCCAGGTGGGTCGGGGGTGGGGGACGAGGCTGCGGCTGAGTCAGCATGCTGGAAGTACGGGGACGAGGAGCGGAGGGGCCGGAAGGGCTGCGAGACGCGGGGAGGGGCTTTGTGGTCGAGTCCGGGCCGCCCAGACCCGGCTGGTCACGTCTATGTGGTGCGTGCGCGGCCGCAGCCTGAGCCATGGCCGGCCTCGGCCTGCGCTCCCGTCGCCACCCGCCTGCGTGGCATGCCTCATCCCACAGTGTTCAGGTGGATAAACTGAGGCGGGAGCCACCCGAGGCCGAGGGGGGAGGCAGGTGGGGGTGTAACTCCCCCTGCTCGTTCATTCATTCGTTCACATCCTGCCCCGTGGTTGGCTGGTTCCTGGCGGCAGCCGTGCGCTGATGCTTTTCGAGTTCCTTCTCTGACCCTTCCTGTCCTCCCCCATCGTGCTCCAGCCCCTCCAGGCCCTGCCACATCCTTGCTGCGCCGCCCGGGCCGCAGCCACACACTGGTGCCTTTGTGCCGTTTATCTTGCGAGACCGGGGGCATCAAATGGCCTCTTTCCCTTCCTCTGCCCCGGAGAGCAGAGGGGTCTCCCCCGTGTCGTGACTGAGCACAGCCCAGCTGTCTAAACGGAGGACGGGATTGAAGGCAGCAGGCCTGGGGCTGGAGGACAGGCCACAGCAAGCCCCCCTCCGCCCCATCCCGCCAACGCCCAGGGTCTCGGAGCTCACAGGCGTCAGAGGGGAAGTGATGTTCCCCTGTTCCAATCTCTTTTTCCTGTTTTACTAGTTGAATCTTGAGGCTGGACAGGACCGGAAAACTTGAAATGTTCACTTCTGCTTTTAAAATGGAAAACTCAACAGAAACCATTGTCCAGCGAACTCCCAGCCAATAAGAGAGCAGAGCCAGGGGCCTGGGCCCAAGTCCCGGCCTGGCCACCAACAGGCTGAGGGGACACGGTCAGGTCACCGCATCTTTCACGGCCTTGGTTTCCACGCTTGTAAATTAGTCGGGGCGGAGGATGTTTCTCCAAGGCTTCTCTGGTTTTCAGCAGGATGATGCCGAGTCCCAGAAACGTGACTGTGCGCCAAGTAATATGGTTGGAAAGTCAATTACCAAAAAAGGTGCAACTATTCTGATTTTTTTTTTAATGCAAGTGTTTTATTTTTGAAGGTGACTTGGAAAATGCAGTTGTCCCAAAGAGGAGGAATATTCTCTTGTGCCATAAAAGGGATCAGGGCTGGTGTGGTTTAAACTCATATTTATATTTCAGGTCGAATTGGAAACTCGCTTCCCCCTTTAAGCACTGGAGGGAATTAGTCACACTTCCTTGTGGAAGTGGAGGACAGATCCTCTGTGCTACTTGAAGCGTCCTTCAGAAAGTTCTGGGGACAAGCACTGCTGCGTGTATGTGTGAGAGAGACAGAGACAGAGAGATGGAGAGACAGAGAAAAATGGAGAGGCAGAGAGAGGGACAGAGAGAGAGATTGGAGAGGGAGAAGGTGTGTGGATGGGGAAGAAGCAACAAAATGGTTCAGACACAGGCACTGACCTGAAGGGTTTGATGACCAGCGGGAGGGCCTAACACGCCGACAGATATAACAAAAATACAGAGTAGACTGGGGCGACAAACAAAGGGTCCTGGGGAGAATAATGGAAAGGGTGGTTAATTCTTGCTGGAAGGATCCATGCAAGACTTCCCGGAGGAGGTGGCATCGGCATGTGAGTTTTCTCTTAAGGGTGAGCTGCATATGTGTGGGTAAAGGGACTAGGGAGGCATCTGGGCAGAGGAAACAGCAGCTGCAGAGGTTGGCTGCTGGCCGCTCTCTCCCTCTCCAAGCCCTGGGGCTCCAGCCCTGGCCCTCTTCACGCCACCACCCGTTTTTTCCTGGGTGGGGCAAGATGCACAGCAGGTCAGCGCCCTGGTGCTGGGCTGGGGCTCCTCCTCGTCTCTCGGGGCGGCATAGGGGACGTTGTCAGCAGTTTGCAGGCAACGATGGGAGGGCTTTCACTTTGCTGAGCAAAATCTTTTCTTAGAATCACAGTTGGTTCTTGCAAAACTTTCCTGTCACATAAAAGCCAAGAAGCCAGTTTTTTGAATGGCAGAAAAGGAATGTCTGAGGAAGGATGTTGTATTATTGCTGAGACTCTTTCCATCTCCATGTCCCTTTATAATTGGAACGTAGAGGGGATGGGTAAGGATGAGACCATGGAACGGCTGTGAGCAAAGCCACGTCCTTGAGTGGACAAACGTTTTCACCCATGGTGAACTCTGCCATCCCTGCAGCTCTTATCTGTTCATCCAGCTTCCAGGGTCTCTTTGACCAGCCTCAAGGCTATGAGTTTTGAAGGACAGGGTGGGGAGAGGGTGAGGATTCCAAGGAGGAATAAAGTGAATTCTCTTCCTTTCAAAGTTGCAAAGGAAAGATTATACAACGACCCAGGCTGTTCTGAGATACGGCGAGAAAGTCCTGTGTCCTGGGGACTTGAGGAGGCATTCTTTGTGCCTGGTGTGGAGGGTCAATACCTCACCCCCAGAGACAGGCAAGAAGGACATTCAGAAAAGCTAAGGAGCAGAAGCCCCAGGTCCTACAGTGTTGCTGCTGACTCCGCCTCTCTGGACCAAGCAGAGCTCTGGCTGCTACACTTGCTTAGCTGGAAAGGAACACACGCTCTGCTCAGAACGGATGCTCTAAATCTATTACTACTGTGTCTGCGAGCTTTTATTTTTCTAAATTAATATGCATTAAATACATCTTAACTGTAGTGTTTGAGTGTAAGCCTTAAATGCATAGAACTGAACACATTTTAATTTATTTTATTATTTTTATTTTTTAAAAACTTATTTATTTTTGGCTGCGTTTGGTCTTCATTGCTGCGCGTGGGCTTTCTCTAGTTGTGGCGAGCGGGGGCTACTCTTCGTTGCGGTGTGCGGGCTTCTCATGGCGGTGGCTTCTTTTGTTGTAGGGCACGGGCTCCAGGCACGCGGGCTTCAGTAGTTGTGGCACGTGGGCTCAGTAGTTGTGGCTCACGGGCTTTACAGCACAGGCTCAGTAGTTGTGGCACACGGGCTTAGTTGCTCCGTGGCATGTGGGATCTTCCCGGACCAGGGCTTGAACCCGTGTCCCCTGCACTGGCAGGAGGATTCTTAACCACTGCACCACCAGGGAAGCCCTGAACACATTTTTAAAAATTAGGTATAGTCACCATGATTTTAGTGGCTGTTTATTGAGTAGGGATAAGGGAGTTTGCATACTAGTTTTTCTAACTCTTCTCAGTTGCTTTGATTTTTCCTCCCAACCTCCCGTGTCATCTCTGGAGGCTGTCTAGAGTGGAATACCTGGACTCGAAGGAAACATCTAGAAGAGCGGTGTGGGGATCCGGGCTTGCACATGGTGAGGCTAGCAGGGCAGCCGGGGGCAAAAAGGGGGCAGAGATGGGGAGGCAGTGAGCCTGGCGGGGCCGGGCTGAGCAGGGAGGGGCAGCCGGAGATGGAGAGGAAGGGGTGAAATTAACTAGAGCAAACGTGCGCCTGAGGCATGGAAGAGGCACCCTGCACGTTTCACGCTTAGTCTTCATTTTTTTCCCCTGTAGAAACGAGACCAAAAGGGAAGACTGTGGACACTTTCAGGCCAGATCAGCCCCCAAATGATGGCATCTGGGAGGACCTTCTGTCGCTAGGGAGGCCTGATGGAGTAGTGATAAAGCAGGTGGTGGGTCCTAGAGTGTGCCCTCCTGGGAGCAAATCCTGCCATTCCTCCTGCCGCTGTGTGACCTTGGGAATTGATCTCACTTCTCAGCACTTTAGTTTCCTCTCCTGTAAAAGGCTCAGTACCACCTCCTGTCCCATAAGATGCTGTGAGGACCCTGAGAGACTAAGCACATCCAGAGTTTAGAATAGTGCCTGATGCACACACGCTAGTGAGTGTCACTGAGGTCCTGTGCCTCCTCCATCTCACCTTCCCCGTGGGCATCCTGAAACACGCTCTGTGGTCTCAGCCCACTTTCCGGTTATAAAACAACCGGGTAAGGTCACTTCTCGTGTTTGTGTCTGTTAAGATGTTTTCAGCTGCAAATAATAAAAAGTGGCTTCTCTCATAAGAATGTCTATTTTTGCTTAACAAGAAGTTCAGCGGTAGATGTCCATCCAGATGTTTCTGTATCTCCCAAACTTTCTGCTTGATTTTGAGCCACTAAGGTGAGCCAGTCTGCCAAGGTTGAGCAGAGAACAGAGAGATGGTCAAAACCAAATAGATACATTTATGAGGTGTGGCTGCAAAAGAGAGGAACCACATTTTAAAAACAAAACGTTTCAGGGCACAGGTTTCCACGTGAGCGTTGTCCTTTGAGGTGGTCACCTTGGGAAGCAGGGCTCTCCTTCCAAAGTGCTGTGTTGCTCAAATGTTTTCAAACTCTTCTACTGGAATCTTCCTCAGAGGTAAGTTATTGAGACAGGCTGGGACCTGGGACCTGGGACCGTTTGCTGCAGTGCTTGCATCTGGACACACGTCTCCTCCAGCAGCAGAATACAAAGAAACTATGAAGGACTGAAAACAACTGCATGCATGAACAGTTGGGGCAAGTTATGAACAACAAGATACGGAAAGGCCAAGACCCAACTGCCACTTCTCAGGCGCTGGGAAAAAAAGCAGGGTCCTGTGCGTGATCCTGCACACAGCACCACCAAGAGGGTGGGCAGGCCACCTAAGCCACCCCTCCAGCCCCACCCACTGACCCGCCCCCAGCCTCACCCCATTTAAGAGACCAGCGCCCCTGGGGAGCGAGCAAGGGAACCTGTTAACTTGTTTTCGTTCCCTTCTGCTGCAGCGCGAATCCCAATAAAGCCTTGCCTGAATTTCTCGGCTGGCCTCTTATCAATTTCTACCGATTGGTAACATTACGAGTCACATACAAATGTTAATTGTGTAGCGAGATCCCATATTGGGCCTCAATAGGCGTGACTTTTGACTTATTCATGAGGCTCTGGGTTGGACAGACGTTTTGTGAGTGTCTACGGTGTGCCAACGAGGAAGGAAATGACCACTTTTGTTATTCAGTGACCACAGCCCAGGGACTTCGCATGGCTGACCTCGCTCACCTCACCAGGGCCCGAGCAGCTGGTACTATGCTCTCCAGTTTAGAGACGAGGGAATGGAGGTTCCCTAAAATCACAGAGAACAGAGCCATGCTTGAGTCCTGTGTTGTGTAACTCCATCTTTACCCACTTGCTCCATAGGCAAGGTGGTCACGCCCAAGGGTTTGCAATTAGTGGGGTGTATAGGAAATGCACGAAGTACCACGTGATGATACAGAATGTAGTAAGTGTCCTGAGAAGGTATACATGTTTTAATAAAAGAATTCAGAGTCAGGAGAGATTCGTTTTAGCTGAGAGCATCAGAGGGCTTCACGGAGGTGGGATGGAAAGTGTGGGCACAGCGTGGGAAGGGGCGGGTTAAGAAGGGTGAGGGGCCTCGTGTGGGACACATGGCAGGTTGGGCAGGGGCAGTGGGAAAGGGCTGGGAATGCAGTTGAAGCTGGTTTTTAGAGGTCAAAGACTGTCTATTGTATTTCATATTCATTGCAAAGCCCTTGAAGATTTCAACAAGGAAATAATATATTAAAATACGTTCTAGAGAGATTAACTTGACAGCGATGTCCAAGGTAGATGGGGAAGAGATCTTGAGAGTAGAGAGACCATTTAGGAAGCTATTAAAAGAGCCAAGACATGGTATAATGTTTCCAAGACATTTGGATTTTATGAACCAGCCAAGTTTCCTCCCAAATTTAAGGGACTGACATAGGTGTCCCAACATTTTATTTTGCTAAATAATGGCACAAACAACAACAACCATCTAAGCCACTGTTGTTTCGTAAGTGAAAAGACATATCATCCTCCATAAACAGAGAAGACATTATCTCTGTATAAATGACAGTCTTTCCCAAAAAGGACATCAGGAACCTTCTATCAACATATGATCCCTCCTCCCAACACACACACACACACACCTACCTGTTATTTTCCTCGTTTCATAACACAAAGGTAAAATCTTGGTTTTAGATGTGCCACTAGTGCTTCCCCCCAGACTTCTAGAAACGGCTGTCATAGAATATTGTGAGGTGCCTCCCTAACAGCCCTGCTGTCTGGGAATGAAGGAGCACACCCAGGGATCACCGTTAACACTCACGACTCCACCTGGACTAATCCAGATGCTGGCATCAAAGCTGGCCTCCTGGCGAGGCTGGTCCAATCTACCAGCTGGCCAGTGGTCCATCAAGCCTCTCTCTCCAGAATTTGAACAAAATGAGAGGCTGTGTTTAGATTGCAGAGCACATTAGGGGTTGGGATAATCACTTTGAAACATAAACAATCGAGGTAGAGAAAAGCAGGAGAACAGGACAAAGAGAAAAGGCCAGATGGCCCCAGAGGAGGAAAAGTGAGCTGGAACCGTATCCCCAAAGCCTTTTCAGGTCTAACCTCATTTCCCACGAGGCCCGGCTGCATTTCCGTTTCTGTGTCAGTGACACGCCCTCGTGCCTTTGAAGAACCCCCTCAGGTTGACTGGTCATTTCTTTCTGGCAACCAGAGAGCCTTGACTAGTACTGAAGTCAAGACACAAACAAAGATCATTGATGTAAATGAAAGGGACAGGTAGAGAGAAACAGAAAAGGAGCAGTGAGTAAAATGTGGTAAGGGATTGAACGTGGGAGTGAGAGGGGTGTCACGGATCTCTCCGAGGTCTCGATCCAGGGAGAGGAGGCGTGTCAGAAACAGAGAACAGGAACACGCAGGGGAGTTGCTGGTGAGAGGTGAGTCGTGTTTCCGCGAGCTGAGTTTGAGGTGCTGGTGGGGCCTCTCGTACCGTGGGGTCGCAAGCAGGAGGCGAGGGGAGCCTTGGCAAAGGGCCTCCTCCTCCTGCACCTCTCTCATCAGGGAAGGAGATCTTTCTTGGAGACGGGCGCTGGTCACAGGTAAAGCCCTGGACCACGACTGCCCAGGGGCGACACCCGCAGACAAGAAGCAGCCACAACCATACACGCGGGCCCTGGTAGCCGCCATGGGGGCTGGCATGAATGGGCATCGCAAGGTGGGTCCCACGTGGGGAACGAGCGTTAACAAATACCCATTTCAGAGGGCTTTGTTTTCTCCAGTGCAGCACGACATCCACTGGAGGAACCTGTGTAGCCAGAGCGCAGCCTGAGGGCGAAATCAGAACCTTCCCTTGGAGCCTTTCTGGAGGTGGGAGCAGGCGAGGTCACGGCTACCTGAATCTGTGCCAGGGCCACAAGAGACGCTTCTCCACGTCACCCGGGTCTTCAGTCCCGCCATCGCCATCAGAAAAGCACCGCTGGGCCTCGTTTCCTGCTGTGAAGCTGTTGGTAGAACATCGTCAAAAGAGCCTTTCCAATGGACCTTCCTTCCTGAAGGTCTAGTCCTGCTTGGTTCACGACCATCACCAAAGAGGCTGCAAAGCGGTGAGTGCAGGGAACTTGGTATTTAGGCTGGGGTGAGGCTTCAGGGATGGAAGATGGGTCCCGGAAGCTCCACGCACAAGACAGGATTATGATGGCGGAGGAGTGGCTGCAGGGATGGGGAGGTGAGGGCTGCAGGGAGGGAGCTGGAAAGATCTGAGCAGTGAGTCTGACGGCGGCAAGGTCAAGGTCAAGATGAAACCTTGAGAAGCGAATCACAGGCCCTTGAACTGGTCCTGTTCCATCAAACGAGGAGAGAGGCAGAAAGCACACCACTCTCATTAACGAACTTTTACGGAGCGTTTGCCATTAGCCAGACTCAGATGCTGAGGGTTCAGGAGAAGCTATAAAATACAGACCTTTATAAAGATAATCATTGCCTTTTAGGCACTTTAAGATTCTCTCCCTCTCTTTACATCTCTGTGTGTCCCTTTCTCCTGAGCTGAGGGGCTCATTCTGTGCCAAATGCCTCATGTCCATCTTCTCATTCAACTCTCTCAAACCTGCTTCCGAAGTAGGACGATTATCTTGTTTTACAGCTGGGACAACTGAAACCCAAGGAGGTGACAGGACTTAAATAGGGTCCCATAGCTAGATTCAAATGACAAAGCTGGTGCATTTTTCTTCTTCCTTATGCCTACTTTTTTTTTTTTGATGTTTTTAACATTGTATTCATTTTAATTTCTAATCAAGTAATATAAACAAGTATTTTAAAAGTCTAATGCTTCTTAGAGAACAAACGTATGGATATCAAGGTGGGAAGGGGGGTTGGGATGAATTGGGAGATTGGGATTGACATATATACACTACTATGTATAAAATAGATAACTCACGAGAACCTACTGTATAGCACAGGGAACTCTACTCAGTGCTCTGTGGTGACCTAAATGGGAAGAAAATCCAAAAAAGAGGGGCTCTATGTATACGTATAGCTGATTCACTTTGCTGTACAGCAGAAACGAACACAACATTGTAAAGCAACTATAGTCCAAGAAAAATTAATTAAAAGAAAAGTCTAACGCTTCTAAGCTGGATCATGAAAACACTCTTGTCTGGTATACCTTCTGCCATCTCTTCCTGCTTTCCAGAGCCAATGGCTTTCAAATGTTGGCTACCTCAGTTCTAAAACATAGACTAGTGGTGCTATTTTTTGATGTGCTAATTTTAGACATTATTTATGTCTTCCAGTCGTGACGTTTTAGCTCTCTCTGTTGGACGCTGTCTGTCTGCCTCTTCCAGATGTATTCTTCTTAACCCTGGGGGTTCCTGGGGAGGCTGAGCTTCGTGGATGAAGTGGACAGCCTCCCTTATCCTCTGGCTTCGTGTTGGGTCTGGTTAGTGGAGGCATCAGCGGGAGACTGGATTGGAGAGGGGATGGGGGGATGGGGTATTTATTCTCCTGAATGAGACCCCTCCTCCTCTTCTGGCAAGCTGCCCTATCAGCTGCTCTCTGAGGTCTGATAATTGCTCCTCCCCTTGCCCTTGAACTATCAGGTCTGGAGGTGGCAATGACTCCCTGCTATTGTTAGCTCTGCTACTTCACTGTCTGTTTTCCTAAACCCTGTTCACACTTTTGTTCCTGTGTTGTATTTTAATACCATTTACCCCTACCCCACCCCCATATAATATATTGCTTTTGTTGTGAGCACAACGCTTGCATTATTAGACTATTTAAATATTGCTGACTGTATAGCTAAGTAGGGAATTAGGATTACATTTTCTTTCCTGAACAGATTTTTGGTTTTTACTGTGTTTGACTGCCTACTTTAAAAACATGCCTTTGTTTTCTGTATATCTGCCTTTAATTCTTTTCACATGCTTCATCAGATCTGTTAAATGCCTTTAAATGTTGTCTTCCAAAGGCTCAGACATTTTCGGTTCTCTATCTCTTTTTCTTGGAAGGTGGGATCTCCACCCTCCAAGAAAAAGGTATCAGTCTCCATAATAAATCAGTCTCCATAATGAACAGAACTTGGTGCCATGCATTCTGAAATTAGAATCATAACTAACAAACTAACAAAGCGAGGAAGACAGGGGTTTAATTACCCAGGATCTCTTCACTGGTTGTGAAGATTTTACTCTCCTTGGCAAATATGGTGGCCACTTACAGATCCTAAGGGTGTTACTAAATACCATGATCTCTTTCACATGTGTCTTATCCTCACCCCTTTCAAACAGCATATTTTAAGTTTGCTAACTTTTAGCAATAGGGTCCCCTTTCTCCTTTCTCGCTGAGGACCAAGGGTTTCATCTTCATTTCCCAATCATCTCAAGGTCTAGCTAACCCACAAGGCAATTTTTAGATGTACTTTTCTGTAAAAGAAAGTCAGGAGATTTTATGTGTTCAAGAATTGGTGTGTAACAGGCCCCAATCTCTGACTGACTAACACATTCTTCTTGCAATGTAGTTCTTATAAACATAAGATCTCTATTTTGAAATTCTAAAACCGTGGTTTTATCCTTGACAACTTTTTCCTAGAGACCCTTCCCTGGAGCCCTCTGGCTACGTGCTGGGACTTTCTTTCAGCATCATCTGGTGCTTCCCTTTGCCCCTTCTGTGTTGGTTTTCCTGTTTCCTGGCTATTTCTTGATTTACTCCCTTGTTTTGCTGGAGCATATCCTTTAGCAGTTTCATAAGAAAGAATACATAGAAGGTAAATTTTCTTGTGTTCTTACATGTCTAAAAATGTATTTATCCTACTTTTTACTTTATTTGTAGTTGGACAAGTATAAAATCTTGTGTCACAAATTATTTTCCCTCAAAAATGTGAAAGCATTGCTCCACACTCTTCTAGCATCCAGTGTTGCTGGAGAGAAGTCTGAAGCCACTTGATCCCCATTGTTTGGTCTGTGATGTGTTCCCCTTCAGAATTTTCTTTTTAACCTGGTATTCTGAAATTTTATGACATATGACTTTGTTTTGGGTCATTTTTAATTTATTGTGCTGGGCATTCAGTGGTCTTTTTCAGTTTGGAGAATCTTAGCTTTCAGTTATAAGAACTTTTCTTTTATAGTTAAAGTCTTATAGAGTCTTGTATATACATACATACATATGTACATTTCTTTCCTTCCAATTTACATTTTGCCTCAGGAATTCCTACAGTTTTATTTGAAACTTGTGGATTCTCCTTATGTCTTTTATCTCTTTCCTCTGTCTCTCCTTCTGTTTTCTGGAAGATTTCTTTGACTTTATCTTCTAATTGTTTAATACAATTTTAATGATCATATTTCTTGTTTTCTGATTGTTTCATCTTAATAGCACTTTGTTTTGGTTTTACATACTTAACATCCTCTCTCTTTTTCTAAGGAGATGATCAGTTAAAAAAAAATTTTTTTTTTAATTATTTAAAAACTTTTCTTCTGTTTCCTGTATTGTCTGTTTTTTCAGGGTTCCTATTTTTGGTGTGTCTGTTTCAGTTTCTTGTACCTTGGAGGCTGACTTCAAATGCCTTGAACCCTTTGCTGACTGGAGCCTCTATGTTTTTAACATTGGGCTTTTTAACTGGCAGGCATTCAAAGTCCAGTGAGTGGTGAGCTGGACATTTTTCTTGGGGACTCCCATATTTCAATATCTAAAGGTTCTTTCTTTTAGTTTATCCAGAAAATAAATGTCCATATTTTTACCTGCAGGAGAAGTGCGTGCAGTGGTGGGGTGGCTGAGTGGGGATGCCTGCCATGGCTCAGTCTTCCTTGTGTGACTTACCCCAACCCCTCATTGTCATTTCTCCCTACCTTACACCGTGTCTGGTGTCCCCAGGTCTGGAGAATCCCAGGTTAATTTTCTCCAGAACACAGTCTCCCATCCCTGACGGGATGAGGGTGAGAGTGCAGTAGTGTGTGTGGGGCTGGGGAGACTTGCTGGCAGAAAGAGGTAGGAAAGGGCACATGGAGATCCAACTAGTCCACATTCAAACTTTAGTTGGCTCTCCTGTTTCAGGCCCGAGACTCACAACTGTCTTTCTGGGTGTCTGATGCCTTAAAAGCTGAAAGCTCTGTGGGTTCTGGAGGAGGACTGGCCCCATTTTTTACTCTTTTTACCCTTTTACCCCCTCGCGTGCAGCTTACTGCTAAATCTTTACCATTTTTCTATCTGCATTTTGTCTTCCAAAAAACCGTTAAAGTCTTTCCTTCGCTGAAGTCTCCTGATCTCTTTTAGTTCCTTCCTTGTCATTTTAGTGGGGTCTCTGGAGGTCAGGGGTTTAGTCAGGAGTCCCACAAGCCACACCTTGAACCATAAGGTGGTCCTGCCTTCTGGGAGGTAACCTCAGTATCTGCTCTGAGGGTTTCTCCTGCAGTTGTAATAACAAAATGATCTCCATCCTTCTGTTGACCACAGCTGGTGACCAAACTGTAGTCGGGCTCCTCTTCTTAATGAGGCCTTGACCTTGGCCCCTGTCCTGTCCTTGGCCTGCCCAGCCCAGTCTTAGCAAGAATTCTGCTAAACCCCTTTAGTGAGAATCCACCCCCCGCTCCCCCCCCAAACCCCACCACTTTGATGTCTGATCAAACTGCTCATCCCCCACCCTTGATGTATATGTCCTTGGCCTTCAGCAAGAATCCTGTTAGGTCAGGTTAGCAAGAATCCCCCCACCCCTGACGCTCCTCTTAGTGATTTTCCATCCACTGACTCCCTCACTCTGCTCCTTGGCTATAAATCCCCACTCGTCCTTGTTGTATTTGGAGTTGAGCTCCATTTTTCTCCTCTATTGTGTTACTCCTATTACAATAGTCTTGAATAAAGTCTTCTTTACCATTTTAACAAGTGCCAGAATAATTTTTTCTTTTTTGACACTGGCCATTGGGAACCAGTGTTCAACCAGTGGCTGAAGTTGGTTTGAGAAAGCTGGCCTTTGCCTCAAGAATGCTTTGTGTGACCTACGTAGTACAGAAGGTGCTTTTCTAGGGCATGGTTTTTCAAACTGTGAGCTGCAACCATTTGCTTAGTCACAGCCAACATTTAAAACATGAACTCAAGTAGGTTAGAAAGCACCATTGTGCCTTGCCTGTAGGTGGGGCAAGCGTTGACTCATGAAACCTTTGTTTCAGTTTATGTGTCTGGGTACCGGGTCAAGGTGTAAATATTTCTTACCATGGAAACTGGTAAAATCTGAAAACCACTGGTCTAGGAAGTAGATTTGGATCCTTTGATTTGTTTTCCTAAGAATAGCTCTACTAGTCAGACTGACACTGTCATATCTATTTTAGAGAGGATGGATTTGGTTAGGTAAGTTCTCAGCCACTGAGTCCTAAGACATTGATTTCTCAGTTTCTATTTTACCATAACCTTTTCAGCATTCTCTTTTTTTTTTTTTTTCCTATATACCACCTTCCAATTTTATTTATTTTATTTTTCAAAGATTTTATTGGAGTATAGTTGATTTATAACATTGTGTTAGTTTCTGCTATACAGCAAAGTGAATCAGTTATACATATACATATATCCACTCTTTTTTAGATTCTTTTTCCATTACACAGTGTTGAGTAGAGTTCCCTGTGCTATACAGTAGGTCCTTGTTGGTTATCTATTTTATATATAGTAGTGTGTGTATGTCAATCCCAATCTCCCAATTTATCCCACACCCTCAGCATTCTCTTTTGCTTAAAGCATTTCCTTAATTTTGTCTTGCTTAAGGAAGCCAGGCTGCATAAGAACTTTGTTTCTGAATTTGATGGGTAGGTGAGGGTGTATCAGGAATTAAACAGATCAAAAGCAACAACCAACGAAACCCACCCACACATTTCACAAAACTAAGCCTTTGTGAATAATTTACATGTCAAATTATTAGCTCTTCGGAACCAAAGGAAGGAGAACCTGATTCACCTTTTTATTACCTCCTGGTGGAGGAAGGAATTGTGCCGTAAAGGATTAGTGGCAAGATTTAATGCCTGGAAATCACAATATATGTAAAACTGATTCTATAGGTGATTCTACAGAAGAAGGATAAGAATTCAAAAGGCCATTGGAGGCTCTGTGGTTGGCATGTCTTCAGGGCTTTTGGTGGCTGTGATTTAAACTGGTCCACACCCCAGAGCCTTCACAGTTTTGTTTTGTGTAGGGGGAGAAGTCAAGCTTTGACTGCTTTGGAGCACTGGGAGGACGTAAACCTGAGCTCAGGTGAGCCTTTGCTGGAACGTTATCAACCCCAGGGGACCTTTTGGGACCCCTGAGACAGGGCTTTATGATGGGTGAGCAAATGAGGATACACAGTGAGCTTGGTTCTCTACCAACAGTTGAAAGTAGTTGATTTTGCTAATGAATAAGAGAACTTATTTTCCTGGGATTTGTTTTAACCTTGTGCTTTTGGCTAAGCCAACTAGTCATTTGGTGAGTTTATGTAGATAAAATATCAGATGAAGCCCACTTGCTTCATCTGCGGCAAAAAAGTATATAAAGCCTGCAACTATAACCTAAAATACTTTACTTAAAAAAAAAAACCTGAACAAACAAACAAACAAATTCCAGTACATGGAACAGACAAATTTAAATAAAGATTGGACCAGTGGACTTATTTTTAATATAAGAATGCTCTCTGCTTTGTAACTAGCCATCAAGTGCCTCAGGCCTTTCCTTCTTTCCTTTCCTTCAACTGAATTAAATTTGGATTCTAGGGAAACCACAGAATAACACTATTTTTGAATTCTGTTTGGTTAAAATGGTTGGAAAGTAAATGCCTCTAAACAGCTAAGTGGCGGGGGAATCTTTTATGAATTAGAAGAATGAGGTTTTGCATTTGGTTACCCGTTGTGTAAATGTCTATATTCTTTTAAAACTGTTATTTAATTATTTATTATTCAGTATTTGTTTTGTAGCCAAAGCTTCCTGAAAGAGGCGATTCCTTTTCTCCAGAGCTATCCAGGAGAAGCATGGAAGATCTAACTGCTCAGAGGTTAGCTGGGATCTCTTGGGTGTGTGGTGATGGTCATATAGCAATAATGATAACAAACAGTTATCATTTGGTCTCAGGCACAGTGTCAAACCCTTTACCTGGAATGTTTAATTTGATCCACACAAAAACACGTGAGAAAGGTGTTTTAATTGTCCCCACTTTACAGAAACTGAGATGGAGTGAGGTTAAACCACACACCTACCTAGGTCAGCACCAGCACTGAATCTGGGCAGCCCAACCTGGGGTCTTGGCCGTGACCAACTCTGCAATATTGCCCCCTCCTGGAAGTTCTTACCAATCAGCTGTAAACTGGTACTCAGGCCCCTTTATGCCAAAGGTATAAACAAAGGAAGATGCAGATAGTCTTCTTTTTTTTAACCTTCAAAGTAAGCAGAAAAAGTAGAAGCAGAAACAAGAGGGGGAAAAAAAAAAGATTTAGATGAAGCAGTAATTGTTCAATAGCTCAAGTTTAGAAGGGTACTAGATAGTACGTGAATTTTTTCATTTCTTTAAATCTTGCTCTAAATGGCTTGCAATTTCTCTCCTTTTTATGCTAACATTTATAATTCCTTTTTTTTTTAACATCTTTATTGGAGTACAATTGCCCCACAATGGTGTGTTAGTTTCTGCTTTATAACAAAGTGAGTCAGCTATATGCATACATATATCCCCATATCCCCTCCCTCTTGCGTCTCCCTCCCACCCTCCCTATCCCACCCCTCTAGGTGGTCACAAAGCACCGAGCTGATCTCCCTGTGCTATGTGGCTGCTTCCCACTAGCTATCTATTTTACGTTTGGTAGTGTATATATGTCCATGCCACTCTCTCACTTTGTCACAGCTTACCCTTCCCCCTCCCCATATCCTCAAGTCCATTCTCTAGTAGGTCTGTGTCTTTATTCCCGTCTTGCCCCTAGGTTCTTCAGAACCATTTTTTTTTTTTTTTTAGATTCCATATATATGTGTTAGCATACGGTATTTGTTTTTCTCTTTCTGACTTACTTCACTCTGTATGACAGACTCTAGGTCCATCCACCTCACTACAAATAACTCAGTTTCGTTTCTTTTTATGGCTGAGTAATATGCCATTGTATATATGTGCCACATCTTCTTTATCCATTCACCCGATGATGGACACTTAGGTTGCTTCCATGTCCTGGCTATTGTAAATAGAGCTGCAATGAACATTGTGGTACATGACTCTTTTTGAATTATGGTTTTCTCAGGGTATGTGCCCAGTAGTGGGATTGCTGGGTCGTATGGTAGCTCTAGTTTTAGTTTTTTAAGGAACCTCCATACTGTTCTCCATAGTGGCTGCATCAATTTACATTCCCACCAACAGCGTAGGAGCATTCCCTTTTCTCCACACCCTCTCCAGCATTTATTAACATTTATAATTCTTGTAGTGGTTACATGGTGGGCACATTTGCCCTCTTTCTTGTGTCAGAATATCTTGCTGGGCTGACCTGTATGCCCTCATGCGCCCACGCTTCTCCTGGTGGAGAAGGACGCAGCTGACAGCCACCGACCGACGGCCAGCCTCGCTGCCTTGGCCCCTCTCCGCGCTGGTCTCTTCCTGTTTTTACTATAACTTTAATTGGCGGATCTCCATTAGATGCTCCTGTGTTTGGTGGTCCAAGGTACTAGTGTGACTGCTCTTCAGATGGCCATCCCCTGTTGCATTCAGAGGCAAAGAGGAACGGAAATGACCTTCTTTCTGGCAAGAGTGTTTCAAGGCGAGCTGGAAGGAGATCCATTTGTCCCATTGCGCTTGGTGTTGTGGACGAGGAACTTCACCAGGTTGAAGGGGCACTTTTTAAGCAGTTCTGTGTCAGCAGCCAGGATAGGACACCCACGTCCCATTGCTCATTAGTTACACGTCATATATAACAAGAGATGACTCAGGTTGGTTTTTTTTTAATGATGAAAAGGAAGAGCAAAGGTGAAGGTGGTTGAAGGAACAGGAATACAATTTTCCATCCCTCACATAAGGGAAGTTTTTCTAGACCTAAACATTTTTAAAGAGAGAATAATGCTATTTTATTTTATTATCAGAAATAGTGTTATGAGTTGTGCCTGTTAGAAAAAATTGCACAATTATAAAATGTATCAGAATCATCGGGCTGACTTTTTTCCCCTGAATTTTGTTTTTAAAGTCAGAATTTGCTTCCGGCATCTACAGTGCTCCACTGCTGATGCAGATAATAAGATTGTGTAATTGGCAATAATGTCCTTACATGATGAGTTTCTTGCCAGCTTTCTTTTGAATAGCTAGAATGCTTGGTTTAGTTGGGTTTTCTGAGCCATCGTAAAGTTAGTCTCTGGCAAATGTGCAGTTACTTCTGAAGGAGGGAAATGTAAAGCTTGTATGAAGTTAATTTGTTGGTAATGGGTAGTATACAAGACATGACCCAAGAGATGGTAGGGACCCAGGAGGCTAGATGGCCAGGTGGGGCGAAAGTACTGACAAGAGACACTATATTCCTTTTTGAAAAAAAGCATCTGAAGAATTTGTCTATTCATCATTTGCCTAGCATCTGCCGTCACAAGGATTCAAAATTAGCTTGATAATATAATTCCTTTCTCTCCCTCGTCTTAAAAAATCATGCATATGTTAAAATAAAGCTAAAGTGAATTTAAAATACGTATTTTAAAACTATAAGGTTTAAACAACTTTTCCCCTTGAAATAATTACAGTCCTCTCCAGGGAGCCGGGAAACCATACCTTGTCTAGAGAAGTGTACGTTTAGACTTTCATAATTACTTGGTGAATCAGCACTGGCTGATTTCCCAGGAGTTGGTTCCCACCGTGGGGAATAATTTTCTGTTCCTGGGGGAGTCCCTTGGGAGACACCTTTTCTGATTCCTCAAGTCAGAGAAGTGCTCTGTGCTACCTCCCTGGCAGCCCTTTTTTATTTCCAACTGCATCTCCAGCTCTACCATCGATGACAGAATGTCTGTATGACTTACTTCTCCTATTAGATGTCAAACTCTTTGCCAAAGGGTCTATGCTTGCTCCTTGTGTTTACTGAAGTAAACTTTAATTCCTGTTTTGGGGGGTTAGGGTTCCTGCTTGTCATAACCAGAGTCAGCATGCCTCAGAATCAGAACAAAGTTTTCAATACTGGATGTCTTAAAAAAGATGTGTGTTGGGAGATAACCTTCAGTGATTTAAATATCTGAGTAGATGTGGAATATTCTTGATGCAAGCATTCACCAAAACTCTTCATAGAGAAAAACATAATTTCTGAAAGTCTGAAAGAATAATTTACCTAAGACAATGCATTGTTTCAACACGTTGGCAAAGGGACCACTTGTTTCTTTCAAAGAAACCCGTTTTTGGACAGTGCATCAAGTACTGTTTGGAAAGAAGTAAAGATTTGGAACTGAGAGTTCTGGATAAATGGCTCTTGAGTGTGTCTTGTAAACCAGCCCTGGATGAAGAGGTCCAGGATGTCCTGAGCTGACATTACCTCTTCCTGGTCAAATGGAAATCCACGGCCCAAACACCTGATCTGGGGCACAGCTGCATACTTCCTCTTGATTCAATAGCTCTCTCTTGGCTAAGGTTGGGGATAAAGTTCAAAAAAATTTCAGATGCCTAGATGCACTGAAATGTGTTCACTTCTTACCGCGTGACAGCACCTTGCTCAGGGCTCTCTGTGCCAGCATTTCCTGAAAGGGCTTATGACTCTGGAAACAGTTGAATGTAAATTGGGAAGGTCTTGGCAAAGCTTTTGGAATTATCTGCTACTTTTCCAGCTTTCTAGTGCCTGTTTACCTTGTTCTCTGTTTCTTCTCTCAACACTCCTTTCTCTTCTTCCCAATCACCCTTTAGACATTTCATAATTGACGGGCTGTTTGTGAAATAACTGTCATCAGCAAGGATCATCAATAGATGCTAAACCATTGGATGGAAGGTTGTCGGGGACAGGACACGTGCCAACATATCGCTCCAGGGTTACCGCCTAACTGTGCAGAGGCAAGGAACCTTCCCGATGGAGAGACCTGATGGTCACTGCTTTACTCGAGTGATCAGATTTGATGGAGCTCTTGGAGCGAGGCAGTCTCCTGACAGGATGCACCATGACCCACACAGCATCACCTGTGGAGTGTTCTTGCCAGAAATGTTTAACCTGAATCTAATCCAGTCTCTAGACCTAGCCTTCAGTTGACAGGAAATACAGGGCAGAGACTAGGGACAAGGTAGACAACAGCAGGACAAAACGATCAGCCAAACCAGAGTATGGGAGATTTTACAGAACTGTCCAGGACTCTTGAAAAAATCAACATCATGAATAAAAAAAGGGGGTGGTCGCTCTTCTAGACTAGAGGATTTGAAAGAGTCTAAAGAGACGTACCAATGAAATGTGGTGTGCTGACCTTATCAGATCCTGGTTCAACATGACAACGAAAACAAAAAGAAGAATTCGATGATGAAGAACAGAAAAAAACACTAAGAGCCATTTGGGGAAATCTGAATGTGGACTGGGTATTAGATAAGAGTAGGGGATTAGTGTTCATTTTCTTTGCCGCAATGCTTACCTGCTGGCTTTTGAGAACGTCTGTCTTCCTGGGCGATGCTCGTTGAAGCATCTAGGGACGAAAGGTCACGGTGCCTGAACCCTCCATCCAAATTGTCCCAGGGGAGCCTGTGATGTAGCAGAATGTTGCTAGTCCTTGAGTCCAGGTGGCTTGTATGAGTGTTCACTGAGCCATCCTTCTAACTTGTATAGTTGTTTAAATTTTTTAAAAGGGGAAGTAAAAATGAAACGATGGGCTCCTTGGTGAGACTGTGGGAGGAGATTTTTTTTTTTTTTTTTAACCTGTGTCAATGAAAGGCAGCTCTGAAAAAAGAATTGGGTTAATTACTTTTAGAACCTGGAGTGGGGTAGGGGGGAAGGGACTTCCCTCATTGGCTGCTTTCTGCTTCCTGAGTTAATGGTCCTTTTTCTGTCTGGTGTTTAGGGCAGTTTCCGTTCTGTTTTCTTCCCTCAGAGGCAGCCTTCCTGAACTAGCCATGGGGCATCTGACTAGCTTCCTCCTCCTTGCTTCTCTTATCTTCCCAGCTGGGTGAACTCCGTACCTCTTAGCTTTTACCTTCACATGCTCCCAAGATCCTTTTCGCTTTTGGCTTAGTCCAAACCATTTTCTTCACCCGACTTGCGGGAGCCACAGTCCTTCACCCATTGTTCTCCTTCTTCCCTGTCACCTCTTCCTCCTCATTCTGAAAGTGCTTTCAGAGGCATTTGGGTTTTTATGAAACCTACCTGCGGGGATTTTCTGTCTACAGGGCAAGAGGCACTGAGAGGGTCATCGACAATTGTGGGTGTGTACGTTTGGTGATGATGGTGACGGTGGTTGAGGGGATCCATTTACCACCCACGTGCTTCTTTATATCAAAGGGTCTTCGTATTCAAAGTAAATGTTTGTTGAGGGAAGGACTTTCTGGTTTCAGCGTTCAGTGCTGGCTGCTCCTTCCTGCAGTTAGGGTCCGTGAACCCTCTGGTCCTTGTCTACAGGCCTGGATGCCCAAGACTATCCTAGCAGGACTGTGATTTGAGCTTAGGACCAAGTGTGTGTGGACCCCGGGGTCCAGGTTATCTAGTTGACCCAGGAGCCCACTGTAGGTCTTTCAGGATTGCAGAAGTATCGTTCGGTTCCAAGAATGAAGTAACAAACACAAAACTGGCACCTCCAGGGTATCGGAGACAGAACCCTGCCAACCTGATTGCCCCCCCCCCAGGCAAGCTGACCTTCAGGCAACTGGGCAAAGCCTGAGGAATCTTGTGAAACAGGCCAAGGGGACCAGTCATCTGTGAAGAGCGAGCACGCAGAGCAAGGGGAAAGCCCGCCAGTCCAATGCGTTACGTCATGAGACTTTGGTGTCTGGCTCTTTTTCTTTTTCATTCTTTGTTGTGAGAGTGTGTAATGACCTCGTGTGAGTGACTCAGCTCCTCTGCCCTTGTTCGGCCTTTGTAATGCTCACGCTGTGCACCTTGTAACTGTCTCTGGGCTTTAGAAATACATGACTGGAAATTCAGGGTTAAGATGGCGGAGCAAACCCGCACGTTTGTAATCCTTTCCCCACATTTACTAAATGAAAATAAACCATTGACCCACTAGACAGACATGAAAGCTCTTCATTAATGAAAGTTCTAGTGCATGTAAGTCAGATTTTACTCTAAACGTCTCACACAAAACTCCTTTTATTGCACGTGGGCGTTGGGCAATGCCCTCCATTGGAGGAGGAAGCTCCCTCCTGAGTCCTGCCAAAGCCCTGGGGTGGAGATCTTGAGACCCCGTGCAGACCTGGAAACCGAGAGGAGTTTGAGGAAGAGGGATATTGAGTTTAAGGGACAAAATGAACTGACCCTGTTTGGATTCTGACTTGACCATGGCTTTCCTTGGCTGGTATTCTATGCCCAGAGAAGAAAACAGGAGGTCCTGTACCTTCCCCAAATGGTCTCTTCTTCTCTGAGTCCCATTCATGAAAAGTAAACTTTAAAAAAAATCTCTTACATAAAGACATATATAGGACACCCTCCCCTAACACTTTTACCTTCTAGTGTTTTTGTGTGTCTATTAAAATACACACAACATAAAATTTACTATTTTAACCATCTTTTGAGTTATAGTGCAGTGGCATTAAGTACTTTCATATTATCGTAGAACCATCACTACCATCCATCTCTAGAACTTTTTTGATCATCTCAAACTGAAACTCTGTCCCCATTAAACCTTAACTCCCCATCCCCTAGCCCCCAGCCCCTGGCACCCACCCTTCTACTTTCTGTCTCTATGAACCTGACCAGTCTAGGGACCTCATAGAAGTGGACTTGTAAAGTGTTTTTCCTTTAATGTTAGAATTCCCTTCCTTTTAAAGGCAGGATAATATTCCACTGCATGTGTAAAACACATATGTTTATCCACTCATCCATCAGTGGACACTTGGGTTACTTCCACCATCAGGCTATTGTGAATAATGCTGCTATGAACATGCATGTTCAAGTCCTTGGTACAGTTTTGCTTTTACTTCTCCAGGCAAACTTAGAACTTGACAGAATTTGTGCTTGGACTTTCTTTGCTTAGACTAGATAGATTTAAGTTTATATTAAAAAAAACACAACAACCCAACCAGTGGCCTTTTCTTTGACTAAATATCATAGAAAGTCATTTTGTTTCTGGCTCACAGTGCATCGCTTCTCTGAATAAATAACTCATTTTTAAGACTTGAATGGATGTGAGAAATGAATACACATTAAGAGAATAAGTCAGGAAAAAAGGGTGGCATGGCCATCCCGATTCAGGTTGGAGCTGTTTAGATGGACACCAAGAAATCCAGTAAGGATAAGCTCCTATTCAGCTGTGAGTGTGAGAAAACACACCCAAGTGAGGGACTGTTTAGAAGCCAGGAAAGCCTGGAATTCCAGGTGCATTTTCTTGAGTTACTCGAGGCTCAGACTTTTAACACATGATGACACAGTATGAATGAGTTGAGAGGAAGTATCTGAAGGGTTCACTCTAGCTGTGCTCTCCCATCTTGTTGCATCGTCGTGCATCTCAGATGGTTCATGTCAGGGTTTCACCTGTGCCAGGTGATGTCAAGAGAACGTTCCACTGCACAGTACAGAGGGCCCTGTTGACCCAAGCAGTGGTGTCACAGATGAATGTCACTGGAAGGAGAGGACACCCAGCAGCTGTGAGTGCTTAGGGCACTGGGAACCCATACCTCCACATGGACTGACTGACCACGGGTGGGCTGGCCTTTCACCTCTCAGGAGCCGCAGGGCCTCTCATCTCTGCTCTTCCTAACACATCTGCTCTCATTTTTCTTGCAGCCTGCTTCCCTTGTGTAGGCATTGTGAACGTGGCTCAGTAATGCCGCCAACCTTGACTTTCCAGCGTTACTTATTTCTGTCAACCACCGGGTTCACCCTCATCTGTCAGTTGTGTCTGCATCTCTCAGTTCACAATTTTGAGGGAGACTCTGATCGGCAAGCTTTTGAACTCGTTGCCCAATACAAGGCATCCGGTACCCTGGGTGATGGGTGGAGAGTAGAGTAGGAAAGTGGGAGGCTGGCGGCGGGAATCCTGTGGTTTATGGGGCTGCCCTTTTAAGAGATTGCAGTGGGCAGCCCATAAGACAATCGAGAGCGCTGGTTGAAAGCAGGTTGGATGAAGGAACAAACTGGTCGAAATGAAGAGAGAAACATCCTTCCCCACAGCTCATGACCCTGGACGCGTTTAGCCTCCATCCCTCCTTGTGCAATACGTGGTCTTCTAGACATGACTCATTCACGGGAGAGGCTGTAAAACCTCTGTAGAAATGAAGCATTGTGATTTTGCTCTTCTTTTATGGAAAGTCCTCGGTTATATTAATTAATTACCCAGTTAATTAAGTCATCAGCCTCCAGATGTTTATTGAGTGCTGTCTGCATGCCAAGCACTCTGCTCTGTCTCTCCCGTCAATGGACAGAGGGTATTAGAGCCTGGACCACGTGCGGCTGAGAGAGAAGACAAGCGTCCCAACATCTGGTGAGAATTTTCCAATCTCCCACGCACTGTCTAGGAGCTTTTCATATATTATCTCATTTAATTCCCCAAGTGTTAGGTATTATAATTTCCCTGTTGTAGGGATTAAGCCAAGGCTCAGAAAGGTAAGTAGCTTGCCCAAGTTACACAGTTAGTAAATGGAGTGACCAGGAATTACACCTGAGATGGTCTTTCGCAAAGCTTATGCATTTAACACTATTTTTTTAAATTGAAGTATACTTGACTTACAAAGTTGTGTTAGTTTCAGGTGTACAGCAAAGTGATTCAGTTATACATATATATTTTTTTCAGATTCTTTTCCATTATACATTATTAGTAGATATTGAATATAGTTCCCTGTACTATGCAGTAGGTCCTTGTTGTTTATTTATTTTATATACAGTAGCGTGTATTTGTTAATCCCAAACTCCTAATTTGGGATAACTGCTTCTAATTGCCTCATAAAGAAGCATAAACTCTTCCTTCTCTTTTTTTTTTTTTTTTAATTAATTAATTTATTAATTTATTTATGGCTGTGTTGGGTCTTCGTTTCTGTGCGAGGGCTTTCTCTAGTTGCGGCAAGCGGGGGCCACTCTTCATCGCGGTGCGCGGGCCTCTCACTATCGTGGCCTCTCTTGTTGCGGAGCACAGGCTCCAGACGCGCAGGCTCAGTAGTTGTGGCTCATGGGCGTAATTGCTCCGCGGCATGTGGGATCTTCCCAGACCAGGGCTCGAACCCGTGTCCCCTGCATTGGCAGGCAGATTCTCAACCACTGCGCCACCAGGGAAGCCCCCTCCTTCTCTTAATTCCTATCCCACTAAGGACTCTTTAGCCCTTGGCAAAGCCATGAATACAGGTAGGCATGCAGAGGATACTTAATGGAAATATGTATTCTGTAGGCAGATGTCTAACTTCCTGCCAGAAATATAATCCAGATGCATCAATTTTAAAGGAAATTAAAAAAAGTACTGTGCCATTCTGATGATTAAGACATCCTTGAAATATTTAATTTTTTAAACAGTTAGTGGCTAGAAACAAACTAAACATGGAAATGAGTCTGAAAAGATACAAACAATATTCTATCTTGAGAAAAAACGAGAGTTTACAGCGGTTAAAAAAATCAAATCACTATTTTAAACATTCTTTTAAAATTCTTCCAATGGCTTGTAGATGGACATTATGTTAAATTCATTTTGGTCCTATAATTAAATATACTGTCATTATCAACTCCTTTATTCTTGAAGGAAATGACGTTCTCCGTGATTTTCTCATGGAGAAATTTCTATTTCTAGAAATCTCTAGAATAAATCTCTAGTTCTAGGTTCCATCCAATTATTTAAATCTGTTTCCATATTCTCACATACAAAGAGACACAAAATTTAGAAAATAATTAAGTCGTTTTTTAAAAAAAAAATCGAAGGGTAAATTAAAATATTCAAAACAATTCGATCAATTCAATTAATTTTGCTTAATCCAAAATAGCTATAAAGTAACCATCTTGAAATTTCAGCATAGGGCCTGGAATGGCTTCAGAACCCGAAGAGATCTAAGGTCGCAGAGCAGGTGCTCAGAAGTTCTGTGGGGCTGCAGTTCTACTGAGTACCGGGGGCAGCAGGAAGATGAGGAGGGACCACAGTACAACAAGGGGGGTAAGTATTTCTCTCCCCTTCACGACACACGGGACTTTTTAATGCTAGAATTAGCACGTGCTTTGAAAAGAAAAGTTGGAAAATACAAGTTGAAAGAAGAAGAAATCCATGTCAGCTAACAGGAGACTGAAGGAGGCTCAGACGGTCCCTCACGCATGCCCCCAGCGGCCCCACCGCCTCAAGTCAAGAGCAGTGCCCCGAAGAGGTTTCCCTGTGTGTCACTTCAGTCAACAGCACGCTTTGCTCTAACACGAGGCTCATTGCCCGTTGGCCAAATCTGGCTCGCCCCTGCTTTTGAATGGCCGATGAAGCAAGAATGGTTTTTCCATTTTTAAATGGTTGGAAAAGCCAAAAGAAGAAGAATATTTCATAAACATAAAACGTAGGTCAAATTCGAAGTCCGTGTCCATAATAAAGTGTTCCCGGAACCTTGTACGTATCATCTGTGGCCACTTTCACTCTGCAGCAGCAGAGCTGAGCGCCCTCCGCTGATGATCTGGTCCTGTGATGCATGGAGAAAGTGGAAACACAGAAAGGAACCCCTTCCACTCTCCCCTCCAAATCTCCTGTTCTATGGGCATCTCTGCCGGTTCTTCCTGCCTTCTCTCCGCTACTAGGGATGAAGTTTCCTTGCTCCCATCAAAGGTCAAACCCTGCCTTCTCTAGAAGCCACCGCCTCCTGTTTTTCAGTAACCCCTCTCTGTTATCTTCCTCTTTCCTCCACCATCTCTTTTATCCCTTTTGACTAGGTCATTCTTATTAGCACACAAACAAGCTCTAAAATCGTTCCCTAAAACAGCCTGCCCCCGATCCAGCTCTACCTCGTTGCTCTACGCCCCTCCCCAGGGAACCTCAAGTGTGTCAGTGGTCCCACTGTGACCACCACCTCCCTTTCCATCCTTCCTGTTCTCACCCCTCCCCTGAACCTGAGCTCATAAGGGCCACCATGTTGCCAAAGCAGAGGTGACATCTCTTCACTAATTCTCAAACTTTCAGCAGCATTAGCTATAGCCGATAATCCCTTCTTCCTTCCAACAAGATTCTTTCCTTGGTTCTGGCACACGATACCCGCCTAGACTTCTTTCTCACTCACTGTCCGCCTCTTTCCTTGCTCCTCCCCCTGAGTCCAGTATACAGCTCTCAGTCCTGGGCTGTCTTTCCTCTCCATGTGCTCTCTCTACATCACCCCATCCAGGCCCGTTGCTTTCTACGCCATCACGTTCAAGTAACTCCCAGATGGCTATCTTCCCCCTGATGCCCCGTGAGCAACTTGACTGTGTAATTGATGTCTTCTTGGGGATATCAAATAGGCATTTCAACTGTAAAATGACAGGAACACAACTCTCGATTTTCCAGCACAAGCCTGTTCCCCCCGCTTTCTCAGCTCAGTAAATGGTCCCACAGTTGTTGAGGCCAAAAATCTAGGAATTGTGTGAGATTCTTCTCTTTTTACTCAGTGTCTCTGTCCGCACCCTCCCCCAACCTGAATCAGGTTCAGTTCAGTTGATGCCGCTCCCCCTTCCGTGTATTTCCTGAGTCCATCCATCCCTCCCATCTCCACGGTTGCCACTCCAGCCCACGCCCGCCTCTCGCACCTGGGCCCCTGCAGTAACTTCCACCTGGTTGGAACAGGTGGAACAGGTTCGCTGGTGGGAACCCTTGTCCTTTCCTCAGCATGACCGGGCTCCTGCCAGCTCTCCAAGCTCACCTTCTACCACCCTGTCCCTTGCTCCGACCCGCTGCGCATTCCTGGGCCGTGACCCTGCCAAGCAGGGTCACTCTTGGGACTTACACTGGGGCTCCTCATTGTTTGGGTTTCCTCTGAGGTCTCCGCCTTCACGACCCACATGAGAGCAGACCTTCTGGTCCCTCTACCCCACAACTCTTTGTACATTTTCTTAGGACATCACTCTATGCATATATCTTGTTTATTGGTTTCTTTACCTGGATTTTGTCTATCTTTCTTCTCCAAAATGTAAGCTCCAAATGTAAGCTCCGTGAAATGTAAGCTCTGTGAAAACAGGAATTCATGTATTCCCAGACCCTAGAATTATCCTTGCCCATAGTCCTGTAGATAGTGGTTGATTGTAGTTCCAAGACTATCACGTATCCTTTGCCTTTTTCTGTGCAAATTTCCCCCTCATATTTGTTATCATACAATAGTTTTGCATACTACTCTTTTCACTCAACATCAACAGGTAGATTTTTTTTTTTAACACGTTATTTAACCGTATTCCTAAGCAGCCCTTTAACAATTGTATAATACTATATTCTGTGGTTGTTTACCTTGGCTTATTTCACTGTCGTTTGACATTTAAGTAATTCCTGATTTTTCACAGTTATAAGCAACACGTTCATTCATGTGTGTGTGTGTATTGCCCTGTTTCCTCTGCCTCCACGAGTGAATAGATGGAGGCCCGTGATCACTGCAGCGTCTTTCAGAGGGCTGTGCACCTGGTCTGGCTTGATGGGGAGAATAAGCCAGTGTCTAGAGTGCAATTAGCATTTGAATTAGTGACATGAGGATAAACAGGTGATTATCCCATTTAACAGCTGTTGGACAGTGTTAAAGAGACACTGTCTGACAGCTTCAGCTTCAAATGTTGGGTTAAATAACAAATCGTTCAGAAAAAAAAGTAAAAAACTATTGAGTTTTTAAAAATATAAATGAAAATAGGCTTTCAAAAGTTAGGACCTTTCAATGTGCTTTAAACAAAACTAAATCCATCAACTCCTAAATCAAGTGGCTTGTTTAAAAAGTGAACAGCACAAACAACAAAAATAAAAATGTAACTTTAGTTTATATCACTAAATTTAATCATACCCTATATATCCCATTTACATTGTAATCCTAAGATGGTTCTTCTAAATACAAAATGAGAAAAGAACTGAGGTAATTTTCTGGAATATATATGCAAACCCATAATTCTTCTTTCACTTTTCCAGATATTTCAATATAAGAAATACATATTCAAAATTATTAAAATATTTGTGAATGTTTTAAAGTAAAAAGCACAAATAATCACATTTCATACTTCCTGCCTTTTGTCTGAGGAGCTCAGAATGATTTACAGATGGTCTCACAATACCCCTTCAGTTAGACAAGGACCACTTAGTACTGACCCAGGATCTGCATTTTGCCCGTGGGGAAGCTCAGTTATAGGCTGTCCACAGACGTTCACGGGGCCACATTCAGAAGAAGAGACAGAATTGGAACTCACTTGAATCATCAGCTTTTTTAGTCTTGGTGAAAAATCGTATTGAGATTTTTTAGAGTCAGTTAACAGGTGAGGATATTTTTATTATCCGTGATGTTTATCTTAACAGTTTCCCTCTAATTTTACTCATTTTGGATTTGCGCTGTGGGAACCTTGCTGTCTGACTTGGCAGGGACCTCACGGAAGGTATCATTGTGACTATTTGCTTTGTTTTCATGTCCGTTTTGCTTCTTGACTTATTTGCCTTAAGTTTTAGGTTCGTAGGATTTAGGGTCAAAACAGACGCAAAACTTCCACAGGTACAGAATTACAACTAGTGGTCTAGGTTTTCCACAAGTTCTACAGAAGTCAGCACAACTTTCATGGGGCCAGCCTTCCCTTGGTGACGAAGCAGCAAAACCTTAGCAGAAGGCATGCTGAGCAGAGGGTGACTTTGATAAAGTCAATGTCATTTTCTCCCCGTGGACACGGGTGCCCAGGCACCAAAACCACAGAGGACCAAACGGACAGAGACAGCATACCGGCTCCCTGGGCATCTTCCCACTCAAACTTTCCCAACATAACACTTGGAAACCAGTGTCATTTATTCCTGAAAAAAGGGGCATGAAAAATATTTTTCCTGTCACAGAAATAAAAATCATTATTCTTTAGAAAGCTGACTTCTACTCCTCGTGAAAAAGTCCAAGTGATATCCCACAAAGACCAGCGCTGGATTCTTTCCTCTTTAGCCATCCAGCCCCTTCTGCAGGTGTTTGGATCTGAGGGACCATCAGGGGCCTCACCTTCCTGTTGGTGAGTTGACTTGACTCCGGTTTACTATTTGCACAGATGTAAATCATCCCCTTTCATTTTTTCACGATCAGCAAGATAGTCCAAGGGTCAGATCATCCTAAACTGTGATCTGGCACATGATTTTGGAGGTGGCAGTGGAGAGGAGGTGGGTTAGAGTAAGGCTGGGTTAACCTTTACTTACTCTGTGGATGTCCCAAAGATTGCGTGGGATAGGCTTATAAAAATCCATTCATTGTTTACCTGAAAATCAAATTTAATTGGGCATCCTGTACTTTTTAATTTGCTAGATCAGGTTAGCTAGTCAGGTTAGAGCTGGAAAGTCTTCACTGGACGGCATCCTGGCACCCTGGGAGAACCCCAGCATACTCCCTGTAGGCGGAGGGGCTCCATTTTGTTCGGCTTGGACCTCGAGATGCGCACACAGTTCCAGTGGCTGCCGCCTCCCTCCCCATGAGAAAGATGGAATAATAACAGTTTGTGAAGATCTTCTGATCCTCAGTGAATACATTATGTTAATGAAGTTATCACTTTAAATGAACCCTGGCACCTGCCCTTGTTCTCTTAACTCAGGCCGTGAAGACAAGACAGAGGGGTGAACGGAGGGGGAGAGGAAAATCTGGAAGATGCAACGATAAGACCTCTACGCTCCTATCAGCTGTTCTAGAACAGCTCTTTCAGCAAAGAAGAAACATGGCATCGCTGAGTGAAGTTTTAGGCTCTAAATGATGCTTCTGCTCATAGGAAATTTTTCAATGTGTTTCCTCCCCGGGTGTCTGGGTCTTTTGTTTTCAGCTGTGCTCTGCACAGGAGCTGGAAAGCTAACTCCCCAAAAGTGAACTTCCTCTCCTTCTATAAACTGACCCCTGGTGGTTGCTATAGCAACTGCTAAGCGAGCCTAATGAGCAGTGTAAACAAGGCTGATTCCCAGCGCTGGGGCAGGGCAGCCCAGGAGAGGGATGGGGAGGAATTTGATGTGCCTGAAAAGTGGCTCTTGGGGAGAGAAATGTTGCAAAACCTCCAGCCCTTGCTCCCTCCTCCCCTCCCCTCCTCCCTGCTTCCTTCCTCTCACCTCTCCTTCTTCCCTCCTCCCCTCTGCTCTCACCTCCTGCCTTCCCAGCGGGCCAGGAAAGGAGACAGGCTGTAGGCGGGCAGCGTGCAGGGGCCTGCCTTGGACGCTGAGGAGCTGAACACCATATGACCGAAAGATGAAATCTAAACATTTCCCCAGAGCCCTAGGCAAGAAATGTGCCAATCTGACCCTGAAAAACAAACCACCTGTGTCGCTGCCACACCTGCTTCAGACCTGAGCTGACATGGGTGCTGGGGGAAGGGGTTTTATGCCCTCAGCCGTGCTTTGGTGTAATGACTCAGGCGGAACCTGAGCCAGAAGCCTGAAAGTTTCTGTGCTGCCTGCGTTGATGCTTTTTCCTTTTTGGAAGGAAGGATGGTGAAGGTCTGTGGTACCTAAGAGGACTATGATTATGAAGCTAAACACACACACGCATATACACGCACATATAACACACAGGCACACACACACACACACAACACACATACATGTACACATGCACATATGCACACACATGCACACATACACATACAACACAACACACGTACACATGTACACACGCACACACATACACACATGCACACATACACATAAACAACACACAATACACACATACATGTACACATATACATACGCACACACATATACACACATATACACATACAACACACAATACATACACATACACACATGTACACGTGTACACATGCACACATATACACACGCACACATACATACACATACACAACACACAACACACACATGCATGTACACATATACATACGCACACACATATACACACATGCACACACACACATACAACACACAATACATACACATACACATATGTACACACATACAACGCAACACACACATGTACACATGTACATATGCACACACATACACACATGCACACATACACAATACACACATGTACATGCACACACATACACACATACACATACAACACACACATGTACACGTACATACGCACACACGCATACATGCACACACACATACACACAACACACAATACACACATACACATGCACACATGTACACACATATGCATACACACATGTACACACATACGCACACACATACGCATACACACATACATGCACACATACATACACACATACACACATGCACACGTATGCATAACACATTATACACATATACACACATGCATAACATACACATATACATACACACACATATATACACACATACACACACACACTTTTTTTTCCCCTCCAGGAACTTGGCTACTACTGGCAGGAAACTTTCTGCACATAATAGCAGAGGTTACAGTATTAACTTCAGTTTTCCTTGGTTAACTCTCTCCCACCCTCATCCAATTTACTCTAAAGTTTTTGTACATTAAATACGAACTGTATGATGCATATTACACCACAAGTTCCCTACAGGCCTCCTAAAAAGATAATCCACATTGGTGGATTGGGTGGGAAATCCCATGTTTTTATGCCTTTTACACAGCCAGTGTAGGTGTTCATTTCTTTCTATGAAAATCAGTATTTCTCAGCCCCCCCGAGAAGAAGTCTAGGATAATGAACTGCATTTACTTTTATACTAATTATTCTATGTTATCCTCACACGTATATTATTTCATTAGATCCTACAACAACCCCCAAAATCGTATAGGGAAAACTATACCTCTAATCCATTCTTCAGTTGAGGAAACTGACATAAGAGAGATTAGATGACTATATCACAGGGATATTAGGGTTTAAAACTTTGGATATAAAAGAAATTATAAAAGATCTGAGTTGCCATTATTACCAAGATACCAAACTTCCCAGTATTTACACGACTCTAGGTAGTAAAGAAAACTTATATTAGCTACATTTTACATAAGCTACAATATAAAACCTTATATTTATACAGCATTTTCCTCCCATATGTTCAAATATCTTCTATTTAGTATTATTCTTTACATTATCTTTTCACAGTAGGTGGTCAAGTTCTATTGTTTTAATCTGATTCTTAATTCCTGCCAGCTCTCCGTTTTGTTATCTGGCATCAAAATACTGCTTTCATTTTCCTTTAAAACCATATTAACAACTATGGTCCAAGACAGACATGCTTGAAGCTTATTCCCCTTAGTTAGAAAGAACAAATAAGAGACCTCACCACAGTTCTTGCTTTTTCCACAAAATTTCTTCTTTTTCTTCTTCCCTTTAAATTAAGTCACAGGCCATGGCGTTTGTGGGCTCAACCCCTTCCTGGTCGGTGGGCCATGGCTTTGTGAGATTTTTAGTAAGATAAAGGGGAGGAAATCTGGACTAGCAATGCTATTTCCTCAGGGAAAATAGGGACATTTATGAAAAGTAGCAGTATTTTGGAACCCATTCTTTTCTTATTAACGTTCAATGGTGGGAAGAGAGGGCTGTCTTCTTCTAGATACAATTTATGACACCCAGGGATGGGTTGACGGCAGCCTTTGTGAGTAGGATGGCTTATACAGTCAAGCAATGCATTCATTTCAGTGCTACAAACTCGCAGTCTCCACCCCTAAGACCAAGGGGCTAGATTCCGATGGCATCCAGTCTCTCCCTTAGGACAGGATTAGCCTCTGTCATCAGAAGTTACCGGAAGCCTTGAGGTTTCCATGGAGACCAACTTTTCGATTCCCAGCGCTAGGCATCTTTCCCTCAGATGGTGCAGGATTTTACCAATCGAATTTTCAGACACAGATGATTTCTCCCGTCAGTTTGGGACATCAGCAAGCTCTGGAACAAAGACCCTCCCCGCTCTATCACAGAGCCTGCCCACTCTACAGAGGTGAGAGGGCCCCTGGATCTTTGGATCTTCCAGGTTGTATGTAGGGCCTCCTCATCATAGGGGGAATGACTCCTGACATCTTTGAAATGAAAGCTCTAGTTTAAGTTCTTTGAGCAGAGAGAGAAAGAGAGCATAAAATGTCATTGCTGGAAGGAAACTTAGAAAGCATTCATTGGAACTAGGTTTCCCACATTTTAAATATCAGGGTTCCTTTCATTGTCAAAAAATTCCTGTGTGATAGTGGTTGTGCCTTTATTCCTTCTAGACTAGAGCTATCCAGTAGAAATAAAATGTGAGCCACATGTGTAACTGTAAATTTTATAGTAGCCACATTAAAAAAGTAAAACTAAACAGATGATTCTCCATAGAAGATATAGAAATGGCCAAAAAGCACATGAAAAGATGCTCAACATCACTAATCACTAGGGAGATGCAAATCAAAACCAAAATGAGATACTACCTCACAACTCTTAGGATGACAACTATTAAAAAAAAAGAAAATAACAAGTGTCGGTGAGGATGTGGAGAAATTGGAACCCTTATGCATTGCTGGTGGGAATGTAAAATGGTGCAGCTGCTGTGGAAAACAGTGTGGTGGTTTTTGAAAAATTAAAAATAGTTACCATATGGCCCAGCAATTCCACTTCTGGGAATTGAAAGCAGGGTCTTGAAGAATATTTGCACATCCGTGTTCATAGCAGTGTTGTTCACAATTACCAAGAGGTAGAAACAATCCAAGTATCCAACAACAGATGAATGGACAAACAAAACCTGGCATCTACGTACAAGGGAAAATGATTTGGGCTTAAAAACGAAGAAAATTCTGACAAATGGTACAACGTGGATGAACCTTATGGACACTGTGCTGAGTGAAACAAGCCAGACACAAAGGGCAAATCTTGGATGAGTTCACTTATCTGAAGTCCCTAGAATAGTCAAATTCATAGAGACAGAAAGTAGAATGGGGGTTACCAGGGGCTGGGGGACAGAGGATGGGGAGATACTGTTTAGCGGGTACAGAGTTTCGGTTTGCGTTGATAAAAAAGTGCTGGGGAAAAAAAAAAAAGTGCCGGAGATGGATGTTGGTGATGGTTTCACAACAATGTGAAAGTACTTAACACTACTGAACTGTACACTTAAACATGGTTAAGACGGTACATTTTATGTTGTGTGTGCTTTACCACAATAAATAAAAGAACAGGCAAGAATAATTTTAATAACATATCACATTTAACCCAATAGAATCAGAATATTATCAGTTCAACATGTAATCAATACTAAAAAATTATTAATGAGACAGTTTACATTCTTTTTTCATACTAAACCTTCAAACTCTGTTGTATATCTTACTATTTCAGCTTATCACAATGGCCACGTGTTCAGGGCTCAATAGCCACATGTGGCTGGTGGCTACCATATTAGATATGTTGCTTTAGACAATATTTGGTGGGAATGTGGCGTCAAGGACCCCTTGCAATTGCTCCTGGGCCCCCAGGGCCCCTTAAGCCCTAGGCTGGGACCTTGATGACTGTCACACACTGGGCGTCTTTACCCTCCACAGGGTAAGAGGAACAGAGGTCTTAACCAGGCATTGGTGACAGTCAGGTGTCCAGCCTGAACAGAGCTGGCTCCTGAGCACTCGCCCTCAGGTATGGTTTAGGAATTAAGGTAAGGTTCCTAAGGAAGGTTTACTGATGTCTAAGCAAAAAAATGAAGTCCTTAAGAACTGGCAATACAGAAGACAAGAAATTGATTTGGCAGTGATAGGGCTTGAGGGGAAAAGTCTCAGGCAATGTGGCACCCTCACCACCGCTAAAAAATAAAAGCCTTAATGTAATCCTTCTTGGATAGCTTATTAATGAGTCCGTTTCCTACTTTCCTTCCCTCCCTCTTCCCTCCCTCCCTCTCTCCCTCCCTCCCTCCCTTTCTTCTTTCCATCCTCCCTCCCTCCCTTCCTCCCTTCTTTCCATCCTCCCTTCCTTCCTTCCTTCCTCCCTTCCTCCCTTCCTTCCTTCTGTCCCTCCCTCCTTCCTTCCTTCCTTCCTTCCTTCCTCCCTCCCTCCTTCCCTCCCTCCCTTTTTAAGTGTACTTCTCCTGGGCCTCTCTGTAATGTCACTGTCCCTCTTGAGGTCTTGTAACAGCAGTCCCCCTCCAGTCCCCCAGCCCCTTCTCTCTGCTCCGTGGGCTGGGTGGGCAGGGACCTGGTGACCAGTCCTCCAGGCCCAGGGAAGCAGAGGCTGCAGCCGTTCTCCCCGCAATCTCCCGTCGCTGTGGGAAGCTGGCAGGTTTCTGGAAGAGTGCTCACTGGGAATGCTAGGCCTCCTCCCTGACCTTCAGGCTCTCTGCTGCGGGTGTGGAGGGTCCGCGCCACTCTGCGAATTCCTGGGCTTCCAGAAACGGTTCTCACCTGCCAGGGACTCCATCTGGCCAGCCGCCCAGAGGAGACAACATGAAGTGCTGCCCGTGGGGGGTTAGGGGTTGCGGAGGCTCGTGTTACGCGTGGCTGTCAGCTCAGGATGGCAAAGCGCTGGATTTGATGAAAAGCACCTTTCCTCAAACACAACCCCGCTCACCAGCCAGCCAAACGGTGGATGAGCAACACGTATGCAACACAAATGACCTTGGCAGGGGACGGGCAGGCCTGTGTCCAGCCCCAGAGCGTGTGCGTGCGCACGCTTGTCAATAACAGGGTGGGAGCCAGAGGGAGAGGCGGTCCAGTTTCAGGTCCTACCACTGTTTTATGATCTCAGAGTCAATTTCCTCCTCCGGAAAGTCAAGGGAACAGCTGTCACCATCAGGCACAGCCCTGTGGCCTCTGAGTGGTGCTGGTAAGCCTGAGGCACGGCTGGCACTTCTCAGGCCTGAGAAGGAGCAGTTGCTAGGAGGGGAAGGGGCGTGGCTGCCTGCCCCTGGCTCTGCCCCGCCCCTCCCGCGGCTTCTTCCCGACCTCCTGGGAATTGCAGGCGGCATCCTGCCCAAGAGGCCGTGGGCTCCAGCTCTCAGCCCTGCAGAAGGAGGAGTGCTGACCGGTGTCATTTTTATTTTCAGAAGCATAGGTTGGCTGGGCTGCAAGGGCTCCACTGACAACCCTGGGGTGTTTCGACACCGAAGCTGGGGATAATCAGTGACCTGGTGCATCAGGAAAGTGGCCTGAGAAACACGGGGCTCTGCTCGGTGCAGAGCAAGGCCCTCGCTCTGGGGACCTGGTTTTGGGTGACGTCCAGGTGCTCGGCTGGGATTTGGAATCAGTGACATCGCTGCCAGGCCTCCCCCTTCCTTGGATCCCCGTGGATCCCAGGGAAACAAACAGCCCCCCTCCGCCCCGCCCGCCTTCTCAACACCCAGGCTGCCTGTGATTGTTTAAGGCAGACCATCCAAGGCAAACAAGGATAACGGCATTGACGCTGCTTTGATTCCCCTTTGGGATTAATGTCACATGAATAAACAGTCCACAAAGCCTATACTCATAGAAACGCTTAGGATGTGGAATTGGAGCCAAAGGGTGCCTGTGGACAGCCAGGGACAGGGGACGTGGAGGGATGGGTGGGGCCCAGGAGGAGCGGGAAGGGGAGGGGGAAGCGGGCTCGCGGGTGGGGCCGGTGGCCCCAGGATTCGCGAAGGGGCGAGTCGGCCACGGTCAGCGGGACGTGAGACCGGGCCGGGGACTCCTGCCACGACAGCTGAGCCTGAAGGAGATCCCGAGCCGCTCAGCACAGGGAGTAGGAAAACCCCACAGCCCTGTTCGCGGAGCCGTCCTCCGGGACCAGCCCGGCTCGCCCGCTGCTGAGGCTGCATTAATTTCCTCTAGCGCTTGTGGCCCTCAAGCCCCTCCAGGGAGCTGCCCTGGGGTCAGTTGAGTGATCACCTTTTTTTTTTTTTTTTTTTAAGGAACAGATCTGAAGCAAATACCGTAAAATGTTAAAGTAATTGGTGGCTACCTTGTTTCTGTACTTTTCTACATCTTTTAATTATTTCATAATTCAGTGAAGTGTGTTTAAACAGAAGGCACTGGATACGCTTTATTTCATCCGGTGGAAGCCGTTTGGGGACGTCGGGGACCCTCCCTGGGCACCTCCTTTGTTCAGACTCCAGGCGGGGCTAGGAGGGCTGCAGTCACTCACGGCCGTGCTGGGGGTGGTGGGGGGGGGTGGGGGGCGGGCGCACCTCGGGGCAGGGCAGCCGCGCCGTCGGGGGTTGGCGCAGCAGGAAGTCCTGGTCCCCCATCCTCACGGGCTCCGCTGGTCCCAAGGTGTGCGGGGGAGGGAGGGCCCTCGCGGCCTCGGTTTCCCGCCGCTGTCCCTCGGCTGGAAACATCCAGGATGAATCATCCATCCTCCTCGGGAAGTCAGTAGTAATCGCCCCGTTTCACAGCGAGGGGGGAACCGCAGCACCGCGGGGTGTGACCTGCCTGAAGCCGGAGGGAAGATAAATAACCGAGAGGAAAAACCAGAGCTGAAAAGCTCCCGCTGAGATTTAAGGCCTTCAGCTGGCCGGTGAGCTGTGAGCCGTTCCGGGAAGGGCTGGATTCTCGCAGACACGGGCCTGTGTGACCGCAGGGGCCTCAGTGCTGCCGGGACCGGTCAGCGGTTTCTCAGGGCCACGGGGTCTACCTCTGACCACTTCACACACCCTGGCCGGTTTCCCGCGGGCCCAGCTCCGAGGAAAGCAGCCCATAGTTCAGACATTCAGAGAAGGTGGCTGGACGCTCAGGAAGTGGTCGGACTGGTTTCCAAGGCTGGAACCACCAGGAGATGCCAGGAGGACAGTTAGGTCAGGAGAAGCATTCGGGGTGGGCGGAAGGCTACCAATCTATAGGGGTCTAGGGAAGCTTCTGGAATCTCTGACTCTTTCTGGCTGTCTGTCTCCCCTGGACATTTTACATCCTGGAGTTGCTCCTGTTATGTGGTGACCTTTTCCCTGACCCGTCTGGGAATTGTGTTGGAAATAAAAGCCAAGTGCCCAGGATCCCCTCCGAGAATTCCCATGGATCTGATATTACTCTAAACCACTTGCTATAGTCTTGGAAAAAGTTAAGACCCCCAAATATTTTTCAAGCTGGTGAGTGTGGCTTGGATTTAAAAAAAAAAAGTGTTCCTTTTATAGAGTACTTTTATTTTTGTGGTTATTTATTTTTTAAGTGAAGACTTGAAGTATGGTTACTACTGCCTTGTACACAAAGTGTTTCCTTTGAGTACGGCTGTTTCAGATCCTGGGAGACCGAGGTCATCATTTAGGTGTAAGAACTTTGAACAGTTGGGTCCTCTGTTCTGTCGGGGCACTTGAGGAGCTGATTCTATTTGCTGCTCCAGAATAACAGCCCTCCCATATTTTTGAGGAGAGACAAGGATTCATTTGCCTGAACTATTTATCAGTGGTTTTTAAAGACAGGGAGATGTTTATTTTATGAGAACATTTGTCCCACCTTAATTTGCAAGGGATAAAAAAAATCATAGCCGCCATGAAATATGATAGAAAAGTATTTGCTTCTTGTGAAACACGTGAATGCTTGTGATAGAATCTCTTCCACATAGAAACGCCTTAGAAATAATTCTCCCGATCGTCCCATCTCTCCTTTTGTCTCCTCGTCATGTTTTTTTCACTTGGAGGGATGCACGCTTCAAGTCCCCGTCCCACTCAGCGGGACCTCACTGCCTAGCTTCCTCCTTCCTCACCCGGAGGAAAGTCCCCATGGCCCATTTTCTGGGCAGTGCTTTTCCACTCTTTCATAATCTATTATTTTGACCTTGAGAGGAGAGAGGAGGCTTGGCAGGGCGCACTCCACGTGGAGCCAGCACTGCCGGCGTCCGTGCCCTGGTAGCGCACGTGTGCCCGTGGCTGCCGCAGCCCCGTGTCCCCGAGTGTGCGCTGGTGCCCGCCGTCCCGCATCCTGGCCCCCCCAGTCAGGGGCTGCGGGACGCTGGGGGCCGGAAGGACTGTCCTGTCAGGCTCCATGAGGAGAGCGCTGTTCCTGGGGGCCTGGGTCAGCAAAGAACATTCTTGGGGGAGAAGGGGTGTGTGTGTGTGTGTGTGTGTGTGTGTGTTACAGAAAGAGAGAGACAGACACACAGAGAGAGGTAAGAGAGAGATAAAAGAGACTCTGCTTTAAAAGTAGATTTCAACTATTTTTTTCTAGGACGGTACCTGATAGTTTTGATTCTTTTAAAGATCAGTTATAAAAACTGCACACTTGCAGTGGTTGAGAATCCGCCTGTCAATGCAGGGGACATGGGTTCGATCCCTGGTCCAGGAAGATCCCACAGGCCGCAGAGCAACTAAGCCACAACTACTGAGCCTGCGCTCTAGAGCCTGCGAGCCGCAACTACTGAGCCTGCGAGGCACAACTACTGAGGCTGCGAGCCACAACCACTGAAGCCCACGTGCCACAACTACTGAAGCCCGCGTGCCTAGAGCCCATGCTCCGCAACAAGAGAAGCCACCGCAATAAGAAGAGTAGCCCCTGCTCGCCACAACTAGAGAAAGCCCGCACGCAGCAACAAAGACCCAACGCAGCCAGAAACAATAAATAAAATAAAATAACAAAATAAATAAATTTATAGAAAAAAACCCCAAAACAACAAAACCCTGCACAGTCTATGCAAGACAGTTTATTCTTAAATGAAGACATCGATGCAGTGAGAGGAATACTGGGAAACTGCGGGGGGGGGGGGCGGCGCGGAGGAAGCAGAGCAGTGAGGGTGAGTGGGGGTCCCCGGATCCCACACTGTGGTCCCTGCTCCCCGCCCACCCCCCAGGCTCGCCCTTCTCTCCCTCCCGGCCCGGCTCCCACTGGCAGAGAGAGGCTCCCGCCCTGACTCACTCCATCAGATGAAATGAAGGGAAATCTGGTTTGCTGCTAAATGGGCGCACTGTAGGCATTTAGGGGTAAGCTGACAGGAGGGGCCTATCAGACGCTGGTAATTTCAGTGTTTTTCATCATATTTCTGGGAAGTTCTTCCAGAATCCAAGTGGTTCTGTCAGGATACAGATTTGCAGGATTTAAAATCACTTTCAATCAGTATACTTGTCATCTGGAAATAGCCAGTGCATGCACTGCCATTATGTATGTATTACTATATAAACATATAAAGTTTGTATATAGTACATAGTATATGTGTAGTATATGGTATATACACGGCATATGGTATATAGAGAGTACATAGTGTATATATGTATATTAGATGTTGTATATGGTATACAGCTGACCCTTGAACAACATGGGTTTGAACTGTGTGGGTCCACTTATATGTAGATTTTTTTCAATAGTAAATATTACAATATTATTTGATCTGAGGTTATTTGAATCCTCAGAGGCAGAACCATGGAATTGGAGGGATTGCATATACAGAGGGCCGCATGTAAGTTATACAAGGGTTTTCATCAGCGCAGAGGGCTGGTGTCCCTAACCCGGTGTTGTTCAAGGGTCAACTGTATGTATGTATGTATATATTACAGTATATGATCTATATATAGTTTATGGTATATATATATAGCTCATGGTATATATGTAGTATATGATATATAGTATACTGTGTATATATATATATACGTATATTTATATATATACACACACACACACACACACATACACGTATCTTCAGGTAAACAAGGATATTTAATAAAAATGCACAGGGGGTTTTCCTTTTTATTTCCTAAATTACCTAATCTTTAATTCCCATCTGTAATCAATCATTCACAGCTGAAGAGGGCTGAGACATTGTTCCTAAGCATTCTACTTCCTTCCTTGAAGGGAATTTTCCATCTGCATCCCAAGAATTTTACGCTCTTAAACACTTGTGGTGACGCTTCTGCTGCACCACGTTTCAAATCTTAGACCCTGTACTCAAAGGCAGATGCAACGATTTCACTGCCCGATCCATTCAGTCACTTAATCCCTCATTAAGTGAATTAAATCATTATTCAACAAACGTTTGTTGATTGTCTGCTCTCCGAACAGCTAATATAGCTAATGCCTTGCTCAGCTACAACCAGGAGCTCATAATGAAGTTTTCCCCTGAGGATGGGTATGATTTTTAGAGGAAAGACACTCCTGGAACAATGGAGCAATACAGACTCGCTGATTGGGACGCCTGATGGACTTATTGTCTTGTCTTTAGAGACTGCTAAGCCGGTGCCACCACACCATTCCTTTTTTTTTGCTGTGCCCTCCTGTCTCCATGGTTACCAGGATTCCCAGTGTTATGAGAGTGCATCCCAAACAGGGAGCCCTTATCCAGACTATCCTGGGAATTCACTGTTGGTGTCCATTTCCCCCTTGTCTATTTCATCCAAGTATCTGGGTCCAGTTACCATATTTCACTGCATCTGTGATACACATTGTTTCTTATTTTCACACGTCTGATATTGGAATACATTTAAAATCGGTGGTGGGTCACAATTGGCTAAGGTTTATTTCTTTCTTAGTGGCACACCAAGTAATGATACTAATGACTGCATTTTAGATTTGCTGGAATATTGCACTTGGGCCCGTGAGCGATCCTGAACCCGTGACAGTGGTCTTAACAGCTCCCTTCCTAGCAACCGAGAGGACCCAGGCATCCTATAAAAAAAGGCTCCTCTCCTATTACTTGTGGAATCTTCCAGGTGCTGTCCTTTACTTGACACCAAACCCACCTGACTCTGTCTTGGCAGCTGTGGCTTCAGTTCTTTTGTCCCCTAGCATCCCCCATGGTGTCCGTGTCCTGCCTGGGTTTCCCTTCCACTCCATGGGGCTGTCTGTGCAGCTGAATCCTGCCTTCGCTTCCAGGCTCCATCATCTGCTGTGTCCTGGCTGTGTGCTCTGCAGTCTGGGGACCCTTATGCCCATGGGTACCCAGTGGAGCAGGGACCAGGCCGGCCCGCTAGCCGGGAGAGGAGTTCTGAAGGAGAACTCAGACTCTGCTCTTGACTTTTGTATCCTCAGCACTTTGCACAGTTACTTGCACATAATAAGGGCTCATGAAATGCTCATGCAATAAATCCATGATCCGACAGATTCATCAGTTTCATCTGTGTGACATATAGGCGCAGAACACCTATTTCTTGCGTATTTTTTCCTTTTCTCCATGACAAGGAGGAGTTAGAGCACAGAGCCGTTCCTTAGCAGGGCTGAGGCATCTGGTCTTGAGCCGTTTGCTGACCTTTTCATTTAGATGGGGTGGTTTTGCCTTTTTCTGCCCCTCTGGCTGGGACGGGAGGTGGTCAGCTTTGCCGGCGCGGGGCGAGGTGGGGCCTCCACATCTGACCTCTCTTTCTGCACAGCCTCATACCTGGCTCAGCCTTGACATTTCCAGTTCCCCTGGGGCAGGTCCAAGTTTGTGGCCGAGGCTCGAGCTGGGGCCAGGTAAGTCTCCACAGGCCTTCGCCTTCCGGCTCAGGCTAGATGAGGCTGCTTGCATCTACCAAGTGCATGGGATTCAGTCCTGGTGCTTTAGCTGGGTCCGTTCGCCTCTGGCTTTGATCTAACTCTCCTGTAAAAGCGTGGCTCTTAGCCTGGTTAATTCCCTCGCTAAGGGCTTCTCTCCATCTGTTAGGATAATGGAGCTTCCCTGTGAATTGAGCACTTTCTTACTACCTGCAGGGCGGAGAACATTAGGAGACAAGGTCCCTGCCCTCTAAAAACTTCCCTCCCACTCAGCAACCGGCTGGGAAGCAAGACTAACCATGCAAAGCACTTTTCATATCATGGACTGGTTTGTTCACGGTGACCGTGGGTGATTTTTTCATGACTATTCACTCTAATCTGGATTTTGATGTACTATTTCAGATTTCTTCTAGAAAACAGTTCTGATCTTTATTTTCTTAGGGGCGGTGGTGGGAGCTCATGCCTAAGATGGGCACAAGGGGAGGCATTTGGCAGTGGTGTGGTATGTGGATTCCTAGGAGGGATTTTTAGATATTCAGACATTTTGCTAGCTGCTCGGCCATGGAAGGAGTCTTTTCATCGGAGAAATAGGCAAACGCAACCTCATTCCCTGGCCTTGTAGAGCCGGTCACCCAGCGCACCACTGATGTCACCTCTGGGTGGGGCAGCCTGGGAGGTGTCATGGCTGATGATTTCACTTTCTTATTTAGCTGTGAATTTTATCAAGAACAGGTATTCGTAATGGGGCAGACAGAGAGGGTACAATTAGAGTATGAAACAGTCCGCAGTAAGGTGAAGGCTCTTGGTGATAGGAGATCCACATCCAGGAGCTGTAGGAGGTGACCTGGGTGCACCTGGCTGGCTGCAAGTCTCTTTCCAGAAAGTGCCTCCGTCCCCTGATGCTGTGAGTGAGCAGCTAAGAACTCACTCCCACAACCTCCCCCAGAGGTTTGCCCTTGACTGAAGGAGGCCCTCCTGGTCACCCTCCTCCCTTTCTCACCGGGGCACAAAGCCACCCCGTGGCCTCAAGGTGAGGCAGCTGTGGAAGAGCATAGCTGCTAGTGTTTAAGCCATTAGCTTCGTTCAGGTTTTTCCTAATTAAAGGCAACCGGGCCCATACTTGAGGATAAAATAAACCATTAACATTAGAGTGAAACCAGACATTTTGGATTTTTTCCCGTTCAGTTTCCTCAGTGGAGCAAATCTTGAAGGCACTCATTGCAGACAAACAGCTGAAAGCAAGAAGGAGAACTCCTCACCCCTCCCACCTCCACTGCCACTGCCCAGTGGACACAAGTTTTGGTATGAAGAAATGGGAGTTCCTCGTGCTTTCTTAGCTGTTACTGTCAGCATTCCTTTACCTAATTCAAATTCCTGGCTGCCGCCTGACTTACTCAGAGGGAAGGGCCCTCTGGGAAAGACGGTGCTGGGGGTAAGCTTCTGAGGAGGTGATGCTGACGGAGGACTGAACAGCTGGGAGGAACCGGCCGTGCAAAACTTCAGGGGAGGAGGAGACCTAAGGATGCCCAGCACCTTGGAGGAATGGAAGGAAGGCCCAGGTGACAGCCGCAGGTGGTGGGATGGGGCCGGGGGCTGAGTAAGAGGAGGAGGCCAGAGCCGTCGGTCTGGGCTCCAGGCAGCTCTGTGGACCCGCGTCAGCCAGGAGGAGGAATTCAGAATTTTTTCTAAGTATAAAACCCTCGGGCCCTCCGCCTTGGTGAAGCAATCACCAATCTAAATGACCTCCTGGAAGACCTTCAGTCATGCTGGCTCACAAATATTTTTTCCATAAGAGTGACTAAAACAGGTATTTCCTAACATATGTGAAAAATGGATCACTCAGACGAACAGTACCAAATACCACTCACTTTTCCTCCCCCTCTAATTGCTTACACATCTGAATGATCTCCGGGTCTGTGCACCTCGTAACCTCCCAGCAAATCACGGTGGTCCCAGTAAATGCTTCCTTCAGACCCGCCCGTCCTTGCCTCTCACAGACATGCTCCTGAAACCCACGCTCGACCAGAAATCTCCGTGTTGCAGGTTCCCGGACAGTTTCAAATGGCAGTCAGGTGTCAGGGCCACCTGAAGGGAAACCTAGGGTATCAGGGCCACGGTTGCGGGGCAGGGGGAGCAAGAAGCATCACAGGGGCTCTTCTCCCCGCTGGCCGAAGGGAAACGCAAAACGGTCAGAATTTGTTTCCAATGCTTCCAGCCTCCAGAGATCGACCTAGAGACTCCAGCAAACCTCGGTTTATCCAGATGAGTTGACAGAGAAAGGTCTAACGGAACTGTGCTCTTTGATTCAGTTGGTGGGTGCTCTTGAAATCAGATAGTTAAGATAATTTTTTTTCTGCTCATTTTATTCTATCCCATCAAAATTACTTAGTGGGCGTCTCCCGTGGGCTCAGTACTGCCTCGTGCTGTGGAGGTAGATGTAAAAGACAATCTTCCCTGGGCCCGGGTGGGCGATGGACTGACAGGTGTTAATCAGTGTGTGCAGCTCTTACAACTGTTGTCTACCACTTTGCGGAGGATTTCTGGCGGAGGGGCACCAGATAGGAGATCCCTCTGGCCTGCTGGAGCTCCCGAGTGATGAGGCCAAGAGGCCGGGTCCTGAAGGAGCTTAGAATGCTGTTTTCATCAGTTTCACTGTTCGTTGGGAGGTTTTGAAAGCCATAAAATAATTTTAAGTAAGGGAATGACATAACCTACTTACATTTTGAAAATAGGGCTCTGGCTGTAATCAGGGGATAGGGAAGAAGGGTTTAGTTATCTTTGCTGCACCATGAATCACTTCAAAACACAGTGGCTTAGAATAAGAGCGCGTTTTTCTTTGGGTCAGGATTTCTGGAGCTGCTCAGCTGAGAGGTTCCAGCTCGGGGTCTCCCATGAGGTTGCTGTGAAGATGCTGGCTGAGGCTACAGTATCGGAAGGCCAAGTTGGTGCTTGTCATCAGCAGACAGACGGTCAGTTCCTCTCCCTGTCAACCTCGCCACAGGCTACGTGACATAGCTGCCGGGTCACCCCAGAATGGGCGATCCAGGAGAGTGAGGCCAAAGTGTCTGTTACGAACTGCATATTTTTGTCCCCTCCTCCCAGATTTGTATGCTGTATTTGGAGATGGGGACTCTGGAAGGTAATTAAGGGTAAATGAGGTCATGAGGTGGGGCCCTAACCTGATAGGGTTGGTGCCTTTCTGAGACGAGGAAGCCACCAGAGCCCTTGCTCTCTCTGCCATGTGAGGACACAGGGTGAAGGCAGCTTCTACAAGCCAGGAAGCAAGCTCTCACTAAACACCGAATCTGCAGGCACCTTGATCTTGGACTTGCCAGCCTCCAGAACCGTGAGAGATAAATGTCTGTTGTTGGAGCCACCCGGTCCGTGGTATTTGGTTATGGCAGCCTGAGCTGATGGGGACGGTGCTAATGCCTTCCGTGACATGACCTTGTACCATCCCTGCAGCCACATTCTGTGTGCTAGAAAGTCGCTAAGTCCAGGCCACTTTCAAGGGCAAAGGAATTAGACACCCACCTTTGGAAGGAAGGCACATCAAAGAACTTGTGAACATAATTTCGATATCCCTTTGTGATCTTAAAATAAGAGGTTATTTTGTGACCCAGGTGAGAAAGGAAAGGGGTCATAATCTGGCCCTAATGCAGATAGAATAGATAGGGCACAGATTTGGAGACATGAAGCTCGTAGAGTCAGTGTGATTTGGAAACGGCAATTAGACTGAGCTGAGACAACCAGAAGGGATGTGATGTGGAGGAGGAAGAGTAGAGTCAGGACGTGTCAGATGTGAGAGGCCTTTGGGACGCGAAATGGTTATTTCAAATTGGCAGGGGTGCACCACAGACGTGGTGTTAATCTGGGGGTTGTGAGCATGAAAACTATGGGTGCAGATGAGATCACCCAGAAAAGGGCATAAAATAAGGGGAGCAAAGGGCCCAGGTAGAGCTCAGAGGAACTCCTTTGTTTGGGATTTGTGTAGAGGAAGACAATCTAGCAAAGAAGACCAAGAATGGGGCAACCAGAGAGGGGACAGAAAATCCAGAAACTGTGGCCTTCAGGGAGCCAAGAGGAGAGAGTGGGTTCCTGTGTCGTACAGGGCTGGGAACATGGCTGGATTTGGTGATATGGAGGCCGTCTGTGACCTTGAGTGTCAGTGGACTGAGTGGAAGTCAGATTGGATTGGGTCAAGGAGTGAATATTTGGAAGGAGACAAAGTGGATAGAAACTGGGTTGACAGCTCTTTCAGGAAGGTTGGCTATAATAGAAGAGGGCAGTAAAGGAAGTTAAAAATGTTTTAATGCTTGAGGGAGGGCTGCAGTGGAGAGGGAGGGGTGGGGAGAGGGAGAGAGAAGAGTAAGAGCGGTTGGTTAGGGAGTGAAGTCCTGGAGAAGTCGCCTGCCTTTGCTCTTTGCTGGGTGCTTCCTCCTTTCTAACAGAAAGGAAGATGTGGGCTTGGGTGCCTGCGATGGGCATCTGTAGGTTGGGGGTTCCCCTCGGGTGCCTTCTGTTTTCTGATGAAGTTCAAGTCTACGTTAGTGATGTTGAACTTCGGTCACATATTAGAATCCCCTGGGGGAGCATTTCAACCTCCCTCACGCTGGGCTCACCTCTCAGACTCATTACATTACAATCTCTGGGTTGGAATCCAGCCATCAGGATTTTTTAAAGTTCCCCCCAGGAGACCAGAGTGCAGCCTGGGGGGAGGAGGGTCACTGCTGCAGGTGACCGGGGAGGAGATGGGGTGGTGGTGAGTGGTCGTGGGATTAAACTGTGGGAGCAGAGGCCACTCACCAGGGCTGCAGGCAACGTGAGGCCCTACTGAGGTAGGTGACGGTCCCTTTCCCCTGGTGACTGTCTGCTTGGCTACTTGGGTACCTCCAGCAGAAGGACCTGCTCGGTTTCAGCTCTGGTGACAGTAGGTGGTAGAGACCTTAACTTCTGTGCCTCCGTTTCATCATCTGAACAATGGACATAATGGTACCTACCTTCTAGAACTGATGTAGGATTGAGGGAGATAAAGGGCATTAATGCCTAGCTCAGCCCATGGTAGAGCATAAAAGGTCACCATTCACATGAGCAAATAACCTTCTTGGCTAGAATTTAGGATGTGAGTGGAAGCGTAGTGGGATAGAACTATAAAAGCATGTTTGTAGAGAGGAGCTTTTTTTGCCCTTTTTTATTGAGATATAGTTGCTGTACAATATTATATAAGTAACAGGTGTACAACGTAGTGATTCACAATTTTAGAGGTAATAGTCCTTTTATAGTTACTATAAAATATTGGTTATATTCCTAGTGTTGTACAATGTATCCTTGTAGCTTATTTTACACATAATACTTTGTACCTCTTACTCCCCTCCCCTTATCTTGCCCCTCTCCCCTTCCCTCTTCCCACTGGTAACCACTGGCTTGTTCTCTATATCTGTGAGTCTGTTTCCTTTTTGTTATACTATCTTGTTTTATTTTTTGGATTCCACATGTAAGTGGTAACATACAGTATTTGTCTTTCTCTGTCTGACTTATTTCACTTTGCATCATGCCCTCCAAGTCCATCCATGTTGTTGCAAATGGCAGAATTTCATTCTTTTTTATGGCTGAGTAATATTCCATTATATATCGCCTCTTCTTTATCCATTCATCTGTTGCTGGACACTTACATTGCTTCCATATCTTGGCCATTGTAAATAATGCTGCTATGAACACTGGGGCATATGTACCTTTTCAAATTAGTGTTTGTTTTTTTTCTGATATACACCCAGGTGTGGAATTGCTGGGTGATATGGTAGTTCTATGTTTAGGTTTTTGAGAAACTGCTGTACTGTTCTCCATAGTGGCTGAACCCATTTACATTCCCACCCACAGTGTATGAGGGCTCCCTTTCCTCCGCATGAGCGGAGCTTGTTTAATAGGCTGTGAGGACCTCCGTGGTATTTCAGTCTGGGGTGTGTGCTTTTGGAATCCTGGAGACAGTGGACTGGAGATCCGAGGGCAGGTCTGGCCACTTGGGCTGTCCTCCCAGGGCCCCAGTACAGTGCTCTGCTTGGCCTTTTTTTGCTTTCTATCTTTGCTGGCATATTCTGGCCAGTGCACCGTGTGGGGAGCAAGTGATGAAGAATCACGACTCCGATCACCGGGCTTGACCGAGCTGTACGTAGCCAAGTAGGCACAGGGAGAGCCAATGGTCTGGGTTGGGTCCGTTCACTGCAGGGGCCATTCTTCAGGGGAACCTGTTCTGATTGTTCTGATCACGCCTGCTGGCCTATTACCGGGACCGGCTACTGATTGCACGGGTGAGGAGGGACACGTTTTTCTACCTGGCTCCAGCAGGGCTGTCTCCATCAGATGAGAAGTAAGCCTCTGCCATGGGGTGGGGCTCTGGGCGAGCCACGCTGAACACGAGATAAGTCATCAGAAAGGCTTCTTATCTTCGGTGTGTCTTCCTCCACTGCTACCTTTAGCCCCCACGGGAAGCCTTCCTTTGGTAAGTCCTGTCCCAGAGCCTCTCACCGACGGCCATCTTGCCCGCAGAGACTACAAGTCCCAGCATCCGTCACACGCGTCCCGGCCACGCCCCCTGTTAACGGCGAGGCCGGGGCCCTCGCTCGCCTCCCCTAGAAATGCCCCTCCGTGTCTTTGGCAAGCTGGCAGGCTGCCACCCCGGCCTTGACCCAGCCACATGCTTTGTTTCAATGCAGCAGTGGTGACCCCTTCACTCCTGGCGGTTTCTTTGCCCCACGATGAGACAGGAAAAGCAAGATCTCTAGCCGCGAGCTGCCCCGCTGCGCATTCATCCCGCCAGCCACCAGAACCCTGGCAAGATCGAGGGTTTTGTCAGATGGGAGCCGTGGTGGTGAATAAAAAAAGTGAAACCAGATGTCCTTCCCTCCAGTTGCTTCATATCCATGCAGGGGCTTGGAGGAGGAGGCCGTAAAAATGTCACAGCCCTTGATTCCTGAGGCCCAGATTTACGCTCTGCGTAACCTTGCACCATAAATCCACTGCCCTCGCTGGAGCGCTGGCTTCTGAAGGGGCAGAGCCCAGCTGCAGCAGTGACCAGAGGCTGTGGACAGTGCAGAAGGGACATGGGTGGGGAGCGCGGGGGCGGGGAGCCTGACTGGGGACCAGCGGTTGCTTTTCAAGAATTTGAAAAGATGTTACAAGATTGGCTTGGAGTTTGGCCTTCTTGGGAAATAAGCCAAACTCTATCTTGCACTTTAGCCTGAAAGAAGACTTGCTTTCTCTTTGGAAAGTACTAGCAGATGCAAGAGAACTCGGTGGGAATGGAAATCACAGAAGCAGAGTTTTCACTGCAGGTCGAAGTGTCTGCAGGAGAAAGGAGAGGTGGGCAGGGACCAGACGCCACTGCCCGAGGGGGCCGTCGTCCAGAAGCTGCAATGGATCCCCAGTGCGTGGGGTGCCATCGGACTTTGGCTTTAAAGTAGTGATTCTATCTGCTGTGTGAAGGCTGAACTCTGGGGGCGGGGCAAGAAGGAAGCGAGGAGGCAGCCCAGGAGGCTCTTACAGACGTCCAGTGATGACGCTGGCTTGCGCCAGGTGGAAGCCATGGACGCGGAGAACGGCAGATGGGCTCAAGGTGTGGTGGCCAGACCCTGGGAAGAATCACGGAGGCCCCCCAACTTCTGGTGTGAGCAGCCGAGTGGGCAACGGTGGTGCCACTGCAACGGAGCCTGGAGGAGGATCAGGTCCCTCGAGGGGATTCAGACTGCGGTTTTGGACCCACTGGGTTAGAAATGCTTATAGACACCTACGTGGATGTTTTAAAGAGACAGTTGGAGATGTGGGTCTGGAGATGTGAAGAGAGGTCAGGGCTGGGATCTAAATTTGGGAGTCATATTATGGGTGATAATTAGATAGATATGGTCAGTCCCCAGTTGCCCTCTACTATTGCCACTACGACTGTGGTCACCTTCTTAATTTCTCTTTCTGATCTTTCGTTGTTAGTGGATAGGGATGCAAGAGATTTCTGTGTGGTCACCTTCTGATCTCTGCATAGATGCTGGCCAGTGCCAGGGTGCCCTGGGTCATGGCTGCAAATACACAGGTCATGTCCCTCCTCCTGCCTGTGACTGACGTTTCTCCTCCATCTTTCCAGCTGAGCCCGCAAGCGGCTCCGCGGTTTCCCCGCGGGGCTCCCAGGTAGCTGCCCGCTCTTGATGGCGGTTCCCACGTGGCAGGAAATCTCCTTGCCATCCTGACCCCAGACCAGCAGCATTCTCCCCGAGTTCTCCATTTCTGTCTTTTTGCATCATCTGGCTCAAATTTTCTACTCTCTTAACATTTTCCCAGCTTGTTGACATTTTTACAGTGGGTATAACATTATTTCATTATTAGTCACTAAACAGGAATGATTTAATTTTTCATTTGATCCATGTTGCTAAAAGTGTTACATTAGTTTCTAGCACATTCTAAGTGACCAAGTTCTGATAGCCTACTTGAAACAACACTTCTAGATCTGTGTCTAAGCAGCTGATGGTCAGGATGCCATCAGCTGCTTAGACTTGGACAGAGACGCCCACTTACAGGGATGCAGGTGGCAGCCGACCCTGCCGTTCATGCTTATTGCGTCCTGTGCAATTTCTACGTTGCATGGCAGCTATCTATGGCTTTTATTTCTTCTAATTAAATAGGAACAATGTTCAGTTCAATGGATTCTTCATATAAAATGATCATAGGGACTTCCCTGGTGGCGCAGTGGTTAAGAATCCACCTCCCAATGCAGGGGACGCAGGTTCGATCCCTGGTCAGGGAACTAGATCCCACATGCATGCCGCAATTAAGGAACCCATGACCCGCAGCTAAGGAGCCCACCAGCCGCAACTAAGGAGCACACGTGCCACAACTAAAGGAGCCGGTGAGCTGCAACTAAGGAGCCCGCCGGCCACAACTAAGACCTGGTGCAACCAAAATAAATAAATAAAATAAATAAAATTTAAAAAATAAAAATAAAATGACTCTAACAACCGCCTGCCTTCCCCCGCCCCCAAGTAAGGCTGGAAACAGATGCTGCTTGTACCATAGAGTTAGAAACTGCACTTGTGTGACTGAAGCCAGGACATATGTGCAGGAACTGCTGAGGGGCTTTCTTGTGGTCTAGTGTGGAGCCCATGGGCCAGGCGAGGAAGGCCCAGGGAGAGCTGATTCACCATCCGGGGGGGGCTGGAACTAGCACCACTCTGGTTCTCTCTCTCCCTCTCTCTCCTGCAGCCCTTCTTACTCTCCTGTGTTGCTTGGTTTTTGCTGGTACCTGGATTACTCCCAGGACTGGAGCTGTGGATTTCCTCCCCTTTGGGGATCCTTGCTGCAGATAACTGGGATAAAGTGCAGACTGAGGCGTCATGACAACATGAGGGGTAGATGAAGGCCAGATTGCTCACGGGAGGTGTGTACAGGGAGACGCAGAGGGAAGCAGCATGGAGATCGGAGCTCTGGGAAGGACCAGGCAGCAGGAAGGGAGCTCGTAGGGCAGCCGAGGAGGCAAGGCTGTTGGGGGTGGGGTCACGGGTGGTGAGAACTGCGGTGGGGAGTCCTGGAAGTCTGGAAGGAGCAAATTTCAAGAAGGGACACTGATGAGTCAACACACTGCAGGCGGTTATTAAGACATTGCTAAAGTGTCCATTCGATTTAGAAATTCAGCGCTAACTGGTGCCTTCAGCAGAGCCGGTTAGAGGAAAGGGGTGGGGGCAGAAACCAGCCTACAGGAGGTTGGAAAGTGAGGCAACAGAGACAGCAAGTGAAGCTACTTGTAGGGAATTTGGAGAAGAAGAGAGACAGGGCAGAATCAGAAGAGCACACTGGATGGAGGGAAGGGTTCTGTTTGCCTGGCTTTGCTCGCGGAGCTTGGGGAGGGGGTCACTGCACTTTCATCTCCAGTTACAAAGAAGAAGAAAACAAGTGCTATTGGTTGACAGCCCAGCCTGTCTGCTCTTGCGGTGTTTGTTTGTTTGTTTGTTTGTTTTGGCACTCAGTGTGATGGAGACCTGCCGGTTTGTCGTGTCAAAGTCTTGCTGTCGCTCCGTGTGTCTGGAGGAAGGTTAGCAGTGCCGGGAAAAGGCCCAGGTAGTAATGGACCCAGGGAGCGCCCACTTTCCAAATCCAGCCGCCCCCCCCCCCCCGCCCCCGCTTTGCGAGGTTGCTCCACGCCTGCCGTCGCCGTCACCTCCACACCTGCAGGCTCGCCTCTTCCAGCGGCCAGTGAAGGTCAGCTCCACCTCGTTGCTGAAACTGTTTTGTGCGATTCCTACTATTGCTGGGAGACATCTTTGTTCTTTGTTATTGTTTTGGTTTTAACTGGAGAGAATCTTGGTGCTGAGACAAAGGGGACGAGGGGAGAGGGAGAGGATGAGAGTCAGGGAGGGGATATTCTGGAGGAGGGAAGACCGGATGGGGTCGGCAGGCAGGTGAAAGGCCTAGGAGGCAGGGGCAGGTGTGAGCCTGGGCAGGAAGTTCGGGGAACCCATGTCCAACTGTCCCTGCTCAACAGGCAGGTGGCAAGATCACCTATGGAGGGGAAGACAAGGATGTGATGGGGCATGATGAAAAAACCTGAGGTTCGGCAGTTGTGGGGACTGAGAGGGGCCGGGCAGGGACCAGGAGGTGGTTTCCTCATTGCTTTTTGCTTGGCGGAGGTTGACGGTGTATTCAAGGTGATGCTGGCACCGATGGTCTGGCGTTTCCTCCATCAGTGCTGTGAGGATGTGGGAAGGAAGGGGGTGTGTGGGGATCGGAGGAGGAGCTCAAGACGGGAGGGCAGATGAGATAAAGGGCCAGGGGCCAAGGGAGCAAAGGGTTCCGGCCTGAGCCCCGCTATTCCTTGTCCTCTCCTTTCCCACCTGCCCCGAGCCTCTTCATTGAAAACCAGATTCATTTCACTCCCTGTGTTTTATCCAGAGGCAGGCCTTTGGGGTCATCCACGCACTGGAACGGTGGACTTGGGGCAGTGGTGACATGTCAGTGTAGTTTCATCAGTGGTAAAAATGCACCATTTGGTGCAGGATGTTGATGGCGGGGAGGCTGTGAGTATGGCGTCAGGGGGCACATGGGATCAAGACCCTACCGTGAGGAAGAGCCAGGAAGGGAGGGGGGCAGGCTGGTTGGGGGTTGGGAGTGGGCAGAGCAGAGCTTGCTCATAGACCAGACCACAACAGGGCTAATGTTCTTAGTTGGCTTTATTTTTAAGGGCAGTTTTATGTCCATGGCATAATTGAGTAGAAAATACAGAGATTTCCCAGATCCCAGACCCCACAACCCCACACACTTCCCTTACCATCGACGCCCCCTTCCCTGTGGTATATTTGTTATAATTAATGAGCTTACATTGACACATAATAATTACCCAAGGTCCATAGTTTACATTAAGGTTCACTGTTGGTGTTGTACATTCTATGCCTTTGGACAAATGTATCCGCCATTACATATCATACAGAGTATTTGCACTCTCCTAAAAATCCTGTGTTCTGTCTATTCATCCATCCCTCCCCCAGCCCCTGTCAACCACTGATCTTTTTACTGTCTCCTTAGTTTTGCCTTTTCCAGTATTTTATATAGTTGGAATCATATAATAAGTAGTCTTTTCAGATTGGCTTCTTTTACTTAATAATAGGCATTTAAGGTTCCTACATGTCTTTTTGTGGCTTGATTGCTCATTTCTTTTTAGTGCTGAATAATATACTATTGTCTGCATGTACCATAGTTTATTTATCCATTCGCCTATGGAAGGACATCTTGGTTGCATCTAAGTTTTGGCAATTATGAATAAAGTTGCTGTAAATATCTGTGTGCAGGGTTTTGTGTAGACATAAGTTTTTAACTCATTTGAGTAAATACTAAGGAGTGCAATTGCTGGATAATATGGAAGGAGTATATTTAGTCTTGTAAGAAATTGCCAAGCTGTCTTCCAAAGCGGCTGTAACCATCTTGCACTCCCACCAGCAGTGAATGAGAGTTCCTGTTGCTCCACATCCTCACGAGCATTTGGTGTTGTCTGTGTTTTGGATTTTAGCCATTTTAATAGGTGCGTAGTGGTATCTCATTGTTGTTTTAATTTGCATTTCCCTGATGACACAGGATGTTGAGTATCTTTTATAAGCTCAGTTGACAATCTCATTGTTGTTTTAATTTGCATTTCCCTGATGACACAGGATGTTGAGTATCTTTTATAAGCTCAGTTGACAATCTCATTGTTGTTTTAATTTGCATTTCCCTGATGACACAGGATGTTGAGTATCTTTTATAAGCTCAGTTGACATTTGTATATCTTTTTTGGTGAGATGCTTGTTCAGATCTTTGGCCCATTTTAAAATTGGGTTGTTTTCCCATTGTTGAATTTCGAAACTCTTTTGTATATCTTTGAGAAGAGTCCTTTATCAGACGTGTCTTTTGCAAATATTTTCTCCCAACCTTGTTTTCGTATTCTCTTGATAGTGTCTTTTGCAGAGCGGAAGTTTTTAATTTTAATGAAGTCCAGCTTACTAAAGACTTCTTTTAATGGGTGTGCCTTTGGAGTTGTATCTAAATAGTCATTCCCAAACCTAAGGCCATCTAGATTCTTTTCTATGTTACCTTCTAAGACTTTTATAGTTTTATATTTTACGTTTAGATCTATGATCCATTTTGAATTAATTTTTTGTGAAGGATGTAAGAGCTGGGTCTTGATTAATTTCTTTGCACGTGGATGTCCAGTTTTTCCTGCACCCTTTCTTTCTCTTGTGTCAAAAATTAGTTGACTTTATTTCTGTGAGTGTATTTCTGGGGTCTCTATTCTGTTCCATTGATCTAGTTGTTTATTCTTTTGCCAGTGCCACACTGTCTTGATTATAGTGCTATTTTTGATTTATCAATTATAAGTAATAGCTATTGACTTCCTATTAGGATTAATGAGAAGTTAGCTCTCTTATACTCTGAATTCATCTCTCCCCATTCTCCTCATATCTCTGTTTTAAATTAAATCAACATTCTGTTTATGATACCAAAACTATGTTGGTATTGTCTATAGCACATCTTAGTATATTATGATTATATTTTTGCAGCCCTTTGTTTTCCCTTAAATTACATGTTTGCCTAATTTATTACTTATATGCTATTTTCATATACGTAATTGTGGCAGTTTAAAAATTTCTCCACAATTTCTTTGATACCCTTCCCTTCAAAATGTAAAGCCCTATTTTGCTTGCCTTGTAAGTGGGCTGCACTTAGTGACTTGTTTCTAACAAGTAGAAAATGGCAGAAGGAGGCTGTGTGGCTTCTGAGACCAGATCATAAAAGGCAACACAGCTTCCTCCTTGATCTTTCTCATGGGGATCTTGCCCTGGGGAAAAGAATTGCCATGTTGTGAGGCCACTGAATCAGCCCTATGGTTGGACCCCTGTGGAAAGAAGCTGAGGCCTCCAGCCAACAGCTCCATGCGTGAGCCAAGCTGGGAGCTGAGCCGATAGACGCAGTGGAGCTTTCAGCTGATGGAGCTCATCTGACATCTTGACTGCAGCCTCAGGAGAGGCTCTGAGCCAGGATCCCCCAGCCAGGCTGCTCCCAGATTCCTGACCCTCAGACACTGTGAGATAATAAGTGTTTATTGTTTTAAGTCTGTGAGTCTTGGGATGATTGGTTATGCAGCAATAGATAACGAATATAATACCTTTGATTGCGTTCTGATCATCACCTTGTCGCTAGACTTGCCACATAATCTACTCTGTCAAGTCTAATGCTGCTTCCCTGGATCTCTCCACCTTCCCACTGCCTCTGGACTGGCTATTCTCGAGACCTGCAGCACAGTGGTCATCTTTCCCACCCTGCTGACCGGGTGCACTGGTTCCGGGATCTCTTAGCCTTTCTTAGGCTTCCTTTTCCTTTTTTAAAAAAAATTATTTTAAATTTATTTTTAAATTTTTTTATTTTTTATTCTTTTATTGAAGTCTAGTTCATTTACAATGCTGTATTAGTTTCAAGTGTACAGCAAAGTGATTCAGTTGTGTATATATATATATATATATATATATATTCTTTTTCAGATTCATTTCCCTCATAGATTATTATAAGATATGGAGTAGAGTTCCCTGTGCTATATAGTACACCTCATTGTTCACCTATTTTATATACAGTAGTGTGTATATGTTAATCCTAAACTCCTAATTTATCTCTACATCCCCCACCCCCTGATATTCCCTTTGATAACTGTAAGTTTGTTTTCTATGTCTGTGAGTCTCCTTTTGTTTTGTAAATAAGTTCATTTGTATCATTTTTTTAGATTCCACATATAAGCGATATCATATGATATTTATCTTTGTCTGACTTATTTCGCTTAATGTGATAACCTCTAGGTCCATCCATGTTGCTGCAAATGGCATTATTTCATTCCTTTTTATGGCTGAGTAATATTCCATTGTATGTATATACCACATCTTCTTTATCCATTCATCTGTCGATGGACACTTAGGTTGTTTCCATGTCTTGGCTATTGTAAATAATGCTGCTATGAACATTGGGGGGTGTGTATCTTTTTGAATTAGAGTTTTCTCCGGGTGTATGCCCAGGAGTGGGATTGCAGGATCATACGGTAACTCTGTTTTTAGTTTTTTGAGGAACCTCCATACCGTTCTCCATAGTGGCTGCACCAATTTACATTCCCACTAACATATAGGAGGGTTCCTTTTTCTCCACACCCTCTCCAGCATGTATTATTTGTAGACTTTTAAATGATGGCCATTCTGACTGCTGTGAGGTGATTAGGCTTCCTTTTCTTCCTTTTTATTCTTTTCTTTCCCTGAAACCCATCAACAACTAGCTCTTAGGAAAGAGTGTATGGGAGATAATTTTTTAATCCTTGTATGTCTAAAAATGTTTTTACCTGCTTTCATTCTTGATCAATAGCTGGGTTGATTACTGAATTCGAGGTAGAGTGTCGTTTTCTCTTAGAATTTTGAAGTCATTTATTGTCCTTCTAGCATCCAATGCTGTACTTGTACCATTTTCGTTCTTGTTCTTCTGTGTCTTCCCTTGCTTTTCCCTCCTTGGAAGTTCGAGGGCCCTCAATTTGTCCCTGGTGTGGTGGAGTTTCATGATGATGCGCCTTGTTGTTTCCGTTAGGATGCTGGAAGTGAAGAAAGCCCAACTAAAATGGCTCATAGGACAAGTGGGTGTATTTTCTTGCACAAAATGAAAAGGTCCTGGGATAAGGTGGCTCTGAGGTTGATTGATTTAGTGGCTGAATTACATCATCGGGAACCCAGGTTTTAAAAAATCTATTTGTTCTGCCAGAATGCTTTGCGTAGCTCCCTTTCATGGACAAAATATGGCAGTGGCTTATTTTCCAGAGGCAGAAATTGGATCTACCTCTTTCTCTGACTCTTTTTAAAACTGTAGAGTATTTCCCAGAATTAATCCCATCATTGGCAGACTTTCTATCGAGACCACATGTCCAAAATTAGGTGTTATGGCCCTTCTTAAATGAATCACTAGACAAAGGAAATAAAATTAATATGATTGTCTTCGACTCATCAAGATTTAATCCCTGGAGCTGAAGGTGGGGTTGGTCTTTCCTGACACCATGACTTTGCAGTGGAACGTGAGGGCTTTAAATAGAATCTGAATCTTATTACAAGGAAAAATAAGGCAAGCATTATTGGTGGGCAACCAGATTGTCTGCTACAGCGGCTGTGGGTTCTTGTCATTTACTGTGATGGAGACCTGGTGATCCCTCTTCTAAAAACTTGTCCAAGTCTCCTATGTGCTGTTGTCCCCTCCTGTGTCCTTTGCCCTTGTGGGTTTATGCCATCTTGTTCCTTTTGTTCATTTTGTTCAGGATCCCTAAAGGGAGAGGTGAAAAATGTGTGTTCAGTCTCTCTCCCTGTTTGGAAGCCTGCAGCCAGTGTGTCTCAAACTGTGAGCTGTAGCCTGTGAGCGAGCTACGTCCAGTATTTTAACAAATGAAACAGAGTAGAAAATACCAGATTGTATGTATTGCACAGAGTAAGATTAAATATTGTTTCAGTTGAGTATGCCTATGTTGTGTGTACTGGCTAGAGATGTAAAACGTGTTTCTTGTTAGCAGCTGCACACAAAATTATTTGGGAAGCATTACTTTAAAGAAGTCTCTTCTGAGCAATACTATCTTATTCGGGTTGGTTTTACAGGTACGTGAGGCTAAGAGAACGTAGCAAGCCCACCCAACTCCAATGGGCATGAGCTACTGTGTGGTATACGTATGAGAACAGTTCACTCCCACAGAGCAACTCAAAACCCCACGAAGTGCATGTGTTACTGTTATCATGTTATTCATTTCTGTGTCCCCAAGGAAGAAACGGCGCTCCGGAAATATGCTTAATGCTCAAGCAAGCAAGGCAGCAGGCTGGTGGGCCTGAGAGGCGTGATTCTGGACACCGAACGTGGAGCTTGGCTAAGTTCTGCTCCCCTCCCCCTCCCCCCGTGGTCAGGGCTGGGTCACAGCATGCGCTGAGTGTCCAGGGTAACCTCAGCAAACATCTCTCAAAAGGCCGCATTCCCCAAATGTTTGGAGAGCCTCCGACCAGAAGAGATGCTAGGCTTCTGCTGAGTTACATAACGTACTAGGATCATGGTTTGCTTTCAAGGCCTATTTCCACTCAATCTTGCCCTTTCTGGGCAGTTGTATTCAGCAAAGACTGATGGGTGTATTTCCTATGCCTTAAGATTTTTAGGAAGTGAAAACATCCTTCTGTCCGGGCAAGGTCACCATCAGCATGAAAACCTGGTACCTAGTTCCCGTCCCAGGGCTGTGGGCCCGGCCTGGAGACCCCCGCAGTCTGGCCTCCTCATAGTGGTGGTCCACCTCTTCTGCTGCCCTTCCTGTGTTCCCTTGTCATTCTCGTTACATGATGTTTTCTGCTTCCCATTTTTCAAATTCTTTTTTTTTAGAAATATCTTTGACACGGGAACATTATATCTATTTAAAGTGTACAACCTGATGTTTTGATATACGTAGACAGTGTGAAAAGATGCCCGCAACCAAGCTAATTAACACGTCCCTCACCTTTCTGTAGTTACCACCGAAAGTGTGTGTGTGTGTGTGTGTGTGTGTGTGTGTGTGTGCTTGTGGTGAGATGATTTCCTTTTAGCTCTCTCCTCTTTGCAACTTCCAAGTATTCAGTACAGTCACCATGCGGTACAACAAATCTCTAGATTTCTCTCTAGAACTTACTCGTCTTGCGTAACTGAAACCCTTTGACCAGCACCGTTCCATTTCTCTTCCCCCTCTTCCCCGCAGCCACCGTTCTACTCTCTGCTTCTGTGCATGTGACTATTGTAGATTCCAGCTACAAGTGCAATCGTATAGTATTTCTCCATGTCCAGCTTACTTCACAGAGCACAGTGTCCTCCAGCCCCATCCGTGTGGTCACAGATGGTGGCATCTCCTTCCTTCAGGCTGAATACTTACTATATAACTTTGTTTCTGCTGCCTAGGTGATCGGAGAGGAATGAACCCCAGTCCTTCCTTATTCCCTGCATCAAGAGCCAATATTCTTTACTTCTCTGTATTTAAAAATTAAAACAGAAAGACCTGGAGTTCTCTTATGCATTGTCCAGCTTTTAAGTTGCTGTCAGTGGAAAACTTAGTCTGAATACCGTGCCTGGTACTGTTGGAAGTTGGAAACCCTCCCGACAGCGTGAGGTTCCCATTCAGTTCCAAGCGTGTCCTTTTCTAGATGGTGAGTGTTACTTCTATAATTAGCATGTCCCCAGTTTAGAGGCCCAGCAGTCCCTTTCCCTTGGACCATTGGATTGAAGAAGGAGGGAGGGGGAGGGCCCAGAGGCCGACCCGATGGCCATGTGGGCAGAGCTGGGGATCCTTGGGGGTCCTGGCACCGTCCGTCTTGCTGCGCTGCCTGACCAAGACCTGCGCTTGGCTTTCAGTGGGCAGGATTTGAAAACAAAACACGTGAATGGTGCTCGAAAAAAAGTCATCGCTCCATAAAGAAACGCAGGCATAGCGACAGGCTGAACCACAGCGCCGTCAGTGGGGGGACCAGCTAAGGACTCGCCTGCTGGTGCGAGGCCAGGCTGCATCTTGGGGAGGAGAGGAAACGAAAGTAGGGGTGGAGGAGGGAGTGAGAGCCTGGGCCTGTGCGCCCGCTGAGACCTCAGTGCTGGGACTTCGGTCACCTGTCACCTTCAATTTGACACTCCCAAGCCTGTTAGGGCAGAGCCTGTCATTCGAGTCTCGCAGGCCTGTGGCATCGGGGATGGCACTGCCCCCAAGGGCTTGTGGGAAGAAATGAATACCTGGGTTGCACAAACGCCCTTACTCCTTCCCCTGGTGACCTGGACGGAGGTGAGGCCCGGCCGCGCTCCAGATTCTGCTGTCAGTGCGCCGAGCTCTCCCCTCCGCAGGGCAGCCCAGGAATCAGGACGAGAGGTGCTGTGGGGAGAGGGACAGAGGCCCATCTTCGTTGCCGGGAGCCCTTTGCGATGCAGAGCTGCTCTTGCAGGACACGCCCCAGCGCCAGCTCGCGTCTGTCCCGTGGAAGGACGCCTCTCTGGCAAGGCCCGGGGCTGCGAGCTGGGAGGGCGATACCCACTCCTCAGAGCCAGGCTCTGCCCTCAGAACTGGGCCACCTCATAGACCAGCAAAGATGACAGATCCCGGCTGGTGGGGTGGGATTTCGTCCTTCCTCGTCAAACCCAGGCCTTCCCCCCGACATCCCTGTCTGCCAGCCTCAGGGCACTCCTTTGTCCTCTTGTTCCAGAAGGCTGAAGAGCGAAGGGACACATGGTACCTCGAGTCTCCCCACACCCCTCTCTGTTCGAGGTCTGGGCACCGAACTGGCTGATTGGCCCAGACCATCAGATGCAGGCTCATGGGGCAGGAGGTGTCGGCTTCTCTCTGGGGCCTGTGTCTTCCCGGGTTTGTATTCCTGGCATGTGCTGGGACATGCAGCCTGGCTCTTCCAAGAGCAGTGTCTCACGGGCACAGCTTTGGCTTGGGGGGATGTCTCTCTGTCTTCCGCCCCGGCCCTCCCTCGTGTCTTTCTAACTTGTTTTTCTGCTGACAGCGGAACCCTAGTGCTTTTGCTCTGAGACGCCCTGCCTGTAATTGGAAAAGGAGCCAGCGCTGAGTTATAGGTTAGCACACGCTGCCCTCTAACGGCTGCGTCTTCTACTTTCCCAGCTCCACTGGCAACAGCTGCCCTAGGCCTTCTTGGAGGTCCGCAGCAAGATTCCTTCCCAGTAAGCTGGCTCTTTCCCTTCGCTCAGCGCAAAGAACCAGCCCTTGTTCTTGGGAGGGGTTGGGGGGATGTCAAAAGTCAGGCGGCTTTGGTGTGTCTTGCTGTGAAGAAAATGGTCCAGCGTTCCCCTGCCAGATATGAAATAAGTGGATTCTTCTAGCCCAGGAGCTCGGACCAGCCTATCCCATGGCTGTGACGCCCACCTGCTTGCTTGCAGTTCCTTGCCGGGCCTAGAGAGGGAAGTTCAGGGCCTGTCCTCTGTGCACCCAAAGTGGCTTCCTTCCCCCACCCTTCTGGTCAGAGGGGCGCGGGGCAAGGTGAGGGATGGGTGTGACGCACGCCTCAGCCTTCCCTGTTCAGCCTCGAAAACCAGCTCCAATGCTAAAAGGCGAGGGAGGGAGGACACACAAACCTCTTGAAACAACATCTCTTGAGTTAATGTTTGAAGAACCTGGAGAAATTGGTTGGACATAGTCCAGTTCTGTTTTGAGGGGAATCTGGGATCTAGTTAAGGAACAAAGTTCACGGGTGTGGGAGGAGAAAATGGGAAACATTTTGTTCTGGTAGCTGGAAAGCTTATCTCCAGAAGTGATGGAAAGAAGCTAAAAGAGGAAAAGACTCGTGTTTTCCTCCAAATAAGCCCAAATCTGGCAAAAGTAAAGCATCGTGCTTGAGCTCTGCCGCTCGGCCGGAAATGATGTGAAAGTGAGTTTTCACGAGTTTAGAGTGTTTTATAGAGTGAAGCTCCTTGGGGAAAAAAGACTCACTGTGAAACGGAGTTTGGAGCTGGCCGCCTTCAGCTTTTCTTAAATTGGGGGTGGTGGTCACAGAGGTTGATGCGCTAATTCCCAGGGAATTGAAACCACTGTTTGGTGGGAGCAAACATGGCTCTCTTCAGCCCAGGGGAAGGGACACAGAGACCAGAAAGGTGGGCAGATTGCACTGAAATTTGAATTATAAGCCTGGTTTTCATGTGGGGTTTAAGCAACTCATCACTTCTGATATGGTCGCTCTTTGTAGCAATGGAAAAGAGGCATTTTTATTTTATTTATTTTGTATTTTATTTGGGTCTCCAGCTGCAGAAAGTCATCATTCAGAAGCACATCTTTCCCCACTCAGCTTTTTCTCTCCTTTCTGAAAATCTTGAGCAAATTCTGAAAAAAATTAAAATAAAAAAAAAAAGGGTCCTCTCTTTTGACAGACCTCACCTGGAATTTGGGCCTTGCTCGTCTTTGGATGCCTGATGGTGCTGACCCAGCCTCAGAGGTGTGCAGAATCTTTCTAAAGGTGCTGTGTGCATCCCATCTGGGCCGGACAGAAGCAGCGGTTCCCGCTGCGGATTCTAAGGGCCCGGCAGGCAGAGGGTGAAGTTCCGAGTGCTGGCTTTTCCAGGGAGCAGAGCCGGCTCTGAAATAACACGTGTATTGTCCACTCCAAGATTTGTTTTATAGCCACGCCTCCCCCCGCCCCTCCAGCGTAAAGATGGCACCGAGGCTTTGGGAGGTGTTCTGTCCTGTTCAGCAGGAAGCCCTTCTTCCGCCATAATATTTCATGCAAGGCCGGTTCCAGCTCTGAAGAGAGAAGCGTCTCCCCAAAGCTGGGCTCCTGCTGAGATGCACACACAGCTCCCTGGTTTTATTTGGGTAAAATCAAAGGTAAACAGAGGGCCCCGGCCTTATCCGTGATGTTTAAAACAAAAGAGTGTGATTATTTAAAGAATACCTCTAAGAGTTCTTGAAATTCCCGGCATTCCATGTTTCCCTGTGAGTGTTCTCACGGTGGTTAGGGGAAGCTGGCCGGGGGGAGTGCCTGAATTGCCCAACAGCAGGACCACGACTGTCGGAGGGTAACTGAGGCTCCAGCGCAGCTGAGGTAATAGGGCCGCACCATCCAGGCGGGACGTGCATCTTCTCGGCTTTGCTTCTTGGTGGGATCAGACTTTTCTTCTCCCAGCCTCAGGGTCCCCCTTGGGGGGGTGGAGATGTTGTGAGCATTATTTTAGAAGTCCAACGCTTAGCATTTATAAGACAGCAATATGATTATTTTGTAAAAGTCTGGATGAAAAGTACCCAAAGGAAACGAGATGTAGAACTGGCTTCTTCGAGCCCTGTGCCTCATCCGGCTGGTGGTCAGGTAAGGGAAGGAACTGGGGTAAAAGTAGAAATAAAAGCTTCGGGAGGAAGACGAAGAAACAGAGAGGGGAGAACTAAGACCTCTCCTTCTGGAGAAGCTAGCTCCCATCACAACCTGAGCCCGTGGAGGTGTGGGGAGCAGACCCTGGGGAAACAAGAGGATGGAGGAGGGTTCAGCTCTGCGAGGCGATCCAGCAGCGGATCGAATCTGACAGAGCCCCGGGCTTAGGGTCTGGACACCTGCGGAGAGAGGTTTTGCCTGGGAGTAGATAAGGGGACCTGGGGTGGGGTGCAAACTGGGAACCAAGCCAAAGTTACCAGTCTGCCAGGCTGAGGGGGGCCTTGGAACACCAGCCTGTTAAGCGCCTGATTAATGAGTAAGCTGCGGGCTGTCCGGGTCAGGGTGCACCCGGGGCTCCCCTAATCCCCACCGAGCTCGCCCCTGGGCTGCTCTCCACACACCCAGGCTTTTCCACTCTGCCTGCTTGACTCAGCCCGCGTTGTACTGAGCAGCCCTTGGGGGAAGGGACCCCTGGGACAAAGTTTTAAAAAAACCTGGCGTTTTGGGGGTGCTTGTTCTTGCCCATTAACAGAAGTGGCAATGAAAACAAAAAGAGGAGTTGCTTCATAAACTTGAGAGCCCCAGATGTTCTTAGGGAACAAAACATGGGCAAAAGTGAAGTCAGTCGTATGTTATTACAGACTTCAGATTATCTTTCATCCTTGTGGCCTTTCCTGTAGAATTGGATTTTTATTTTTGTTCATATCATTTCTTTTAACCTTTAAGTATAATATGGGGAGTGGGGAGGAAGAATTGGATGAAGGCAGTTATTTTACAATATTTAAAAAATTAAAAAAAATGCATTCAGAAAAGTGCCGAAAGCCTAAATGTGTAATTTGCTAACAGTTCGCAACTTGAAAACACTCATACAACCAGCACTTAGACTAAGGAACAGGACTTGACCAGCAGCCAGGAGGTCCCCTTTCCAGAACCAGCCCTCACCTCGCACCATAGTTTAGTGCTGCCTGTTTCTTTTTTCCCTTTATTAAAAAATTACTTTTTAACTGTGGTGAAAGATGCAAAACATAAAATTTATCATCGTAACCATTTCTAAGTGTCCAGGTCAGTGGCATGAAGTAAATTCATATTGGGCCACTATCGCCACCCTCAATCCACAGACCTCTTTTCTTCTTGCAAAACTGAAACTGTCCCTGTTAATCACTAACCCCAGCCTCTGGCCCTCACCATTCTGTGTCTATGAACTTGCCTGCTCTAAGGACCTCATATAAGTGGAATCAAACAGAGTTTGTCCTTTTGTGACTGGTTTATTTCACTGAGAGTAATGTCCTCAAGGTTCATCCGGCATCGCAGCCTGTGTCAATTTCCTCCCTTTTTCAGGCTGACTAGTGTTCCATCGTGTTAATATCACTTTTGTTTATCCAGTCATCCATTGAGGGACACTTGGGTGGCTTCCATCTCTTGGCAATTGTGAATAATGCAGCTATGAACATGGGTGTGCAAATATCTCTTAGAGACCCTGCTCTCAATTCTTTTGGATAAATACCCAGAAGTACAGTTGCTAGGTCATGTGGTAATTCTATTTGCGAGTTTTTGAGGAACCTCCACACTGTTTTCCACAGCTAGTTTTGCCCGTTTTAAACTTTCTATGCGGGAACTGTTCAGTACACACTGTTTTGTCTGGCCTTTTTCGTTCGACTTTGTGTCACTCAGTTTTTGTTGATACGTGTTTAACAGGCATCCAGGTTTTGTAAGAAGTTATAATGTACTTGATTTTTATTTGTCTGTGTTTCATATTTTAATTGAAATATAGTTGATTTACAATGCTGTGTTAATTTCTGCTGTACAGCGACGTGATTCAGTTATACGTACATACCCAGACATACGTTCTTTTTTTTAATATTCTTTTCCATTATGGTTTAAGCACAGAATATTGACCATAGTTCCCTGTGCTGTATCCCGTATCTTCTTAAACTATGTTTTCTTAGGTAGATCCTTCCAGTTCTACGATTAACTGTGTAGCATTTTGTAAGAGTTTTGAGTGGAGTGGTACATTTCCTCTCTCACTCTCTACAGAAGCCTCTGCTGGACACAGGTGGAGGAGTTATGGTAGGTTCTGTGATTCAGGTCCCCCGTGGGGACATTAGCTGCTTCTCTGCTTCTGCCGCTCTCACAGAGTTCGCAGCCCGGAGAGGCAGACATCCAAGTGAGGACTCCTGCCCAGTCCATGAGCCAGGTCTACTCTGATGGCAAATGTCCAATGTGAATGTCGATTCTATAATTTTATGATGGAGTACTTTGATCGGCTGCTCAGTTACCTTGGTGACAACTGGCTACATGTGATACAGTACCTCAGGCTTCCACGCCTCTTCTCAGCCAGATTTCTTCACGAACCCTTCCATCCACATCCACCCAATAAAAAAACTGCTGTTGGAATCACGTATTTGCAGAACCCCCGAAGCACCTATGGATTTCATCAAAGACTTTCCTTTTATTAACCATTTCTGTAGAGAGCTGAGTGTGAAAAGTATCTCGTAAATCAGAGGTGTGAACCTCAGCTTCGAACAAAGTCCTGTTTAAATGTTCCAGCAAGTTCCAGGGATGCTAAGGGAATAAGGAAGCGTGTCCTAACTTGGTTGTTTGGAGGCTGGCAGCCGCGTAACAGTAAGAGTTTCCCAAGAGGAAGGCACTTTCAGGAATAGAGCTGAGGTCCCCTCCCTAGGCCATCAGCATTCCTTCCAGGCTCTCTGGTAATCTGGGGATGTGGTGTGGTGGAGGCGTGATCTAGTTAGGTGGAGTCAGGGGTCCTGGGTTTGAGTTCTTCCTCTGACATTTACCAGAAACGTGATACTGAGTGATTATCTTCACCCGCATGGACTCTTGCTTTGTCCACTTGTGGAAACAGCATAATTTATAGAGATCTTAAATTGCCTGTTGTCTTTTTTTGGGGTCTCCACTCCCAGAAGTTCAGGCTTTTGAGCTTCTTATCTTGCTGGAGCTTTGTGGTGCAGGACGGAGAGAAGAGTTTGCCTGAATTGAAACCCACTGTCCTGGATTTTATTTTGAAAGCTTGAAGTCATTCAGGAGATAATGCTAGCTGCTGCTGGGAGAATGAGATGTGTGCCTGGGGGAAGTGGTGGGGTGATTGAGGCTGGTGCTTTTTGTTTTCTTTTGGTTTGGGTTTGTTTTTTTCAGTGAGAGGGAAAGCTGCAGAGCAGAGAGAGAGCTTTCCTGCAGCCAGGAAAGAGTCGGTGGGTTGGGGATTGCAGATGGAGCCCTAAGAATTTGAGTCCTGTGCTGTCACCGTCCCAGTTCTCAGGAAGGTGGCCAAACCTTGGTTGGTCCTTCCTATAAGCAGCATGCAGACCCCTTCCAGGTACCAAGTGGGCCAAAGCAATGGCCCATCAGGGATAACCAGGGGGACAGAAAACCAGAGGGGCTACCTTGAATGTTCTTCTTTGCTTACAACTCTGGGACCTTTACCTTTTGAACAACCGAAGGAACTGGGATGAGAAGTGATAGTGGGAAAAAAGGGCTAAGACTGAATTACTTTGATTTAAAAAAAATGAAGAAATCAATATTTCTTATGACCTGAGTTTGTAGAGCAAAGTGCCTATTGGCCACATAAATAAAACGGAGACATCCTAGTGTCCAGCTAACATGACTATTCTTTTTTTAATTTTTAAAAAAAGTACACTGAAGTGATTCAGTTATACATACATATATATATTCCTTTTTACATTCTTTTCCATTATGGTTTATCCCAGGATATTGAATATAGTTCCCTGTGCTCTACTGTAGGACCTTGTTGTTTATCCACCCTGTATATAATAGTTTGCATCTGTTCATCCCAAACTCCCACTCCATCCCTCCCTCCCCCTCCCTCCCCCTTGGCAACCGCAAGTCTGTTCTCTATAACATGACTATTTTGGGAATTAAGGGAGGTGATGGAGGTGGGAAGCACTTAGCAAATCATGAAGCACCTCACCAGCTCCTATTAGGCCCTGGCTCTCCTGGCTACAGAGGAAGCTTCGGCCCCAGGCTCTCTTACAGGTCGGTGGGAGTGGAAAGTTACCTCGGGGAGGTAGACTTTCCTGGGCTCCTGCGTGGGGTGTCCAGGGTTTGTTGCATCCATCAGACAGGAGCAGGATGTTGACAGCTGGGGCTGCTTCCTTTGTGGGATGGAGCCGGGCGTCGCCTCTAAATGCTGACACTGCAGATTTTGCTTAGTGTGTCACTGAGGAGAGAGAGACTCTAAAATACCTGGGAGCAGGCATCGGAGATTTTCTGATAGATTCTGTGTCCACTCTGTCATGCCTCAGCTGTCGGGTCCATCACAATGGCAGATGGTGCTGACAAATGCTTGCTTAGCCTGTGTGGTAGCGAGTCACTCCCAGGGAAACTGGACCTGAGCAGGGAGGACCTTAGGGGGCAGCGTCTGAACCTGTGCTGACCAGTGGAAATCTAATGCCCCACCAGCTGAGCCACATATGTTATTTCAATTTTTTAAGTAGCCACATTATTAAAAGTTAAAAAAAAAAAAAGAGAGGTGAAATTAATTGTTACAATTTGTTTTATGTAATCCAATGTATTAAAAATACTATCGTTGTAATCAATAAAAAATATAACAATAATATAAAAATATTCATGAAATATTTTACATTTTTTGTTTTGCATGTAAATGTTTGAAATCCAGGGTACAGTTTATACTCACAGCACATCTCAGTTTGGACTAGCCACATTTCACGTGCTCAGTGGCCCCATCTGGCTTCTGGATTAGACGGTGCTGGTTTGTACCAGTGGTTTTCCTGGGGGAAGGCTTCCCTCTCATCAGGGGGCATTTATCAATGTTTGCAGATATTTGGGGCTGTCACAACTGGAGGGGGTGCTACTGGCATCTAGTGGGTAGAGACCAGGGATGCCACTAAATGTCCCACCATGCACAGGACAGTCTCCCATCCGCCACCGCCCCCCAGCAAAGAATCCTCTGTCCCAAGATGTCAGTAATGCCGAGGTTGAGGAACCCTAGTCTAGACCAATTCCCTCTCCCCCTTTTTTCCCCGCAGCAGTGAGAATGAGCCAGTTGGTGGCAGGACAGGTGCTGACACACAGGTCTCCTGAGTTTGGCCCCAGGGCATTTCCCTAAGTCCCCGGTGGCCTCCTTCAGGTGGCGAGGGTAGTGGGTGTTTCCAACCCTTTCTCCAGCACAGCTCAGTAGATGAGTATAAGTGACAGCACACAGGCCACGGGGAAGAAACCAAACCCCTCCAGAGTTCCACATCACAAAAGAAACTTTTGTGCTTCATGAAAATTTAGGGAAAATTCATACACTTGAAGACCAGCCCGAGAGACAAAGGAAATGCTGAGGTCAGCAAGGAGCCTGTAGCTGAAGCTGGGCCAGCTCTGGACAGGGGTTGCAAAGCACAGGGTGTCGGGAAAGCATCTTCCAATTAGAGACGACCAGGAACTGTTTTCTGAACATCCATTTAAATGTTTACTCTCATCAGTCAGTGAAAAGCTGGAAGCCACAGCTTCAAATTCCAGTGACCAAGTGTGCTTCCCCTCCCTCGGTCTCCTCAGGGGTCCTTCCCCCGCAGAAGTTTGCAGATAAGGAACTTTTAGAAATGTCTGTAGAAGTTGGTAGGAGAATGAGTGAGTGAAGGAGCGAATGAATTGCATGGAACAGCTTCAGATAGAAACTAGCCTCCCTCCCTGTTTGTTTCCATGTTAAGTAACCTGGTTCTTTTCTATTCTTTCTGGACCTTCGGCCTCCTTTGTTGGCATTGCTGCGCTGGCCTCCCTATCTGGGCATCCAGCGCCAACTGTGTTCCTGCGTTTGTCTGGATGACCTGATTTCACCTCAGGAGGTGAAGCTGTGAGAGCTCCCTGGGCGCCCTCCTCCAGCCATGGGCCAGGCCCCGGGGGTCCTATAAAAAATGTCCTTTCCCGGGTCCCACACTCCTGGAGATGGTCAGACCTCGCTTCCTGCATCAGTGACCTCTGGGCACTTCTTGTGCCCATCCAGCCTCCGCAGAGAAGGCGCCCTTTCTGTGTGGTCCTGCCGACCACGAGCCCTTCAGGGAGGCACGCTTTCTACCTGCCATATACTTGCTGGTTGACAAACTCTGGGCAGGCTTTTGTCCACTCAGCTGGTGCTTTAAGACTGTTGCTTGTTTTTGCCCCCTTTGTGCGTTTTGCAGGCCGTCAGCTCAGTAGATGATGTGTAAGCGGGGCTCAAACCAGCTCTGGCCACTGTGTCGTTAGTTCGTGTTAAGGGCAGAGTTAGAGAGACGCTCAGAGCTGTTTAAAAATGAGACTGGAGAAGCCGTGTGGCCCTCACACGTGGCTCCTTCCCCAGCCCTGTCTGTTTAATGAGGGGCTGGCCCCAAAGATGCAGAGCTGTCAAGAGGCTGAGGGATCCTTGGGAATTCCCAGAGGTCTGACCCATGGCTGCATCCTGACCTTTCTCCTCCATGGTCCCTATTTTTCTCAGGCATCAGCAGGAGATTGAGAATCCCTGGGTGTGCTGGGTGTCGGGTCATAGGCTCCAGGACAACAGTCCCAGCCCTGGGACATGGAAAATATGATGCCTTCAGCTGAGAACTGGAGGCTTGTCTCGGAAAAGAGGAAGAGCAAATTACTTGGAGATGGATCAACCTCCTTAGTGACCGCCAGTGGTGGGGACAAACTCCTGGTCCCACGAAGCGGCTTCATGGGCACTGCCAGGGCACCAGCTCCTGGCTCCATGCTGCTGCCCACTCTGCTCACGTGGTGAGCTCGTCCATGGAGAGGGGCACTGTCCCAACAAGGGGATTGCTCCGTCCACTGACCAAGTGTAGATGAGGCCCTTTCTAGACACCGAGAGCTGCTCTCCTCAGGGAATTAAAGGATGTCTTTTGCAAATGATTTTCCTTTCTTCTTCCTCATCTCCTCATTATGTTATTTACTTTAAACAATATACACAATGTCTTTCTTAAAGAAGACGAAACCTAGAATCTAGGGATCTATTTTCAGCACAGTGGCTTTTCCCAGATCACTCCCGAGAGCTCGGCTTCATCTTGACAGCCTTTGGCTCTCCTGAGCTGAACACAAGGCTGGCCTGTGAGGGGTAGCTGCTCTTTGCCTCGGCGACTCTGGGGCAGCTGGGTAGGGGTAGACCGAGGTTTCCCTGCTGCTGTGCAGCAGTTCGCAAACCACCTCCCCAGGCCAGTGGCTCCTGCAGCTGGACCTGGTTGCATGCAATTCTGCAGCATTGCCTGGACTTCAGACAGATGCCAGGACTGGTGCATACTCCCTAATGCAAACACTAAAAGTAATGGGAGAAAGCGATCCCTTTGCACCCGGGTTATGGTTTTGCAGTCGTGTTTGCTGACCCAGCACATCACGTTAGCTGCATCTTTTTTTTTTTTTTTAAATAAATTTATTTATTTATTTATTTTCGGCTGAGTTGGGTCTTTGTTGCTGTGCGCGGGCTTTCTCTAGTTGCGGCGAGCGGGCTACTCTTCTTTGAGGTGCCCAGACGTCTCATTGCGGTGGCTTCTCTTGTTGCAGAGGACAGACTCTAGGCACACGGGCTCAGTGGTTGTGGCGCATGGTCTTTGTTGCTACGCGGCATGTGGGATCTTCATGGACCAGGGCTTGAACCTGTGTCCCCTGCATTGGCAGGCGGATTCTTAACCACTGCGCCACCAGGGAAGCCCCGTTAGCTGCATCTTAATGAAAACATTTTTGGATGGGGATGCGTGTCACGGGTGCTTTTATTAAACTGATTTCAGCATATCATTGACCCTGGTTCTCGATGGGGCACAGGGCTTCCTCTGGGGGTGCAGAACGGCCACTTATTCCTCAAAGTGGCCTCGAGGAAGTTAACGTCAAGGAAGGTCACCTCTCACTCTTCCTGCTCCATCTCCTTGCTCTGCTGGCTTTATTTTTACTTGAAGAGACAGCACAATGTTTTGCTGGAGGGTGAGTGCCTGGGAGAGTCATTTTCCGGGGGAGGAAGTGGGGATATTGGCACAAGGAAAACCTTATGTTCTAACGGCATTTGTTTGTCTAGGTTTTTTCCTGCTGTGGCTCAAAAAGTTGGATATTCGGATCTCCTTAGGAAGGTCGGCAGTTTGCTTTAATGGTACACAAATGGGTCCTTAAAAAAACCAACCGCCCCCTGGCTGGTCTGGGTTGGAGGCCAAACTGAGCTATAAAACCTCCTCTGTGCAGGGTGATAACTCCTAGATGCTGCAGCCTGGGCCCCCCTTGGAAGGGTGCTGGTCCAACCCTGGCAAGCCATTACCATTCACTTTGCACGCCTCCCAGAAAGAAAGCACCCTCAGACATCACCGAGGCGTTTCCAGGCCTCTGCTGTGCCGTCCTCCTGCCCCACCCGCCCCTATTGCTGAGCAGAGCAGCCGGGTTTGAGCAGCACCGGGCCACCCCCTCACCCGTGTGCTCCCCAAGGGGGCTGGGGTGGGAAGAACTGGCCAGCGTTTCCTCTGCCATCCCTGCTGCCCTCACCCCCAGATCTCTCTTCTTGGCACTTAGCTCATTTCCCAACAGATTTCCAAAATAGAACTAAATTCAGATCATCAAAGAGCATTGCCTGGGGCAGGTCACATGCTAATCAGGCTGGGGCCCCAGACCTGCGCCTGACTCTGTTGGGCCCTCGGGCGGTCCCTTGCTTGGCTCTGTGCCGCCCCCGCCCCCTGATCTGCGAGTCCTGGGAAAGCAGAGGGCCTGGCCGTCTTTCTCCTTCGACACTCTGACCACGTAGATCACAATCCAGAGGAGCCCAGACGGTCACGCAGCTCCTGCCTGGTCAGGACATGCGGGGCATGGAAGAACTAGGACTTCGGTGTCCCCGAGAGGCGGTACAAGTTGAAAACGTAATGAGATGCACAGCAAGGTTTAGATTGGATTCATAAGTGACCGGTTTATAGGCTTTTCAAAGGGACCCAGGAAGTACTCGTATGTAAGCCTCTGCTCTGGGGCAGGGGACACATGAAGCAGACGGGGTCCTTGCGTTCAAAGAGCTTCCAGTCTGGGAGGGAAACGAGATGTGCAAGCAGCTGGCTGGCAGGTGAGAGACCTCCTCCCGCCCCCATGAGACAAGCCTTCCTGCCCCACCTGCTTCCAGACCTTTCTCAGCCCAGATGGACACAAAGGACCACAGATTAGACTCCATTGGTCTTGGAGAGTAATGAATATGTTTGCTAAACAATTCAGGGGGCTGTGAAGAGGTGAGGGATTGGGCATTACGCGGACCAATGCAGTGGAAACTTTTGGAAAAAGGCACCCCCTGACCCATCTGCCTCTCTGGCTCCTGGCCTCCTGAGATGGATGAAATCTCTCCTCTCTTATTGTCCTGTGTCCTGCTGCTTGGCTGTCTCATTCCTCTCTCCCCTTGGCCACCTCACACCACATCCCCCCTCCCCCCTCCCTCCCCTCCCCCCCACTTCCCTTCCTCACTTACTTTCTCTGCTTCTCTGCGTCGCTCCCTTCAATGGGCTCTTTTCAGTGGCTCTGTTGGCCCCTCTCAGCCTCTTCACAGGTTCTTTCCTACCACGTCCCCCATAAGTCAGGGGAGGCTTCAGGGGGACAGAGCAAGCAAGGGGGGCAGTCCTTGGTGACAGTGCTGAGCTTTACCTGGGCCCCAAGCTCCTGGATAACGGCAAAGCTTAATCCTCCCAAGCGCTGTGACTGAGCTCTCCCACCTTGTGTGTTCTGGGGAATGACTTACTGCAGAGACCACTCTCCCCCCACAGACTTAGACAAGACCCACTGTTATGGGCTGAATGTGTCCCCCGCAAATTCATGTGTTAAATCCTAATGCCCAACACCTCAGAACGTGACTGTATTTGGAGATGGGCCTTTAAAGTGGTGATTAAGTTAAAATGAGGTCATGGGGGGTGGGGCCTAAGCCAATGATCGGTGACCCTGTAAGGAGTAGCTGTCAGGACACAGACACACACAAAAGGGAGACCACTTGAGGACACAGGGAGGAAGTGGCATCCACATGGCAAGGAGAGAGGCCTCGGGAGAAACCAGCCCTGCCAGTACTTCTAGCCTGTAGAACTGTGAGAACATAAATTTCTGTGGTTTAAGCTCCCTAGTCCATGCTATTTGTTACAGCAACCTCTGCTGACTGATACACCCACTCATTCTTGTGACCCCATGAGACCCCATGTTCACCTGTGACAAGGCCAGACACAGACCCTCCAAATTCCCATCTTTGTTTCATAAGTGATTAGCTGAACTATTTGCCCCTCAAAACTAGCTAGACACAGGGGGAGACATCTCTTGTTCAGCTGACAGACTCCCTTGATTATAAAAAACATCCCGACTGTGAAATCACCCACCTGTGACTCGTCCTCTCCTCCCTCTGAAAGTCTAGACACACCCATAGCCGAGACACCCTGGTCTTCAGAGCTGGGATTCTCTCCCGACTGCAATAGCCTGAGTGCAGTCAGTGCCTTTACCTCTTTGTTTTTCATTTTTTCACATTAGAAACTATTATTAATTGAGCACTTGCTATGGGTAAGGCACCGTTCTAAGGACTATACATGTATTATTTCATTTAATCCTCACAATAACCCTTGGAGCTGTGCATGTTTCCCCCTATTTTTTTGAAGAGGAAAACTGAGTAACTTCTCATGTCCCATGAGAGGACACGGCAGATTTGGGATTCACAGGCAGAGTTCTTTCTCTATATTCTGTGCTATGGCTATGAATTCTCCCACATTAACCATTAATACATTTGTTCTTGCTATACTAATAATAGAGATGGAAAGTGCTCTGGAAGGCCAGGAATTAAGAGGTTGGGGAAAGCTTATGAGAAGGTGGCATTTGAGGGGTGTATTGGAGGCTGGAAAAGGCTTTGTTGAGTAGAGATGAGGAAGGACGTTGCAGGTCAAGAACAGGCTCTGTGTCCTTCAATTAGAATCGGGCTCTGGACTCAGGAGAGCTTTTTGGGACCAAGATGCAGACTTAGGAACCATCTGCATGCAAGCAATGAGGGATGTGAGAGAGCCTTTCAGAGCAGCAGCAGGATTGATGAGTTAGTGGAAAAGGAAAAAAAGCATAGACTACTTTTTCAGGAAGTGTGATAGTAAACGAATAGAGAAAAATGTGAAAATAATTGAGGGGCCAGCAGGCAGGGTCAAGCAAGTGCCTGAAAATACAGGTAATGGTGACTTCCCTAACCCCTAGAAATATTGAGCTTCACTCTTCTCCAGGCACTGGGCTAAGCATAACCTTATCTGGTCCTTTCCCAAACCCTGTGAGGCAGGTATCATAACCATCTCTGTATTACCGATGAGGAAACTGAAGCTCAGAAAGGAACTTGCAGGATACAGAGCAACTGGAACGTTCATTCATACACGGCTGGTGGGAATACGAATTGGTACCACTGTCTTTGAAAACAGTTTGGCATTTTAAAAAAACTTTATTTATTTATTTATTTTTGGCTGTGTTGGGTCTTCGTTTCTGTGCGAGGGCTTTCTCCAGTTGCGGCGAGCGGGGGCCACTCTTCATCGCGGTGCGCGGGCCTCTCACTATCGCGGCCTCTCTTGTTGCGGAGCACAGGCTCCAGACGCGCAGGCTCAGTAGTTGTGGCTCACGGGCCCAGTTGCTCCGCGGCATGTGGGATCCTCCCAGACCAGGGCTCGAACCCGTGTCCCCTGCATTGGCAGGCAGACTCTCAACCACTGCGGCACCAGGGAAGCCCAGTTTGGCATTTTTTACAAAGTTAAACATACACTTACCATAAGACCTAGCATTTGCTCTCTGAGTAATTCATTCTCTTCAAAAGAAATGAAAACATGTCCACATAGAGACTTCACCACTAGTCCTCACAACAGTATTATTCATAGTAGCCCCAAAATGGACACAGCCCAACTGTCCATCCATGGGTGAATGGATAAACAAGTTGGGGTATTCGTACGATGAGTCGCTACTTTGCAATTAAAAAAACCCCAAGCTACTAAGATGTGCGCTCACCATGGCTGAATTGAATAACGCATTATATTGAGAGAAAGTAGCCACGCACAAAAAGAGTACAAACAGCATACGACATGATTTTGTTTATATCAAACTCTTGAAAAGACAAATCTCATCTACAGTGACAGAAAGCAGATCAGTGGTTGCCCGGGGCTGAGCATGAAGAGGATTGTCTGGGAAGGGGCCTCGCAGGAGCGTTTTTGAGTGATTGAAATGCTTTTACCTTGACTGTGATGGTAGTTACACAGGTATACATTCGTCACATAGGAGTACTTTATTGCATGCAAATTATAAAGTTAATATAAATTTAGAAACGAAAAAGAAACAGTCACATGTACTGACATGGAATACTTTAAAAATAGGTCACAGAAAAATAAGCCTAGAATTACATTAAAAATAATAAAATTTTAATCACCTCCCCATCTATGTAAATGCATGGTGAAGGATCCAGAAAAAAGTGCAGCAAAGTGTTAACTGGATGTCACCCAAGGGGAAAGGAGTGAGATGGAGGGGGACTTTCCTTTTACAGTTAGTATATGTTCCTTCTGTATCGTTTGGCTTTTATAATCAGTATGTATGTATTATTTGTATATTGGTTTTTAAAAAAAGGTGAAAAAAGAAACACACACAGAAAAACTCATGTCCCAATTCCCACGAGTCTCATCCCAGTTCTGACTCCAAATTTGGAAGCTAAGAGCCGCTAGGCGTGGGGCTCCGCCACGAAGGACCACAGTTGCCTGCCCATCAACTCCAGGAACAGGGCACCAGGCAGAAAGGGCAGGGGTGCTCCTCGCACGCTCTCCTGGGCTCCGGCCACTCTGGTGGCTCCACAGGTTATGTGGAAACACAAACCATGTGGAGGAATGCCTCGGACACTCCCAGTGTCCTGTATAATTTGTCTGCAAAGCCAAGATAATTGTGAGCAATTTTTTGGTTGTTGTTGGTAAGTGTTTTCTAGGGACAACCAAATAATCTAGTTTCCTCTTGATCAGTGGCTCTTAACTGGGGGAAACTTTGCCCCTCAGGGGACATCTGGCAGTGTCTGGAGATCCTTTTGGTTGTCACAACCTGAGGGGCAGAGGTGCCACCAGCCCCTAGCAGGCAGGGGCCAGGGAGGCTGCTACACACCCACCAAGACAGGACAGCCCCACAGCAAAGGGTCATCCTGCGCGAAGCGTCAGCCCCGCCCAGGCTGGGAGACCCTGATGCAGGCAGCACTGCGTCTGTGATACTCTCCAATCTGACTCAAGAAATAAAAAGAAATCACCCAGTTTGCTTTAGTGATGGAAGTTGATGCTTATAGAAGTGTTCTGTCTTGAAGTATTACGAGCTGCAGTGTGGAAACAGAAACAGAACAGTCTTCTTGTTTCTGGACAAAAGTTGGCCTTGGGCAAATACATGCTGTTGGGAGAGAACTTGGCCAGGAGCACGGTGCCCTGGGTCCTTGCTCTGCAGCACTGCCATGTGTCTTTGGGAGTTCTGCTCTCCTCGGGGTGGAAATAAGTGTCTTCGGCTCTCTTCTGGCTCTAACAGTTTCTATTCTCTAACAAGTCCATGCATGAGTCAGTGTGGAGAGTTGCTAAAGCACAACAGGAAGAAGGAAGGAGAAGTCCGTGGTGCTCTGCCCTTCCACACCCAGCTGTGCCCCCCGCGTGCCCGGCTTCCCCTCCCTACACGGGCTTGAGAAGCAGCTGTTGAGAAAGGCGGGGGTGGGGAGGCAGGAAGGCTGGCCAGGGGGAGGTCCCCAAAGGCTGGCCAGGGCACTGTGCCAACTCGGGGCAGAGGGACCTCTGTGAGACTTGCTTCCACACTGGGGTCCGGGGAGCTGTGACATGCCATTTATTCTCCAGAAAGAAATGATGACTGGTCCCAACATTTTGATGCCACTCTTTGAGAAGATCTATGCTCTTTTCTGGGACGAATTATCGCTCACTTTCTGTAGTTCTTATTAGTCTCAACTCCAGAAGCTGAATTTTTTTCTTTGGTATTCATGCAAGAGGTTTGAGTTGTTTTGTTTGTTTTGTTTTCTGAAACAACTGAGAATAGGTGATTCTAAAAATATACCTAGTAGACACTTTTTATAGGTCATCTATACACATGGTAAGACATTTAAATATGAAAAAGGGTATACAGTGAAAAATAAGTCTTCTTCCCATCTCCGGGGTAGATGTTCCTTGTTTTCTTCTCAAAATGGTCCCAGGGGAACTGAAGAAGTTGGAGAATTGCTGCTTTAGGGGAGCGAACACCAAACTGAGGGGGCTCTTTCTTGTGACGTCTTAGGAAAGGAGGCCGGAGGGGTCAGAGTCCAGGAAGATGACACTCAGTTCTGGACAGACATCCACAGCGAGACAGACCACTGCACACAGCTTAGGTGGTTGCCCTGATGCTCTATCAATAGAAGAAAAGGAGAAAAAGTCAAGGAATAGGAACAAGGCAAGAAACTGAGGCTTTCGGAATTACAGGCTGGAGTTCTACTGGTTTTCTTCCGGAATAGTCCACACTGGTGTATTAGCCAACCACTTCTGATTTTCCTTCTATGTCATCATTTTCAGAGTAAGTGCTTGGCTAATACAGGGAAGTAACACAAGTTAGAAAGAATAGGATAAGGTTTCTTCGTCTTCTGTGTTTTCTTAGAACTCTGTTGTCTTCTTTTTTTGTTTAGCGTGGCCTTTAGGGGCCGTTGGTGCCCCCAGTTACTCAGTGCCGGTGTATCACGCTTGAATCTCACTGGATTCCCGGGCGTGTGGATACCCTGGGGTTCTGTGCTCCTGGCATCAGGATCGTATGAATGAGGCAACAGGGAAGGGTGGTCACCACATTGCATACGCCTCCTCTGCTCACGTGCATGTTTCATTGCTCCTAAAGAGCAATGAAAAACACAAGTTCAAAGATAAAATTATTAGAAATTTCAAGATGGCAACAGCAAAGCATTAAACCAAGCGTGGGACCCTTGTGAGCACAGGACCCTGTGAACCTTCACAGATGGACGACCTGTGAAGTCGCCCTGCTGGTCTGGATGTGAAACCAGGACTTCTAGGGGCTCTGGAGACCGTGCGACAAGATGCCTAGGGCCAACACCAGTGCCCTGAGGATGGGAGAGCCAAGAGCTCGAAGGAACTTGGGTTCCTGATGACATCATTGAACCACTGGTTTTAATCCCCTGGGAACTTACTGGACTTCTTATCACCTGAGATAAAAACGTCCTTGTTTTTAAAGCTGGTTGCAGCTGAGTGTTCTGTTTCTTGCAGTCAAAAGCACTCTAATGGATGTAGTGGGACATTCTGTCCTTAGTGGGTAAGCACCAACCTGTTTTACTTCCTTTTTCCTCCCTGGCTGTGTGTCTCTGCTCCCTGCTGCTGACAAAGGTGGACACATAAAACTAAGGGCCACCTATTCCATCCAGATAAGACTTTGGAACTTAGAAGACTGAAGCGACCGAGCTGGCAACCAGGCCCTGCTGTCAGATTTCGGATGGAACGCCATCCCACACCATCCCGAGCCGAGACACCTGCCATCCTTAAGATGCTGCATTTACCTGCACTGCCCTCTTCAGGCCAATGGATGACCTTGTAAGAGTCACCCGTGACCTGAAGAAGCCTGGTCCAGTCACACCCAGGGTTAAACCAACTCAGGGAGTCTCTCTGCCTCTCTGTGTTCGTTCCTCAGGCTTCCAACTTCCGAGTCATTCAATTTAGGAGTTAAAAAAATATAATAGTAAAAAATTAGTAAATCTGAGACCCCCAGAAAGTGACGTCAGAAAACATTAGCTAAGCAGCATAGCTATAGAAAATCCTTGTAGATACTTAGACAATTCTACCGGCCTGCAAATGTTTCCTCATCCTTCCTGGACTTGAGAAGTGCCCACACGTGCTGAAATTGCTTCTGGGAATTGTACAGACTGGTCTTACAGACTCAAAGCCATCTCCCTTGTAATGAACACAAGTCGCTGGAGACCGCTGACAGGGACAGTTTGGCAATCTTGTTATCAACCTTCTCAAGTGCCTGCAATCCTTAGAATCACAGAAGTTTATGGTTGGAAAAGTCCCACAGAGTTTAAGCCCTACCTGATCTAGCCCTCCCGTGGAGGTCATTGAGACACAGGTGTGATCTGCTCAAGGTCAGCAGTTGACGCCTACCTGGGGTGAGGTGTTTTGATCTCCTGCCCCCCTCCGCTCCCTCACCGCTCATGCCAATTTATTACAGGTCCTATTTCTACAGCCTACACTGATTGGTTTAAGTTCACAGGACATTCTCTTTAGTATAAGATTACACTTTTTTTCCCTATTACTTCCCCCTCTCCTCCCTCCTCCCCCAAAGCTGCCGAGTGTCCAGCTGAGATCAGTTAAAAGGACCTTCCTGCCAAGTGGGTTCTGCCCAGGTGGCAGATCTGCAGAGCTGGGTCCAAGGGGAATCTTGTCTTTATTCTTTCTGATATGTGTTTCACATCAGCCTTGAGCTAATTTTGTCAGGCTCAGAAATGTGCCCAAGTGACTCTGTGAATACTTAGAATAGCAGAATGTTGAATTTAGAATGTAGTCTTGCAGTTCTCTAACCATGCTCCAGGGAACCCCAGGGGGTTCCTTAAGGGGTGCCTTCTGTGAGCAGGTGGGCTGGGGAGCTCTAAGAGCAGGTGGGGTGGGGAGCTGAGCAGACCTTCTTCCCCTCCCCTGAGTCATTTTATTCAACTGGGGGCACTGGGTAAGATTTCTCAAGAAGAAAGGTTTCAATGCTACAAAATGGCTTATCACAATGGATCTGGTCCATCTGGAATATGATGAGATGACTGGATCTGGACAGCCATTTTGGATCATGAGACAGAAGCCATCTGTGGAGGGTGATGAAGCCACAAAATAAGACAAACTCAAGCCCCACTGGTCATGGTCTGCCTAGGTTCATGGGAGAGAAAGCTCAATTTCTAACTAAATATGGGGAAGTGGAGGCTCGGCAGGAGGGTAGAGGAACTGTGATCTCTCCATGCAAAGGTGCACCACCTGCTAGTGACAGAGCAGGGCTGGAAAACTGGTCTGCAGGCTCCCCCTCAGGAGTCACCTTGTGGAGAGAACTCAGCGCCTCTAAGAGCCGTGTGTGTGGCTTGGCTGAGAGGTGGAGCTGCTGGAACCAGCTCTACGGTGGCTGCTCATCTGGGAAGGGAGGGGGACGAAATCAACACGGACCGAGTGACTCCTGGGTGACAGACACTGAAAACCTATCCATGCCCCGGCTCCGAGCAGATGCCCCCAGCCCCTGTCCTGTGGCAGCCCCCTGGGACAGACACTGCCCTGCCTGCCTTTCCTCTGAGCCTCAGGACAGCAGCAGGAGAAGCTGCAGCCTGTCTCCGCGGTGCAGGCCCTGAGAAGGTAGGTGACACAGGGCAGCGCAGCTGGTAAGGGGCAGGGCCACCTCCAAACCGTCTCCTGGACCCCAGCCTGCTGTGCTGGGCTATACCACATCCCAAGACACTTCTTATTTTGTTTAAAGCCTCAGGAAGTCAGCAGCTGCCGGTAGCACATGAGCCTTCCAACTACTTGAAACTCAGTAACATAGAATAGAATAGAATAGAATAGAATAGAATAGAATAGAATAGAATAAAGTAAAATAGAATAGAATAAAATAAAGTAAAATAGAATAGAATAGAATAAAATAAAGTAAAATAGAATAGAATAGAATAAAATAAAGTAAAATAGAATAGAATAGAATAAAATAAAGTAAAATAGAATAGAATAGAATAAAATAAGATAAAGTAAAATAGAATAGAATAGAATAAAATAGAACAGAATAGAATAGAATAGAATAAAATAGGATAGAATAGAATAAAATAAAATAAAATAGAATAAAATAAAGTAAAATAGAATAGAATAGAATAGAATAAAATAACTTGAATTTTCCCTTACCCATCTGGAGAGTGGCAGGCCTGCCTCCATGCCCGTTCTCGCGGGGACACTGCCGTCATGAAGTGGAGTCCTGAGCTGCCTCCCTATCCAGAGGCTTCCATGAGTCACCACATGCAGCCCAGCCCGGCTGGAAAACATTGCTCATCCTGCCTCAGCTTTGGGCGGGTCTGAGAGCAGCTGCCGCCCCGGGGACCCGCGGGGCCTGTGAACGAGTGACGGGGCGATCACGGTCGTGTGCTGCGCAGGTTGAAGTGTGCATGAGGCGCCAGCCTTCCGTGGTGCAAGAAGTTTCCAACTGTCTTTCAGTAAATGGTGTGTCTCGACAGCTGCAGCAGCTCTGGGAGGCATTTCAGCCCAGTTTGTTTGCCCAGTTTGAGGCTTCTTTCTGCTGGACCCTGTCCAGCCTCTTGATCATCTAAATGTTCTTCGCAGAGACTGGGGGTCATTTTGAATAAGTGGGACTGATGTGCGTGCCGGGAGGGGAGGGGTGATGGGGAGAAGAACGGGAAGGGAAGCACGGGGGTCTGTACTAACTCTCCTGGGACGTGTGACGCTGTCATCCCTCTGAACACCGGCCTTTTCAGCGCTCATACTCACCGTCTTTGTTCCCCGCTTTTAGGGGATGTGTTTAAAAGTCGGTGGTAGTGATGGGCCTGGCGGTGGGGTCTGAATATCATGGCTTGAACTCGAGGCTTGCTTTGCCAGCTCTAGAGGTAAACACACTGTCCCTCAATTTAAAAATTAAACCATAAATCTTCATGAAGACATTCAAACTTAAATGGTAAACTGAATGAAGTATTCCAAGTGAGCACAAAAACGTATGAAGAAATTCAAGCCACAGCCTCCTTTGGCATCTTTCTCCTTAATTTTTAACTAGTTATTAACTTACGATCATAGCCTCTCCCACTGGAAAGAGATACTTTTTGACTTTACTTCTAAAGAAGAAACCGCCTCTCTGAGGCAGCTCAGTTTGAATATTCCATTTATTTATTTATTTTTGTGCAAACTAAGCAAAGGACAGGGCAATTCTCAGCAAAGTATCTCTGGGCAGATCGACGCCAAAGATGAGCCCTGGGGAGGGGCTTGGTGGCCCTGGCCCCTGGGTGGCTGGAGCGGCTGTGGTTTGGTCAGCAGGAGTGGCCGCTGCCTGCCCCACCCTGACCCCTTCTCACGTGGGTGAACACCTGGCAGTGCATCCCTGCTCCGCCCACCCCTGGGCTGGGCTCTGCAGCAACGGGGCGCATCCCTGGGGGCTGGGGGCTCCCACCTTCCGGGCTTTGTGAGCTGAGTGGAGGAGTGGAAGCAGCAGAGTGGAAGCAACCTTCTCTGCTGCCGCGCTGCTTTCTGACCTGCAGGGTGCCCTGCCCGCCTGTGCCCAGTGCGGGATTCGGGATGGAGCCCCGACGAGGAGAGGCAAGCTTCCAGGTGATGCTGCCGGTCTGGGGACCAGGTGTTAGGGGACAAGGAGCTGCCCTGTCCAGATTCCTGCATCTCTATGGTTACTTCCTTTTTAAGTAGTCTTCTTTGTTCCAGCCCTGACTTGGTGATGCTTCGGGAGGCCCAGGAAGTGGCCTTTGCCCTTTGGAGGAGGAGCAGTGCCCCCTGAGGCCACATGGTGGAGGCAGTGGCGAGACAGAGAACTCAGAAGGGAATCTATGATTTGGGTTGAATCGCACGAAGGAGCCATTCATATAGAAATGGTCAATTACTGGCAATTTCATGAAGTTCCAGTTATTAAGCCTGGCCACCCTCCCTACCCAGAGGTCCAGACTCCGATGTCTGTCTTTATTGTGCAGATTCCTCAGCAGTGCTTCCACATCACCAAAGCACAGTGGGGCACGGACCCCGGGTGCGGAGCCTCAAGCAGCCAGGAGAAAGGCCTTTGAAGTCTTTTTAAAAAAATCTTACTATTTCATGTGCGTTAATGGAAAGTGTTTGTTACAATATAAAAATAACTTCCTCCCCAAATATCTGTGTAAAGTGGCTGCCTCAGGAAGATGTCCTGGGACTGATGGGTGACCTGGGAACACGGCTCCTGGCCCCAAGCAGCGCTGCCTGGACTCCAGCTCCCCCGTCCGACCTGAAACCCCACCTCCTGCTCAGACGCTCCCGTTTTCCCCGCCCTCACTCACTTCCAGTCTTGACCTTTCCCCTCCACTTTTCCTCTCTCACGGTCTATCAGCTCTCTCCTGCCTTCACTCTCAGTCTCTGCCAAGTGTGACCCCAAGGTCAAGTGCTGCAACTGTGCTCACAGTCACCCCCCCCATGCCTTCCCACCACACCCTCCTGGGTGAACCCCACCCTCCTGAGTAAGCCCCACCCTCCTGAGTGAACCCCACCCTCCTGTGTAAACCCCACCCTCCTGAGTAGACCCCACCCTCCTTGGTGAACCCCACCCTCCTGAGTAGACCCCACCCTCCTGGGTCAACCCCACCCTCCTGAGTGAACCCCACCCTCCTGGGTAGACCCCACCCTCCTGTGTAAGCCCCACCCTCCTGAGTAGACCCCACCCTCCTGGGTGAACCCCACCCTCCTGTGTAAACCCCACCCTCCTGAGTAGACCCCACCCTCCTGGGTAGATCCCACCCTCCTGAGTGAACCCCACCCTCCTGAGTAGACCCCACCCTCCTGGGTAGATCCCACCCTCCTGAGTGAACCCCACCCTCCTCTGTAAACCCCACCCTCCTGGGTAGACCCCACCCTCCTGAGTAGACCCCACCCTCCTGAGTGAACCCCACCCTCCTGAGTGAACCCCACCCTCCTGGGTAGACCCCACCCTCCTGAGTAGACCCCACCCTCCTGAGTGAACCCCACCTTCCTGAGTGAACCCCACCCTCCTGGGTGAACCCCACCCTCCTGGGTAGATCCCACCCTCCTGAGTGAACCCCACCCTCCTGGGTAGACCCCACCCTTCTGGGTAGACCCCACCCTCCTGGGTAGATCCCACCCTCCTGAGTGAACCCCACCTTCCTGAGTGAACCCCACCCTCCTGGGTGAACCCCACCCTCCTGGGTAGATCCCACCCTCCTGAGTGAACCCCACCCTCCTGGGTAGACCCCACCCTTCTGGATGCACCCCACCCTCCTGGGTAGACGCTCCTCACAGGGCTTACCCCAGCCGTCAGTCTTGTCCTCACGGGCTTTCGGGCAGCGGTGTTTTATGCGAGGTGACAGGATGCTAAAGGATTCCCCGCAGTTTCACATCATCCAGCCTGTCCCGGGCTCTCCATGCTCAGCACTTTGTAACCCACTCTTTCTTAGAACTTGCCTGGTGTGAAGCGTGTACTCCGGCTGTCCTAACAATGCAGGTCTTTGGTCCCATCCCAGTTCTGGGGAGGAGTTTGGGAATCTGCATTTTGACATCCCTCCTGGGGATTCTCCTCAGGAAGCACCTTTGCTCACACAGGACGCCCTCTCCTGGACCCCTTGCCGCTGGGGAATTGTGTGCCTCGCGCCCAGTCCTGCCCACCGTCTGCCCGGCCAGATTCTGCGTGGCCCCCTTTCCCAGTTAGAAGATCGAGGCCATCTGCTCTGAGTTCCCTGGAGTTCCCACCCCCCACCCTCGAACGACCTCCACACGCCCCCCCTCCCTTCTCTCCCCCAGCAGGGTGCCCTCACTGCCCACCTGCTCTGGCACGTGGCCCTTCATCACACCCTTTCCTGCACCTTCAGCGTTTCTGTCACCAAAGCATTGCTTTGTTTTGTTTGTTGAGTTGGGCTTTTTTTCTTCTGCTCCCTACATCCTTCAGTAACTTGGCTTCTCCCTCCAGCCCCCAGTGCAGACCCAGCCTCCCTCTGTCATGCAGGGTCTCATCTTCCCCGACCCCGGCCCTCTCCCCTGCCCCTGTCTGGTCCCACGGGGCGCCTGCATGGTGCTTGGCAAGGTCTTTGCAAGCCCCTGGTTGAGCCGGGCAGGGGAGGTCGTGGTCAGAGAGTGGAGGCCGCCTGCTCCCTGGGGACCCAGCAGCGCCCAGGGTTTCGTTTCCCTTCCCAGATGCTCTGATCCAAGCCTCTGCCCCTGGTGACTCCCTGAAAACACACAGGGCCTGTCTCGTATGGATAACCACAGAGAACCCACAGAAAAGGGGAAAAATCACTGCCACATGGTTCCGAGGATGGAAGGCTCCTGAGGCCTGAGGGGGGGCTTCTGTGCACAGACTGTGGTGTTGGTCCCTGGAGAAGACCCCTGGAGAAGACCCTCGGGAGCCAGGGAGCATCTGGGCCAAAGGCCGCCTGCAGAAGGACGGTTCGCAGCACTGAGCATTTTCACTCCCACTCACACCCACCAGCCGGATCGGTGATTTTTGTTGGACTTAAAAAATAATTTATTGAGGTGAAACTCATATAACATAAACTTAACCATTTTAAAGTAACAGTTCGGTGGCATTTAGCGCATTCACAATGTCGTGCAAACACCACCCCTATCTAGTTCCAAAATGTTTTCATCACCCCAGAAGCAGTTTTCCCCCATCCCCCTCCCCAGCCCTGGCAACCACCAATCTGCTTTCTGTCCCTGTGGATTTATCTGTTCTGGAAGTTTCCTATAAATGGAATCAGACAGTATGTGACCTCTGCTACTGGTTTTTTTTCCCTTTAGCATCGTGTTTTCAAGGTTCATCCACGGCAGAGTATGTACCAGTACATGCTTCATCCCTTTTTTTTCTTTCAAAATTTTCCATTGTGGTCAAATACACATAACATAAAATTTACCATCGCAACTATTTTTATGGGTACAGTTCAGTGGTATTAAATACATTCACGGTTGTGCCACCATCACCACCATCGTCTCCAGAACTCTTTTCATCTTCCTCAGCTGAACCTCTGTCCCCATCAAACGATCCCACCCCCCACCCCCTGCCCCTGGCAACCCCTGCCCTATATGTCTCTATGATTTTTCTGCTCTAAGTGTCTCATGCGAATGGAATGAGAGGCAATTCTTAAAGTAAAAATAGGCTCTCATCAGTCCTCCGTTTCCTCACACAGCCCTGCAGCTCAGGACTCCGCACATTTTGCCTGATGATGAGAATCCTGTGGGACTTGCACGACCAAGGGTGACACATGGGCTGGAAATCCCATGTCACTGGAGACTGGCAGCTGACTCTAATCAGGAACCAAAGAAAAACCTGGGAGAACCCAATGCCTTTCTATCTCCTCCTGAACGATCTCCATTTCTAGGCAGTACTTTTTAAAAAAATGTTTTATTGGAGTATAGTTGCTTTACAATGATGTGTTAGTTTCTGCTGTACAATGAAGTGAAGCAACTATATGTATACCTATATCCCCTCCCTCTTGGACCTCCCTCCCACCCCCACCCCCCTCCCACCCATCTAGGTCATCACAGAGCACCGAGCTGAACTCCCTGTGCTTTATAGCAGGTTCCCGCTAGCTCTCTATTTTACACATGGTAGTGTATATATGTCAATCCTAATCTCCCAATTCATTCCGCCCTCCTCTTCCCCTCGCCCCATGTCCACATGTCTGTTCTCTATGTCTACGTCTCTATTTCTGCCCTGCAAATAGGTTCATCTGTACCATTTTTCTAGATTCCACATATATGCATTAACATACGATATTTGTTTTCCTCTTTCTGGCTTACTTCACTCTGTGTGACAGTCTCCAGGTCCATCCACATCTCTACAAATGACCCAATTTCGTTTCTTTTTATGGCGGAGTAATATTCCATTGTATATATGTACCACATCTTCTTTATCCATTCATCTGTTGTTGGACATTTAGGTTGCTTCCATGACCTGGCTATTGTAAATTGTGCGGCAGTGAACATTGGCGTACGTGTGTCCTTTTGAATTATGGTTTTCTCAGGGTATATGCCCAGTAGTGGGATTGCTGTGTCCTATGGTATATCTATTTTTAGTTTTAAGTATGATTGTTACCGAGTCCAAGCCCGTACTGCTTGCTGCATGACAGGCCAATAAATTAAGAGACGAGTTGTTGGGGTCAGGAATAGTGACTTTATTCAGAAGCCAGAAGACCAAGAAGATGGTGGACTCATGTCCCAAAGAGCAATGTTGCCTGAGTTAGAGCTCAGGTTTTTTTTATACTAAAAGGGGATGGAGTAAAGTCAAACATTTCTTGGTTCTTGTCATCCTCCAGAGGGGATGTGCTAATTTCTTCCTCCCTGCAGTCCTTCACAGGTGGGCCTAGGCAAGATGTTTCCTGGGAGCTAAACAAAGGTATTTTAGCTTAATGCTCATGACCTGGGAGGCAGGGCTCCCAGAGATGGGCCATTATACATAATTTAAGCTTATAGGCAACATCCCCTTTGGTGATTAACTTGTAATCTTATCCCACCAGTGACACCTCCAACCTCATGGGCGACCAGATCATATGGCTCCAGTGGTGGGTGCGCTTGCACTGCAGTTTGGACCTCCTGCAGGTGCCACTCAAAGTTAATATCCTTCCATGCCTCCCAGTGTATGGGCTGGAGCAGTACTTCTAGGTGTAGAATGTTCCGCCTTCAGAATCAAATGAGGCACAACAGGCATGGTGCTGCTTTCTTTGTGGTAGGGGATGCAAGACGCAGAAATTTGTATTTTACCTTGGAGGGGGCATTCAGGAATTCTCTAGCCACTGGACTCCTAAAGACTTCATTGAAGTGTAAGCCCCTGGATCTTCACAGGGTTTATCTGCCATCCTCTCTGGCGCAGGCATTTTACTAAGGTCTCCAGTGAACCTATTATTTCTTCTGTCCAATCTCCATGATGTCATTATGTTCCGTAGGATGTTCAGGTGGTCCACATATCTGCAGACCATTTTATGAAGAAGGCAGGAGAGTTCATATAGCCATGAGGCAAGGAGCTAATTGAATATTGTTTTCCATCCCACATAAACACAAACAGTTTCTAATTCTCTTTCTTGATTGGAATTGAAAAGAAAGCATCTGCCAGGTCAATGATTGTTTGCCATGGACTAAATCCAACACAGCACCCGTGAGCAGGGCTACTATTTGTTTAATTTGTTGTAGGTTTTAGTCATTCCCTCAGATCTATTCAGTTTCTGCAGGGAGCAGATTGGTAAATTAAATGGAGATAGGATGGTTAAAACCACTGTGCACCCCAGAGGTCTTTAATGGTGGTACAAATTTCTGCCACCCCCCTCAGAATGCAATATTGTTTTTGATTTGCTACCCTGACAGGTAGGGGTATTTTCAGAGGTTTCTATTTGTTGTTCTCCACTATGATAGGACTTATCCCAAGGACAAGAGTCCCAATGTTGAAGCTAATCCAACCACCAAGTATAGCCAATACAATTGTGTACTTAGTAAGGAAATGGCCATAGGCATGTCAGTGGAACCACAGGACCACTGTGAGCTGGACATTGACCTGGACTCCATTTATTGCCCGGCCCTGTAGGTCCCCACTCTAACAAGGGGGCCATGATGACGCTTTGGGTCTCCAGGGGTCAATGTCAATTCAGACCCAATAGTTCTTACATTGTCTGAGTTTTCACCTTTTCCCAGTGATTACTCACCTAGGAAATGACCTTTTCAATGATACTATTGTTAGAGTTGAGTTTTCTTCTTCCCAAAAGAAGATATGTTAAAGTCCTAACCCCCATACCTGTGAATGTGACCTTATTTGGAAATAGGATTTTTGCAGATTTAACCACATGAGGATGAGTTCAGTTCATTAGGGTGGACCCTAATCCAGTGTAACTGGAGTCATTATAAAAAGGGACAATTTGAACACAGGGACAGACATGCACAGAGGAAAGATGGTGTGAAGACATAAGGAGAAATCCATGTGAAGAGGGAGGATTGGGGTGATGCATCTGTCAGCCAAGGGATGCCAGAGATTGCTGGAAAACCACTAGAAGCTAGCTAGCAGCAAGGAGGGATCACCTCCAGGTTTGAGAGGAAGTATGGCCCTCCTGACACCTTGATTTCAGACTTCTGGCCTCCAGAGCTGTAAGAGAATAAATCTCTCTTGTCAGCCACCTACTTGGGGTACTTTAGGAAACAAATGCAGCTATCGTCACAGTACCGCTTGTAGTGGTGTTGCAGGGTTCTACCTCTCTGGTCAACAGGTTCCAAATCTGAAAACTGGCTTGAATCTAGAAACTAAGTAAGAAGTCGTAACATTTTATTGGGGGCAGCCCCGCCGTCTCCTGGTCCTCTATTCTTGCCTCTGTTTTTGCAGATTTTGAGTAGCACCCTTTTTGGCTGCCTGTTTATTTTTTCCCTTGGGAACACCATGCTCTGTTAACCGTGTCTGTGACTCCCTGGTGGTCACGCCTCTCCGGCTGCCTCTGTGACCTCGCCAGTCAGTAGGGTGGTAGCAGCCCTGTAGCTTCTGGTGGTTAAATGCAGGCTCCTGCTACAGCTTCGGGGCTCTCCCTCATTCTAACCGTGGTTATTCATGAGCCCAGCTCTGCGGCCGGCCCTCCTACGATCTGTAGAGCAGAGCCATCCTGAACATCTTGAGATGCTGGGTCCCCCTCACCAGCACGTCCCCCTTCTGGGGGAAGGTGCGTCTTCTGGGCTTCCTGCGGGGCACCATCCTCTGGTGGGTCTTCTGCCTCACCTAATATTCCCATCCCAGCATGCCTGCTGCTTCTTCGCCCTTCCTTGGCCACCTGCCAGGGAGGCTTGGGCTTTTCTGCTTCACCCAGCATTGCCCATCAGTTTCTCTAGCAGAGAATTCGTCCATTCCCTGGGGTCCCTGCAAGGATGTTAAATCCTGACTCTGGAGAAATTGCCCTTGAATCTATGAATTCCTGATTTCTCCAGTCTGATGTTCTGGCCTCCTTGATCGAGTCCCCTCAAAATCCAGTCCCAGGAGGGCTCACCTAGCTCCTGCCAGTAAACACGGCTAATTCTTACAGCAGCTTTGGTGTGTTGTTTCTTTCCTTCTTCATCAGCACAGCACATCCCCAACAGGTTAAGCTGGACTTGACAGTCTTTATCACCTAGGAGCAGAGGGAAGAGGTGGGGAGCCCCCGAGGGGCCCCAGGTTCCTGTGACAGAGGCTGGGACAACCCTGGATTGAGATGCAGGTGTAGCCCCAGTGGAAGGAGAAGGGCACTGGTGCAGGTCTAAGAAAGTTTCAGCCAGGCCTATGGGGAGTCCTAATGCCAAACCGCATCTCCCGGACACAAGGATCCCTCCCTTCTGAGTGCGAAACCCTCTGATGCCTTGTTTATGAAATGAGGATGGTACTTATTGTACAAGGAGCTGTGTGGATCAGATAGGACAAAGCCTGAGAACATAGCCCGTTGAGGATAGCAAGCCGGTGCCACTCCCTTTCCCATGCCCAAGGCAAGTGGCATAAATTCACAAAAAAATTCCTTTTTTTCCCCCAGGGCAGCCTGATTCAGCCGCTGAAACAGTCTCAGTACAGTGTAGCGAGTGGTCTCTGAAATGAAATCTAATTCCTAAGCCGGAGCTAGGCACCACCCAGCCCTCTGTCCCTGGAAGAGTCTTCATTGGGACTCCCGAGACATTTCAAGGGCTCACGAACTGGTAGCTGTGTTTAATGAGCCTGTCCTGTAACTTCCAGGTATTCTGTTAGGACGGTATTATCCAAACAGCACAGAGCAAAACTTCAGTTCATTGGGAGGATACTCATTTCCTTGGGTTATTTGCCAATTTTTGATTTAAGGAAGTTGAGGGCGGGGGCTTCCATGGTGAAGAGAGGAGAGAGGAACTTGGGTGCACGCGGAAGTAGAGTTGGGGGGCCGGGAAGGGTCTATTTCTCTGCTGGGGGAGGGGGAGGGGGAGGGGGAAGGTGTGTGCTTCTCTGAAGGTCCCAGAAGGAGGGCCCCAGGTCCATGTCCACTGAATACAGGTTAGGACATACTGGGTTATTGTCTTCAACCCCAAAGGCTCCTGCATTTAGGAGTACAGTGAAGATGAAGGGAGAGGAGCAATTTTTCGTCTGTCTGCTCTTTTCTCTTTCACTCTCCCCACTAATCAGACTGGCCTTGGGCAGCTCTGGGTGGAATGGGAGTGGATGCTTCCCAAAGCAGCCTGTGCTGGCTTCTCCTGAGACACTCATGTGCACACTATGCACGCACACACACATGCAGACAAGTCACACATGCACAAAAACACGCGCACATACATGCAACAAACCACACATGCACACATGTGCAAAAACACACGCACATGACTCACATGTACACACACTCACATGCACTCACAATTACACACGCAGACGTGCAAACCACACACACGCACACTCAAGCACTCACATACATGCTCACACACAGGCATGCACACACTCGCATACACACATGCACACACATACACACTCACACAAACATGCACACATACACACAATGTTTTCAGCAGTTTCCTACAGGGGTCATTGCAAGGAGGCAGGAAGTGTCTCCTCAGTCGGCCAAGCTCCAGGCCAGGCTGCGTATGAATAGCTCACCAGCTGACACGCTACGCAGTATCTCATCATGACACCACCTTCTCATTGTTCTATTTAAACATATTTTCTTTGCCCGAGTGAGGAAATGGGCCACATTCTCTTCCCTTCCTCCTTCCCCTCATAGTTGTTTGCATGTACATTTTCTTATTTAACTCCTTGGTGTCAAGGAAAAAGGATTCTCATGATTTTCAGGCCTGTAGACTTCTGTCTCCAGGCCTTGAAGGAGGCTCCTACTTGCCTTTGGACAGCCTCCGGGAAATCTCTGATTCTAGCCTTGATTCATCCTTCTGGAAGGATTTGGGTCACAAATGCCTCTCTTAGTGAAGGCTGTAAGAGGTCATGATGACTATTGGTTGAAATTTGGGATTTCTATATTTTCCTTATGCTTCTTCCCCCGCTTGCTCCTTGTGTGACATCTGCACATCCTTGATCTTTGCTGACTATTTCAGAGAAGTGTCCTTTTGTATTTAAAGGTGTAATTGTTTTCTGTGTGTGCTGGGAGGGGAAAGGAAGGAAGGATAGGAGAGGAAGGCAAATACCAGGGAAGAAATACAGCTCCATTCCTGCTGGGCCAGCCATTTCTATCAGCGTTACTGATGAAGCCACCTGGGAAGGATTTCTTAAAGCGGTGCTTTGGCGGAACCGGCAGGGGTGGCTGTTTGGCTACGTGAATTAGAGAGAACTGTACGTCGCAGGACGGGAAATCTGCATTTAGCGGACAGTGAGAGCAGTGGAAGCCGCGTGGCCAGGGGCGCCGTGTGCCGGCGGGACTGGGGCAGGGGAGCCCGGGGGTGGAGGGTGCAGGGGCGGCTGTTGGAGCCTCTCCCGCAAAGGAAGCGAGGCCTGGACTGTGGTGCAGGCAGCAGGAAGGCAGCAGAGCAGACAGACAGAGGTCACTTCTGCTGCTGATTGGATCAGGAGCCAGGGAAGCGGGGGACAGCTCCTCTGGGGGCCAGGCGGGGGAGGTCTGGAAGGTGGCAGGGAGGTCGGGAGGAAGAAGAGGTTTCGTGTGGATGTGAAGGAGATTTGTTTTAGACATGGAGAGCTGAAAGTGCCTGCAGGAGCATCCAGAATGCCACTGCAAATGCAGGAGGGACCTTCAGGACAGGGGTTTGCACCAAAGATGTGGAGGCGAGCATCGCATGCTTAGAGGTGACAGGTGAGACTGTAAAAGGAGATGAGACCCTTAGGACTGTGATTCGTTAGAAAATTTAGATCACTGAGCTCCATCCTGACAGCTCCCTCTGTAGGATAGATGATAGATAGATAGAGAGATAGATAGATAAAATAGATAGATAGATATAGATATAGATAGATAGAGATAGATAGAGATAAATATAGATGATAGATAGATATAGAGATAAAATAGACAGATATAGATATAGAGATAAATATAGATGATAGATAGAGATAGAGATAGATAAATATAGGTAGATAGATAGATGATATCTGTTATAAGTTATGTATCTACTAAAATAAGATTTTGTTGCGATTTCCTGGTTGTCTAAATATGTTCAAAGAAAATTCACCACAATCATCAAAGGCTTAAGCTCTTGGTCTCCAAGTACACTACAAGTTCAAGGGGCTCCTGCTTAACTGTTGTGAGTCGCAAGGTGGTCCTGTCCAGCAGGGTGATCCCTTCTGTCATGATGTTCCCTGCTCTGCAGGGCTGTTTAGGCGCTGCGTCCACACTCCGTTGGTCAGGATTCTTCAGGTCTCACGTGTCCCGTCTCAGCTTGGGATGCTTCCACCTCCCACCGTGGTTCCCCTAAACCCTGGTGAGGGACGCCTGCAGGGCCCCTCCCAGCACTCTCACAGGATCAACCTGTAAATAAGGGCCAGTGAGGCTGGGGCAGGGACCACCGGAGAAACACTCCTGCCCCTCATCCCGCAGGTGGATGGTTCTGAGATGCCCTGTATGGGTTTCTCCAAGAGCCTAGCAAGATCTCCTTCCAGGCAGCTGCCTTGGTGGCCAGTAACACATCTTTATGGTAACTTTTCCTCCTTGCCTCACTCTTACTCCCTGGACCTTCTTCCCAGATAAACTGCTGCATGAGGCACTCTGCTTTCAGGGAATCCAGGGCTAATGAAATGGAGTCTTCTAACTAGCCAGACCTGAGGCCTGGGTCTTTGCCTGGGGCTCCCAGATAGGAATGAGACGGGATGGGGTGCTGTGGTTATGGCGGGGAGAGTGCAGATGCCCAATGAATAGGAGTGCTGTTTCTAGAAGCAGAGGGGAAATAAACTGCACACACCGAGAACAGGAAGGAATGAATGAGAGAGAGGGTTATTCTCTCTCTCTCTCTTTCTCTCTCTCTTTCTCTCTCAGTATATATACATATGGGAATATGGAATATGGTTTACTGAATGGTCAGGCTGGAAGTTCAGCCATAATCGTGCCTTAGTCGTATTTAGCAATCCCTCTGTGTTCCACTCATTAGAGGGTACAAAGCAGTCATGTTTCACAAATTCTTAGTCCTCCGAACACACTTACAGAGGAGATGAGGCTATTATTCTCATTATAGAGATGGGAAACCAAGGCAAAGTGATTCATTGATCTCCCAGAGCCATAAAAGAAAGCCGTTGCTGAGCTTTGGGTTACGTTTTGGGCTTCCTATCCACTGCAACCAAGCCCAACCTTTGACTGGAACCAACCCCAGGGAAGGAGGTCTGTGGGCTTCCTGGAAGGCAGAGGTTTATGTTTGCTTGTCCTGTGCTGGGGCCTTTCACCTGGTATGGCCCGGGAGGATGCTGCAGGAGGTGTATCTGGGAAAGGGAGGGGAGAGCCATTCTGGGATCTGCTGCGTCATTGCTGACCATCTGCCCATGGCTGAACTTGCCACTGCCTGGCAAGAGTCCGACTCCATTCACGGATGCCAAGGACAGAGCAGAACTCAGCTCTCTGCAGATCTGAGTAATGCTAACATACTATCCTTAAAAAGATAGTGAATAGAACAAAAAAGAAGCAGCCTCACAGATACAGAGAACAAACTAGAGGTTGACAGTGGGGGGGGGGGGGGGAGGGGCAATATAGGGGTGGGGGGATGGGAGGTACAAACAACTGGGTGTAAGACAGGCCACAAGGATGTATTGTACAACATGGGGAATAGAGCCAATATTTTGTAGTAACTGTAAATTGAGTGTAAGCTTTAAAAATTGTATAAAAAAATAACTCCGTAGTAGAATGCCAGAACAATGCCCCCAATCTTTAGCTGTTATGTTTATATGTTGTTGCACACAAATATGTTTTCAGGAGAAATTGGTCTTCTCTCAGGAATCTGTAAAATACAGACAAAAACATGCTTTAATTTTGTTTAATTGTTTAATTTGTTTGTTTCTTTAATTTGTTTCTCTGGTTTTTTTCTGATTTTTCTGTTTTCAGTTCTGATTTATTTTCAGTCTTTGGGGTAAGGCTTGGGGCTATATATTGAGGGCGGGATAAATGGGGGGGGGGGCAACCAAAAAGCATTTGGCATTTATTAATGGCATTTCCATAGGTGACTTTATTTATTCTTTATCACCCCCTGTGAGACGTGCACCATAATTGTCCTTTTTGCAGCTGAGTAACCTGGAGCTCACGGAGCATGGTAATGGGAGCGTCACTGGGCAAGTTAAAGAAGAAAACCACCATCCACTCCCCGCAGGGGCTGCCCCCAAAGCCTGTGCTGTTTTGCCTGGTGAGTCTCCCCCTGGCTTCCTAGTGCACGAGGTCTAGCTTCCCGAACGTCTGAGTCACGCTGTGGACTAGTCTCGGACATTCTGGATGGTTGACAGCTGTGATCATCCCACACCATGGGTTTGTCATGCTTTTTTCAAATGTGGTCTTTCCTACTTTTTATCACGGATGCCAGATTTTCCTCCTTATCCCAAAGTTATCTTTATGTATGTGCATGTGCGTGCACACACACACACACACACACACACACACCTGTATCTGAGTGGGGGGAAGTGGAGATGGGAGACAGCAAAAGCACATGTTAAATTCAAGTGATCATGTGTCTTAGTTCCTGCTGCTATAACAATGTGCCACAGACTGCATGACTTATAAACATCAGATATTTATTGCTCACAATACTGGAGACTGAAACGTGGCAGTCAAGGTGCCAGCAGGGTTGGGTGAGGGCCCTCTTCCAGGTCACAACTTCTCATTTTGTCCTTACAGGGCAGAGGAGGCAGCTCTCTGGGGTCCCTTTTACGAGGGCACTAATCCCATCCTGAGAGCTCCACCCTCATGACCCAATCACCCCCCAAAGGCTCCACCTCCAAATACCATCACATTGGAGATTAGCATTTCTACATATGAATTTTAGGGGGACATTCAGTCCATTGCACCCATTTCACTGATTTTAGGAGGAACACTTTCTCATGCTCTAACCATTCTGAGATCTCTTATTCTAGCTGTGAGCTAGGCAGCTGTGTGTCACAGTGTTGCTGGCATTGTATGGGCATCAAAGCTTAGAGAACAGGTGTCAGAGGCTCGGAGGAAAATCCTTAAGACAACTGTGGAGCACTTTTAGAAGAAATACGGCCTTACCAAAATTCTCCTGAAAGCCCTCGATGGCTCATAGGACAGTGGTGGATGGAAAACATGGATTCCAGAGGTCCTGCATCAAAAGTGATTCCAAAGAGGTAGATTCTGTATGGGGAAAAGTTTTAGGCATATCTTAACCAATTTATTTAGCCTCTATTTCCTTTTTGTGTATGCAGAAGAATGATACATGATATAATACATTCTGTGTTTGAATAGGTCTAAAAGAGTTCTTTTAACACGTTTAAAATAAAAATTCTAAGTGCTAAGAAAGCATTGTGACACATACAGTGAGATGTCAACGATTTCCCTTGCTTGGTGCTTCATTAAATAACACCGAAGGAGCCTCAGATTCCATGAAATACAGTAGTATTTATGTTTTCTGTTTCAATAATCATCAATCTGTTTCTAATCTATTCATGGAGAAATATGTGAGCCATCTTGCCATGAAACTATTTTCGAAATCTCATGGAAGCCTACCAAGGTTTCATAAATTAGCTAAGAAACTTTCTTGCTTTTGAGAGGGGAGGTTCCGGTACTATAAGCCTATGTTTCTGGGTGTATCTTCGGTAAAATTTTGTTAATCCTGGCTTTTGTCTAAAACAAACAAACAAATAAATGAAAAATATATAAATAGGTGAAATTTATAAATAAAGGAAATACATATCAAGCAAAATTAAAATGCTTGTATTACAAAACGTGCAATTTGGAGAACGAATGGTCACTTGTGCAAAGTGGGTGTGGCTTTGATAAAAATGTGTCAGTTCAAAAGCCTGGCCAGTCTGCTCCTGCACTAACTCACCGGTGGTTAGGGATATGTGTGTCCTTGAGTGCCCTTGGATTTATTTATTAATATATTTAAATAGAAAAAAATGTAACCTTGGGACTTCCCTGGTGGCGCCGTGGTTAAGAATCCGCCTGCCAAAACAGGGGACATGGGTTCAAGCCCTGGTCCAGGAAGATCCCACATGCTGCAGAGCGACTAAGCCCATGAGCCACAACTACTGAAGTCCGCGCACCTAGAGCCTGTGCTCTGCAATAAAAGAAGCCACTGCAATGAAAAGCCCACAATGAACTGTAGTCCCCGCTGTCCTCAACTAGAGAAAGCCTGCGCACAGCAACGAAGACCCAACGCAGCCAAAAATAAATAAATAAATAAATAAATTTAAAAAAAAAAGAAAAAATGTAACCTTATCATTGGTGCTGCAGGTTGTGTATTTATTTATACTATCTTCCCTTTTAGCAAAACACTATGATATCATAAAAATATTTCAACTTTAAGTGACTTCCCACAAGCCTCAAGTTTCGAGCAGTGCCTGTGCACAAAGAGAAATCAGTCTATTCCATCTTGAAGGGTAGTGGACTTTGGTTTTGTCCCACATTTAGAGATAACAAATGCCTCACAAACAATAGAAACTTCTTTCCGTTTTGCACCGTTCTTTCAGTCCTGGCACTGCCATGCAGTTGCTGTGTCTGGATTGATGGAAGTTTCCAGGCTGGGAGGAGATGGCATTTCCAAGAAAGCAGAGTGCAGACGTCCCCCAAGTTTATGCACACCTGCCCCCCACCTAAAACTAGCCCTCTGAGCTCGGATTTGGTGGCCTGTTGGCCTTTTGAACAAGCACCCACTCCCCCTCCCTCTGTCTCCCAATACTGAAGCCGAGATCCTCAGGGTCCCCTTCCCTGCTCACCGTCGGGGGAGAAGGGAACCCTGAGGTCGGGGGAGAGCCCAGGTCCTTCCTCCCAAGTGCATGCTCCTCCCTGCTGAGTTCACACCCACTGTCCCAACCCCTGAGGGGAGAAGGGTTCCACACTTTGTGGTCTGGCGTCTCCCCTGTGTAAAACCTTTAGATGGTGCCCCATTGCCCTCAAGGTAAATCCAAACTCCTAAGTGGCTTCCAAAATCCTTCATCATCTCCCTGGGTGTCTGTGTACCTTCCCCTGGGTCGCTTCTTGTCAATTCTCCCCCAACTCTGACCTTGGTCCAGTCCCCCCAAACTTGTCAGGCTTTCCCTGACTTCCCAGTCTCTGCATGAGGCCTGGAGTGGGTTTGACTGCCTTTAGGGAGTTCTACAAATGCACTGTCCAAGCCTCCTTGTTTTGATGGGACAACACATACCAAACCAACTTTCAAAACCACATTTGGGGCATCGGAAGCTGTAAGCTGGGGCCTCACAGGTTTTGCTACACAAGTTCAGTTACATTAGAAGAGTCTGGTCCTGGCAGCTGCCCTTGCCTCCTGGGGGACCCCTTTTCAGAGCTTTGGAAGCTTGGACATGGAAGGCTGACCCATTCGCTGCCCGCCCCGTTTGGCATGGGAAGGCATGTGGAGTCGATCTGGGTGAAGGCTGAGCTGGTAAACAGTGCAGGTTCTCACTGGATGCTGGGCGAGAAGAGCCAGTGGGCCCTGAAGCAGGGTAAGCAGCGCACCGGGTTCACTTCCCGGGGACAGGCTGCTGCTCAGGGGCTGACAGGTGTGAACGTGGTGTTTCTAGGCGTGGCTTTTCCTCATGTGACTCCTGTGAGTTCCCACCATCTTTCTAACCTCACAGGACACCTGCCCTTCCCTGCGGTTCAAACACGTGCAGAGCCTTGGTGTGCTCTCAAGGTGTCTGATGCTGGAGAAGTCGACATTTCTAGTTACTTATCAAAAGCAGCAGGTGACCTTTCTCTGGCCGCGGTGAAAGCAGAGGCCTGCTCCGGTAAGCCCTGGATGGTGGGCCAGAGTCGGGGCCATCCCAGGGGTACAGAATCCCAGAGGGCTGAACCCCAGCTGGTCCCTCTGGATGCATTTTCATGCAGATGGAAAAGGGAACACCTCCAGGGCACCTTGGCAGAAGCAAAGAAGTGGGTGGCTCTGAGCAGACCTGGTGGGTGTGCTGTGTGTGTGCCTGTGTGTGTGTGTGTGTGTGTGTGTGTGCGCGCGCAGGGTCTTTATAGAATCGTGGGTGTGATGAGCCCCAGGGCTCGCTCAGCATCTGCTGGTGAATTTGCTCTGCTTCTTGAGCACTTCCCAGGTGGAGTTTCTGTCTATGGTAACCAGTTTATCGAGCGTTTTCTATAGCTCAAGCGCTGTCCTAAGGACTTACCTGTCTGAACTCCCTCCACCCTCACAGCAGCCCCTGAGCTGCTGTACTTTCACCCCTACTTAATACACAAGGAAACAGAGGTTTGAGAGCTTATGCTACTGCTCCAAATCCTGAAGCTGGCTCCCTCTGATGCCACAGCCCACGAGCTGCTCTGCCATCATTTGTCTCGCCCGGGACTCGATGGAAATGGGGGCTATTGCCCTGGTGAAAATGCAGTAGAGGAAGGAGCCTAAGGAACGTTGTCACTCATCACAACATGTTATGAGAAGTACGATGAAAGTGGCTGGATGCTGAGATTCAGGGACAGGAAGAGAACGTCCTCTGTCTTCTTTCCTTTGCCACCTCTACGTTCTGTTCCGTCCACCCTCTCACTGCCCTGCTTAAAATCTTTGACTGGCACCCATTGCCCTTGGGGTCAGGTCTGGACTCTGTAAGTGGCTTCCCCAACCCTCCAGAACCCTTTACTCTCTGAGCAGCCATCCTAGTTCTGTAGCTTAAGAGGTGGCAATAATTCCATCTCAATGAACCACCTCTCAGGAAAGCTCACCAGACCCGTGTTTGCATGAGGAAGACACGTGGGCATTGCTGGTGGGAAAGCACTCGGTCTGAGTGACTCAGGGCTTGGGAACAGCACTGTGACCTCAACAGAACAGCTACCCCGCTTGTTATTTCCTGCAGAATCTTCCAGCTGCTCAGCCTTCCCGGAGCTGGACTTAGTCTAGCAGCCCGGCTGAGTCCTCCCCCTTCATACACCTTCCGCCCACCACGAAGGCCCATGTGATAAGATGTGGGGCTTCAGCACGGGGCGTGTGCCCACTCTGCTTCCCATGATGTGCAGCTGCCTCTTGTCTTGCTGCTGGGAAAACCCTGAAGGTCTGGCTATAGCTAAGAGAGTCCGACAACATGTAAGGCACAAACATTCTTTATCTGCAGGATGAGGTTAGTTTCTGTTTGGGCCTGGTGTTTTTGTAAGAAGGAAATCGCGTTCATAAGAATCAGATTAGGTCCAGGAAGCGTCCGCTGGGCAAGGCAAAACTGCTAGAGGCAGAGGGTCAGGATTTTCTCATTGGTTATGACTGCCACCTCCTGGCTGAGCTTGTGAACTACACAATCTGGACTTCCTAGGGAAACAGTATTAAGAAAGATTACTAGCCCCTTTCTCCAGCTTTTTATCAGCTCTGAGTGGTGCAAAAGGGAAATGAGAGGAATTTTCCTTAGATAGAGTATTTCTTTGCATATTTCATATTAGCAACAATGATAAAGCAGACACAGCAATGATGAATAAAAACATAGTGGACTCTTCTCATTTGAGACAAACAAAGAATTTGTCAGAGCAATTTATTATACCTTCTTGACTCGGTGTTAGCTTTTCCAAATTAAGTGTTCAGCCCTTATCTGAGTTTCTAAGACCTGCCCACTCTCTAAAGCTGAGTTCTTAGCAAATTTAGATGAATCTACTAACCACTTTTGGAAAATCAGTACAGAATTAAGGACTTCGGTGAAAATTGCAACTTAAAAACATTGGGGGGCCTAAGGTATGTCTTTAAAATTATGCAATAAAAAATAAGATTTGGAATCAGTCCTCATCATTTTTCCATATTGATTTTATTCTTAGTCTCTTACTCTCTAAAAATTTAAATTCTAAGTCAGGTTAAGGATTATTGTAACACATACAATACACATATATGGACCAAGGTAGAAATATGTCTTTCCAGCTATTTAAATTTCTTGGGGGGAAAGTTGTATTTTACCTTTAATATCGAATGCACTGAGACCCACAGGTGGGTGATTTCAGAATTATATTAGGGATATTGGCAAGACTTCTCAGAATCCTTTCTTCTCTTATTCCTCAGCAACAGAAACTGCACAATTTTAGCTGGCCCATGGCCACTGTGTTAGTCTTGGTGTTCTGAGAAGCAGGTGCTAAGAAGGGATTAAACGTGCAAGGAGTTTGTTAGGGGGAATGTCTGCTAGGAAAGATGGAGAGGCAGCTAGAGGAAGGCTGGAGGGGCCACCAGAACACAGAGCAGGTCTGACCCCAAGCACAGGAGAAAAGGACAGAAGGAAGTAAGGGAGGGAGGGAGGAAAGGAAGGAAAGAAGGAAGGGAGGGAGGGAGGAAAGGAAGGAAAGAAGGAAGGGAGGGAGGGAGGGAAGGAAGGGAGGGAGGAGGAAGGAAAGGAGGGAGGGAAGGAAGGAAGGGAGGGAGGAAGGAAAGGAGGGAAGGAGGGAGGAAAGAAGGAGCTGGATGGGAACATCTTACACTACAGTGCAGTTCTAAAGAAAGTTTGGCAAGTTTTGGACCTTTGTGACAGGCAGATTTCAGAGATGAGCCCCAATGACCCCTACCTCCAGGTACCCATGACTTTGTACAATCCCTTCACTTTGAGAATGAACTGGACCTAGTGACTAGCTCCTAATGAGCAGAAGATGGCAAAGTGATGGGATGTCCATTCCCTGATGCTGTTACAAAAGACTGTGACCCCCATCTTCCTGGACTCTCTCTCTCTCGTGCTGATTTTGATGAAGCAAGCTGCCAGGTTGGGACTGAAAGTGGCTTCCAGCCATGAACTAGGAAAGAGCTGAGCCTCCCAGTGCAGCAACCTGTGAGGGCATGCATCCTGACAGCCACCACCAGGGGTGCTTGGAAGCAGGTCCTTCCCCAGTCAGACCTCAGATGAGACCTCAGCTCTGGCTCACACTTTGACTTCAGCTCTGAGGGAGATCCTGAGGCGGAGGATCCAGCCAAACTGCACTGAATTCCTGACCCACGGAAACTGAGAGATAATAAATGTGTGTTGTTTTTAGCCACTAAAATGTGGTGTCATTTGTTAATGCAGCCACAGATAATTCATACAGTCCTCTAGCCGATGTCGCCCATCACAGAAGTCATACGACTCCTAGGAAAGAGCTGCCTTAGAATTACTGATGCACTCAGGCTGGGAGCAGCCTGTTGCAAGCTTGAGCTCGCTGCAAATGCAGTGATGGGTTTCAGAGCACAGCAGCTGGGCCCTCGCACGATTGCACTCCCTGCGGTCGGACATCTGAGAGGCACGTTCACACGCTGCTGAAGACACCCAGGGCAAAGATTACATTTCTCATCCTCCCTGGAAGCTTAGATGGCCTTGTGTTACGTTCTGGTCAGTATGATATATACAGCTTTCAGGAAGAGTCCTTAAAAGAGGGGTTATTCCTTCTCTGCCCTTTTGCCTCTCTTGCTGGCTGGAATATGATGAGATGACTGGATCTGGACAGCCATTTTGGACCATGAGACAGAAGCCATTTGTGGAGGGTGATTAAAGCCACAAAATAAGACAAACTCAAGCCCCACTGATCATGGACTGCCTAGGTTCATGGGAGAGAGAGCTCATCTTCTAACTTGTGTAAGTCACTGCTTGATTTTCTGTCCCTTGAAACAGAACTTAATCCTAATTGCAAAGAACCTACATTTTGTATGTAAAGTCTAAAGGTTAGAGGGGTAAATATTTCCCAGAGGATAAATCATGGCACAAAGAAAAGTTTAATTACCTAAGACTATTGCTGGGAGATGATCTTTATTCCGTATGTTGAGGGTGGTGACAGGTCTCCTCTTCCGGTTGCTAGGAGGGCATACCTCTCAGTTCACAAGGACAAGAGAAGGAAACCACTGATCCCCATCACAGAGAAGTCTTGGAAAACAGCACTTGAGAAAGCAGCTAACGCCCCCGCCACTGCATGCCAGGCTAAGAACACTGGCCCCAGAGGCTGACAGAGTTTGCTGAATGAAGGGACCAAAGAAGGAAACCAGCCTGATTTTGTCTGTCAAACCTGTTGAAAATGAACTTTCTCTAAACTAATTCTTTTCAAAGTTTTCAAGGCCTGAGAACATAATAAATGTTACCCTTTGTCGGATTTTTCATCCATTTTTTGGCCATGGCACAGAGGGGTATTTTCTGGAAGGATATGGCTGTTCTCTCTGATGACTTTCAAAATGTGAATTTGCTCATCAAAACTTTTTGGCCATGTTATCCATAGCATTTTTTAGCCTTCACATGCATTTTCTATATGTGACTTCTAAGTGTTAGCAAATCCCATGCTTACTAAGTGTTCCATTGGTCAGGAGGCAGTGTAGACCAGTGGTAAGTAAGTCTCTTAATCTCTGAGACTGTTTCCTCATTTGCACCATAAGTCCCTAGCTTATAGGATTGCTGTGAGAGGTAAGTTTGATAATGCATGAAAAGTCTTAGAGGCTCAGTAGAGCCCTGGGCAAGTGGTAAGGACACAGTATCCACTAGCTTATTACCATTAATACTAACACCCCATCTCCTGTCCTGTGCTATCCAGTATGGCGGTCGCTGGTCACCTGTAGCCATTTGGCACCGAGATGAGAGTAGTCCAAATTGAGGTGTGCTGCAAGTGAAAAATACAGACTAGATTGTGAAGTCTTAGTATGAACACAGGAATGTCAAATATTTTTCTGATAATTTTTTAAACTATTGATTACATATTGAAATGATAACATTTTGGACATATTGTGTTAAATAAAATATATTATTAAAATTAATTTCACCTGGGACTTCCCTGGCGGCCCAGTGGTTAAGACTCCATGCTTCCACTGCAGAGGGTGCAGGTTCGATCGCTGGTGGGGGAACTAAGATCCCTCATGCCAAGCCGTATGGAAAAAAAAAAAAATCCATAAGCAATAAAGCTGCTGTTGGTGGAATTATTTTTTAAAAAATTAATTTCACCTGTTTCTTTTTCCTTTTTTAAAATGTGGCTTCTAGAAAATTTTAAATGACATGGATGGTCCGCACATCAGATTTCTCCTGGATGGCTTGGGTGTAGGCAGATGGATGTGGCAGGATGGAAAAGTGAACCAGGAAATTGTGGTCCACTTGGTCAGTATTGGTGTTCACTAGGGGCTCAGACAAAGGAGACAGAGGTTCAGGGAAGGAAATCTACTTCCCAGGGCACTGTGGATTCTGACACGGTTCAATTCCACAGAGGATGACCGGGGTCAAAGGGTGGTCCTCACTCAGCCCTCAGCCACGTGAGTCTAAAGACAGGATGAAAATCTGGGAGCTCAGACAAGGAGGTCTGGAGAGGGCACACCGGGATCCAGGGTGGAGTCTCAGACCCAGGGTGGAACATATTATGGACAAGAAACCAAACTGCGTAGTAATCAGGGACGTCGACCAAGGGGGTGGCAGTGGAGCGCTAGGAAATCCACTTCTGGGGGCCCTGTTGGTTCTGACACAATTCAACTCCACAGGAATCGATCAGACTTTACTAAGCGCCAGGCCCTCTATTAGAAACTGGAGAAAACACAGTGCCTGCCTGCAAGGTGCTCCCAGTCGAGCGGGGAAGACAGAGAGATAAACAGGTGATCGTAGCCCAGTGAGTAGCACTGAGATAGGATGCAAATGGAGCTTGTTGGAGGGAAAGCTAATCCGTTCTCGTGAGTAAGGAACAGCTCCCCAGAGAGAGCAAAATCTCAGCAGAGACCTTGGGAAAGCAGCCAGGTAAGAAGGGAGAAGCACGTTCTAGGTACGGGAGCAGCCTGTGCAAAGCTGAAAGCTTAGGGGAACTCTGTGCTCCAGGAGATGCGAGCGGCCCCGTGTTGCTTCACTGTAAAGTGAACGGTGGGAATGCTGGCGAGAGGAGGAGGGCCCAGATTACAGAGGGCGCTGCATCACAGATAGAGGGTGTTGCAGGCATGAGGCAGGGGGCTTTTAAGAACTTTATTCAGACGAGTGACATAACCAGATTTGTGCTTTAGAAAGATCTCTCTGATGACCCTGTGGGGTTCCGGTGCGGGATAAAATGGATTAAACAGAAATTTCTGTTGTTTAAAGCCACTCAGTCTGTGGTCTTTGCTACAGCAGCCCTAGCAGACTAGTACAGTACACCACCAGCATTATTTTTCTGTCTTAGACCATTTATTCAACAAACATTTTAAGCCAAGTGCTGGAATTTGTGCAGAGGTGAACAAGACCTGGTTTATCTCTCAGGTTGCTTATGTCCTAGTAGAAGAGCCAAAAGCAAATAAGCAATTATAGTATAATGTGGTTAGTGTCACACCACGGTCAAGGGGAGGTGCTGGGGAGTCCCAAGAGGGACCTTTCATCCAGCCTGGGCACCAGAGACAGACAGCTTCTTGGTGGGAGTGATGTTCCAAAAATTTCAGGTCATGGAGCAAGGTTGTGAATGACTGTTGTTATAATGGAACAAGGTGAGTTCCGAGTCGATATGAAGAATGGCAGTGAACAAGCAAGATTAGAGAGAAGTCAATGTGTTTGTTCCACTTAGCAGTTTTGCCTCCAGAATAACTCTTAGCTAGGGTGTCACCTTATTAACTTTGGTCGGTTGGTAGAGGTGAGTGGGGACTGGGTAGGGTGGGTTGGAGGTGAGATCAGGGACCATCAATCAACAGGCAGAGACTGGTGCCTTCTTGAGGCAGAAGATTCCCTTTGTTTAGCTCTCTTTCCTCAACCTGTGCCATGTGGTGGGAGAAGATTCCAAAGCTTGGCCTGGGTCTCTGGGTAAGGTTGTATAGGTTGTGGACTGCACAAGGGGAGACTGGGGACTGAAATCTGGCATGTGCCGAATTACCAAGCCATGTGTCTGAGCATGGGCCCCTGTCTGCCCAGAGGATGGGTACCCCTTTGCTTTGCACAAAGGTGTCATCTTCTTGTCAAGTCATATGCAACTGATTCTGGTTCCCCTGGGAGGGGGCACCCAAAGGTGCCATCTATCCTAGTGGTAGTTGCCAGCATGGCATTTGGTCTGGCTGTATGACAAGGCATTTGTTTCTTTGAAATAAAGTCTATTCTACATGTCGGAAAGCTGCCCCAGGAGTCCTGGTCATACAGTTAGAGAGCGGATTGAACTGAAACTCTAATTGTATTCTCATCTCATTGGTTAATTTACTTCCTCCTGGTTAATTTGCTAGTCTGAACCTTTGCTACATGGCATTTGGCTCATGACCCTGAGGATGAGATTATATCTGGTTTTTGTGGAGCCTAAAGAAGAAGGGACACAATAAAGCTCCAAGCAGTTAGCTGTTAACTGTTACTTAAAAATATTGCCTGTGTAGCTAGGACAATGTTCCCCACACACCGCAGTCCGGTCGTATACGTGAAGGTCTAATACTTTGTAAATTACCCTGAGTTTGGAGTTTCCTCTGTTATAAACCCCGCCACACATTTGCTTTGGGCACAAGGTAAATGGATAGGCTGTGGGGATTCGGGGTGTGCTCATCCAGGACATGGACAGACAGAGATCCTCACGCTCGTCATCAGGAGGGTGGTGAGGAAGGGACTCTTTTCACAGCAGGAAAAGAGCATCCCGTCTGTCATCAAGTAGACAGAGAAACAACAACACGGGGACGGCGCGGAGGTTACGAGGAGATCCAAGTGGACCCCCAGATGTCGGTGAGGAACAGAAGGGGCTGGGGTGGAAGCACGTGGTAAGGAAATGGATTCCCATCCTGGCGTGGCTCCGGGGGAGGGAAATCCTGCCCACCAGCAAAGCTGGAACGTCTTAGGTGTCAGTCTGTGGGTTCTTGTGAAGACATTCTAACGACGAGAACGGAATGAACTGTCACTGACTGGTCCCCCCACTTGCGTATCAGGGAATCTCTGCAGACTCTCCTCACATTCCACGCTGGTTATTTCTGGGCGTCTGTCAGCAGAAAAGCAGTTCTTTCCTCTCGCATTCTTGTCTCCCCTGGGTTCTTATCCCAGCTCTCGAAGCTGCAGGAAGGCAGAGCCATTGTGTGTTCCGGGGGCAGCGAGGCACCTGAGCTCAGGCTTGGCTCTCCCCTCCCTGCTTTGGGCTGGGTCTCCTAGGTTCGTGGAACAAGCCGTGCTGTGTTCTCCCCTCCTGCCCCTGTACCCCAGGGCCATGGGGGTCCTACAAAGTGCCACGGGTGCCCTGGTGGCTCTGAATCCCTGGTGAGTCAGCTACTGGCCCAGATTCCTGCTGTCGATTCTCTCTCCTTGAGGCTCCGACGCACGTCTGTGGGGCTGGGACGCCAGGCCCCCCTTCCTGTCCGCCTCTGTCCCCAGAAGCTTGCCCACAAGACGGAGCCAACATCACCACTTCCACCCCGAAACATCCAGAAGAGATGAAACGGTGTCTTTTGCTACAGGGAGGATTGGTTTCCCACCACAGCTGTGCTCATTTTTAATTTCTAATTTTTAGGGCTGTTTCTGCAAGGTCTGGGAACAAACTCTCTGAGTGGAACAGGTGCCCCTCGGCTCCCAGGGATGAACCTCAGTGGTTTGTTCCTGAGCCCAAGGTTCTGGAAGCCTGAATGTGGCCGTGAAATATTGATGTCAGAACACATAAAATAGTGAACAATGAGATCCAATTAAAAAATTGAACAAAAACCAAACAACTGTAGACAGATAGCCTTCAGGGTGTGAAAGTGAAGGGAAAAAACTCAACTCACACAAACGAATAGTCTGGTACCTTGGGAGGCAACAAAGGGAAGATCCGATACGATTAGGAAAAATTGTGGCCAGGGAGTGAGACAGGGGTGAAAAGCACCTTTCTCTTCTAAATGACTCCAGGCATGACGTTTGTCCCCCAGGTTGGCAGAGGGGGTCATTACTAAGAACGGCAGACGTGGACCGGTAACCAATACAGGAGTTTATTCCTCCCGTTCTTTTTTTAAAAAAATCAAATATATTGACATATAACATTGTGAATGTTTAAGATGTACAAGGCATCACATTGATACATTTATATATTGTGATCTGATTGCTATCGAAGTGATATTTAGCGCTTCTATCACATCACATAACTATTCTTTCTCTTTGGTGGTTGGGATAATTTTCAGTAGAGGAGTTTCTATGTTAAGCTTTCAATTTCTTCCATTTCATTACCAAAAATGAAGTGGGAAAAGGAAAAACATAAGGGAGGTATGAGGTCTGAATGTTTGCATCCGTCCAAAATTCTGCTGTTGAAACGACCCTCCGCGGTGATGGTGTTGCCTCCTGGGGGCTTTGGGAGGCGGTTAGGTCATGAGGGTGGATTCCCCGTGGGTGGGGTTACGGTGCTTACCAAAGAGGCCCCAGAGAGCTCCCGCCCCTTCAGCCACTGAGGGCACAGTGGGAAGACCATCTGTCTGGCCATCTGTCTATGAACCAGGGACCAGGAAGGGACCCTCACCAGACACTGAATCTGCCCACACCTAGGACTTGCAGCCTCCAGAGCTGTGAGAGGCGAGTTTCTGTTGTTCCTCAGCTCCCTGTTCCGTGATGTGTTTCTTTTTTTTAAATTTTATTTATTTATTTATTTTTGGCTGTGTTGGGTCTTCGTTTCTGCGCGAGGGTTTTCTCTAGTTGCGGCAAGCGGGGGCCACTCTTCATCGCGGTGCGCGGGCCTCTCACTATCGTGGCCTCTCTTGTTGGGGAGCACAGGCTCCAGACGCGCAGGCTCAGTAGTTGTGGCTCACGGGCCCAGCTGCTCCGCGGCATGTGGGATCCTCCCAGACCAGGGCTCGAACCCGTGTCCCCTGCATTGGCAGGCAGATTCTCAACCACTGCGCCACCAGGGAAGCCCCCCGTGATGTGTTTGTTACAGCAGCAGAACGGACTAAGACAGGAGGAGAGACCACAAACACGTGATCCTGCTCTGGGGAAAGTCACGACTCGAGTGTTACCGCGTCTGGCTGGGGGAAGTAAACCTGGGAAGAAGCTGATGGACACTGAATGCCCAGCGGCTCTCGGCTCCCCCGTCCCGAACTCCGGCTCCTGGTCCACGTAGAGGCTGCTGTGGCCCCGTGTGTGCCCCGATCTCCTCCCACCCTCAGAACGGCTGCTCCCTGCCCCTCCAATCTCTGCTCCCGCCGGCGGCCTTTGTTTGGTTTCGATGCTGCCTCCTTGTCCAGATGCCCTTCTCAGGCTGGCATGCCCTCCCCTCCCCTCCCCTCCCCTCCCCTCCCCTCCCCCTCCTTCCTTCATCTCTCCCCCTCCTTCCTTCATCCCTCCCCCTCCTTCCTTCATCCCTCCCCCTCCTTCCTTCATCCCTCCCCTCCCCTCCCCTCCCCTCCCCTCCCCCTCCTTCCTTCATCCCTCCCATCCCCATGGAACCCTGCACAGAGCCCTCATGCACCAGGTCAGCCCCCCACCTGCGGCCACTGGAGGGGACTCAGGCAACATGAGTCACGTGTGAAAAGGGGTGAAGAGGCCACGCTTGGTGAAGAGAATAACCTCTGTCCAGCGAGGAATGCTGAAGAGTTGCTCAGGAGGGTGACAGGGGGACTCCAGCAGGGCACGGGCTTGGGTGAGATCTGGGTGCACAGTTGGCCTCAGTAAATACCTGCTGCGTGGTTGAGTTTCAGGGATCACAGCTAAGTATTAACAGAAAAGCCTGGGCTTGGGCGAAAGCATCTTTCATTATATACTTTATTTTGTCTGACACGGAGTTCCTTGCCCAATTATAGCAGAAACATAACGTGTCCCAGTCCCCGGGAATGAACCACCAGGGTTGACAGCTAGGCAAGCACAGCTGGGACTGCTCTTTTTTTCCTGTGCTCTCATCAGTGATTTAATCTAACACTTTTTTAGTCTACCTTTTGTCTTCAGCCTGTTTGCTGCTGGACTTGAAAGAATCTGCAAGCCTACAACACACAGTACTCCTTCTTATATAGCCTCCAGCCAAACAGCTAAGGTAGTGTCAGCTGGTGAAAGCTGGGATGGAGTCGGACAGATTTGAATCCCAGCTCCCTGAGCTCACGAGCCTGAAGAAGCAGGGGTCTGTCTGTTTCCCCACTTTACTAACCATGGCTTCCTCTTCTATAAGGCGGGTCATTGGTTTATCCCCCATGGGCTGTTATTGAGATTAAGTACTGAGATACAGGTAAAATACCTAGCACAATGCTGGCACATAGCAAATGCTCAAATAATTGTTAGCTTTTAAACAGTTGTTATTATTATTATTATTATTATTATTATTATTATTATTCTGCCTTCTCAGATGCTATTTTTCTATACTCACACATTTTAACCTTTTTAGTCTACCTCTATGTGGAAACCTTGCTGTATCCCTTTGACCATTTCAATAACATTCTCTGGCCCCTTCTCCAGTTTTCTTCCACTATTTCTGAGTAGAAGAAAAGGAGGGCAAACCAAATAATATGATACAGGCTTGCATGGCATGGATATTTTCTTTCTTTCCATCCTTGCTTGGGTTTCAGGGAATCCGTAAAAATATCAGCTGGAGGAAGAAATAACATTGATGCTTATATGCTTTTCCTCAGGAGTGAGGAGACCAAGATACTGGAGGAAAGAATTTGGTTTTGTCGCGCATTTTAAAGGAAAGCTGGGTTAGAGGAGAAAGAAAATTCAGGCTGGTACATTTGAAGGCAGCTGAAGGTTTCAGTTCCAATGGAACAACTGGAGTTATTTACACACTAGATGTAAAGTAGCTCTTTCCCAATTCCTCTGGAACCCCTGCTTGCCAGATAAAATGATCGGGAAACTAGACAGAAGAACTCGTCTGAGAAAGTTGACTGAGAAAATTGTAGCTGATTCAAATTTGAAATTGAACTGCTGGAATGATAAACTTTCCCTCCCTAACAAGTCCGGGTCAAAATCAGGATGTGGCCTTTTCCGTTCTCTTACTAGCTATTTTGGGTGATTTTTTTCTGAAGGCAGATGTAATTGTTAAATTTGCAGATTTTACATTTAGTTCTTCACATCCTGCATGTGTATCTTTTTTTTTTTTTTTTTTTTTTTTAAACAGGAAACAAGTTTAATTAAAAATTACACACATTTTCTTTCCTAGGCCTTTTTTTTTTTTGGCCTGGTTATAAAGTTTCTGTTTCAGGGGAAACTTGTACCTTAATGTTTCCCTTGAATTCTTTTCAGAGTTCATGTAACTAAGTGAACATCCCAGGTCTACTTAAACCAGGTACGCTTAGAGGAAATCAAGGTGCCAAGGAACCATTTCAGGACTTAAAAAGGAATGTGGGCTTATGGGTGAGGTCAAGGCTCAAAGACAGTTTGCCCCGATGATGTCGGAGGGATTGAAGAGGGAAATTAGGAAACAGGGCTTCAGCTCCAAGGTGAATACCCACCTGCTATAGACTGAATGTTTGTGTCCCCCACCAAATTCATATGTTGAAATTCTTACCCCCAGTGTGATGGTATTGGTGGTGGGTCTTTGGGAGGTGATTAGGTGATTAGTGTCTTTATAAAAGGGACCGCAGAGAGCTTTTCCTCACCCCTCCCACCGCGTGAGGACACAGCAGGAAGACAGCTGTCTGTGATCCAGGAAGCGGCCCCTCACCAGACACTGAATTTGCTGGCAACTTGGTCTTGGTCTTTCCAGCATCCAGAAATAAATGAGAAAAATGTGAGAAATAAATGTCTGTTGTTTGCAAGCCGCCCAGCTTATGGTATTTTTATTATAGCATTCCAACAGACTAAGGCACCTCCTGAACAGAGTAATAACTCACATTCATTGAGTTACGTGCCTGGCACTGTTCTCTCGTTTAATTCTCAGGGTATTTCTGTAAGGCAGGTGTTATTATTGTTGACAGGTGCGGATGAGGAAACAGAGGCTTAGAGAATCTGAGGCACTCGCCCAGTTAACAGCTGAAAAGCCGGCCTAATTCTAGATGTACCCTCCACTCCTAGCATCTCCCCCTTTCCTCCCTTTACCCTTTCCAACCTCCCCAGTGTCCACGTAAGGAATGGTGTGGTTCCAGTGGGACTAATGCTAATCCAGCTCTGGTGGTGGGTCATGTGGTCTAGGCAAGCCAGTCAGCACGGGGCCAAAGTGATCGGCCAGGAGTGGTCATGTGACCCAAGCCATTGACATCAGGCTGAATGCAGGGCTTCGGGAGAAAGGTCTCTCTCCTTGGTGCTTTGGACACGCGTGAAACTATTTGCCATTGCAGGAAAGACTGTCTGAGGGTGAAGCCAATATTCACGGAGGCCAGAGGTGAGAGAACTTCAGAGAAATAGAGGTGAAGTGCTGATGACAGTGTGAACCTGTGCAGCAAACCATGGCTGATACTTGAACCAGGTGGGACTTGGCAGTCAGAGCTGAGCTGTGTGTGTAAGCAGACGGAGCTGGTCTCCTTTCTTTCCAGCCGAACGGAGGCAGGAGAAGATGGAGGAAGAGGAAGACGTGGAGATCACCTTCCTCCCCACAGATACATCAGAAATACATCTACACGTGGAACAGCTCCTACAGAACACCCACTGAACGCTGGCAGAAGACCTCAGACCTCCCAAAAGGCAAGAAACTCCCCACATACCTGGGTAGGGCAAAAGAAAAAAGAAACAACAGAGACAAAGCATAGGGACGGGCCCTGCGCCAGTGGGAGGGAGCAGCCGAACGTTCCGAGTGGGGCGACCACAGTGGCCAAATGGGTTTTCAGCTGTCTGCCTGGACCTTGCTTGGCAAAGCTTTCCTTGGGCACTGGCATTCCCTTAAAAAATACACACACACACACACATACACAGAGATTCCCTTAAAATATAAGGAAGGGCTTACGGACACCAGAATGACTGGAGCTGGCTGATTTCCACGAGAGTTCTTTGGTTTGGAGGCATAGCATAATCTTGAATAAAACCGATTTTTTTTTTTCAGGGAAGTTTATTCAGGAGAAGTTTTTAGAATACTTGATGGTGATTTTGAAACAGTGGCAAATCATTTATGAGAAGATGAGAAGTAGTTAAGTTCTTTGGCAGGTCACCCCCCTCCCCACCCCGCCCCAGGCACACGTGGGTGACCAGCTAAGAGGGCTTGCCCTGGGTTGCCCACCAGCCCCTTCACACCTCCCTCTTCCTGGGATGACAGTTCCAAACTTCGTCTTCGTTATTATGTTCTGCCGGAGTTATGATAATGATTCTGGCGTTTCTCCTACCAGGACTGTTTGTATTTTTTAATAGGAGAGTTATAAACAGCAAAAAGCTTTCTCAACTTGCAGGAGTGAAACTCAGTGAAATGTAAGGCCCACGCTAAGGACAGACATATTTTGGAGGCAGAGAAACACTTTTTTTCCCCCCTCAAATTACACCCTTTGTGCAACAGCTATGTGCTCCTGTGTACTCAGTCGAGGCTACCAGGGTCAGCCTGTGCAAGTGTGGAAATCTCTGTTTAACTAAACCTCTTTCTCCCTTCCTCTCTCCCTCTCTCCTCTCTTTCTCTCTCACTCTCTCTGTCTCTCTGTCTCTCTCTCTCACACACACACACACACACACACACACACACACTCTCAATGAATTTTAAGAAGAGAGTGAAGAACAGGAAAGGGAACAGCTCGATCCGCTTCTTCCCTGTTCCCTGTCCCTGTCTATGGAAGGCTGTGACAGCTGTCCTGAGCCGTTGGAACATGTGAGTACTCGGAATCCACCCAGGGCCCTTAACTGGATGTAGGGATGTTTCTGGAAAGGGAGCGGGACATGTCTCACCGGAGGGGATGGAGAAGGCTCAGCAATCCAGTTTGCCGTCTGGGTACACAACAGTGTCCGCTGTGTGTGCTCAGAGGTTTGCCCCCGAGCCTGGCATGGCCACAGCAGGGCTTTTCTCTGGAGCATTTTGGGCGTAGGCGAGGACACTGCTATAATTTTCTCTCTCCACAACCCAGAAAACCTCAGATGCTGGTTTTAAGGTTTGGATTCACCAGGCATTTATGGCCTGCTATTCCGGGTAGTTCAACTATGTACAGACAGTAATTAATAGCAACAAACATTTTTAAACCATGCATTTCTTTTCTCTTTTACTCTCTAACGCAGTGGCACTTTTATCAACTGAGAAGGTCAGCCCAGTCTGCCGACTTCGGCCCCTCTGCAGGAGCAAGAGGGCCAGATGTGGAGCCCAGGGATGCTGGAAGGAGAGAGGCGGGGGGAGCACGGGATGGGGAAGGGGAGGTGGAGCCCCCCCAGGGATTCTGCACATCTGGGGACAGGAGACAACAGGGACACCAAACGGCTCTGACAACAGACAGGCAACCTCGTCATTTACAGGGGGCAGCAAAGGAGGTATCTCTGTACATGCATGATGTGGCCCCTGGTGGACATGTGGCGTTTTGATATCCCAGGGGACCGCAGGCTCCACGAGGGCAGGGGCAGTGCCTGTTTTGCTCCCTGGAGTAGCCTAAGTGCTGAGTACGGGGCCCAGCATGTGAGTGATCGGCCGTGACTTGCTGAGTGGATTAACGAACACATTCACGAGGGCCATGGCGCGCTGGGGCCGGGACAGCCACGACTCAGGATAATGAGGTTTGTTCAGGGGACTGTGATGTATTGCTTGTGAGGTTTCGTCAGCTTCTGGCCCCTCACGTCCAGGGCGTGGGGCTTCCCCGGGAGAAGGAACGGGGAAGTCATTGCCACCACTGTTCTGAATCTCTCAGCATCGCTGATGCCGTGGCAGCCCTTGGCTCTGTGTGCAGAGGAACTTACGTCAGAGCTGCAGGATTGTACCAAGATTCCTTAACAAACCACGAGGCACAATTGTGGTGCCGGTTTCTTTATTTTGCGCGACCAAGGAAGGGCCCCCAGCAGCTGAAACAAGGTGAGTGACGTCAGGTGAGCACTTAGGGAAGAGGGACGGACCCTCAAGACTGCTGGATGACCCCCGGGAGCTCCTGAGAAGCAGATGTTTCGGGGGCTTCGTTACATCCGCGGAGGCCGGGGACCGCTGGTCCTGGGGCTGAAATCAGCACCTGCGCCTCCGCAGAGGCTCGCTCTGTGGTCCGCCGGTCCTTCCTCACGGCAGGGTCAGTGTGAGGAGCCGCGGTTCCCACGGGCCAGCTGGCCGCGCTTCGAGGTGCTCACGAGCAAAGGATGGTGGCGTTGGCGCAGGCCACGGTGGAGCGGTCTTGGGTGTACAGTTCCAGCAGAACTTGGTACTCTCCCTGAAGGCATACGGGGAAAGCAGGAGGTGTGTGAGCCCAGAACCATCAACTTTCAGCGAGCGGCTGCCGAGCCCTTCCACATGCAGCCTCCGCTCTACGCACCGGGGATAAAGTCTAACCACACAGGCCGTACCCACCCGCCGTGGTCCCCGGGCTCGCTGGGAGAGACAGGTGGTGCCCACGATGAATGGCTAAGCCCGAGGGGTCTCATGTTCCTGACGGAGCTCCCATGGGGGTGCTGGGCTGGCCAGGGGTTGCTGGGGTGGCGCGTGCTGGTTTGCAGTTTTAGGGAGGGTGGTGGTCGAGGCAGGTCCCCTGAGGAGGTGACGCTGGGGTGAGGACCTGACGGTGGTACGGAAGCGCGCCATGCCGACTGCGGGCAGTGAGGGGCCGAGGGGCTCCGGGGGAGAGGCCCACAGGAGGAGAGGGGAAGAGGCTGGGGATGGCTTCCTTCTGTCCTGTGGCCTGTCCCGATGTGCCTGTCAGCGGGATCCCTCTGGCTGCCGCGTGGAAAAGAGCCAGGGATGCAGGTAGGAAGCAGTAAGACGGGGTAGGAGGTGGCAGAGGTTTGGAGCAGGTGGTGGAGATGGGGAGAGGGGCGGGATTCTGGGTGGATTCGGAAAGAAGAGCCGATAGGATTGGCTGAGGAAACCCACGTGGATGGGAAAGAGAGGGGGTCAGGGGTGACCCTGAGGACTCTGGCCTGAGCAACAGGAGGGATAAAGTGTCGTCTCCCGAGAAGAGGGAGGCAGCTGGGGGAGCAAAATCCAACGGCATGAAACCCAAACGCTCCGCTAGAGAAAGTATTTCTGCCTTTTAGGGTTCCTCTCCGGCGACAGCGCACTGCAGGGGACCCGCTCTGTGGTCGGGGAATGCCAGCCAAGCCGCGCGCGGAGCTGCAGAAGGAACCCAGGCCTGAGCCACGTCGGCCGTGCTCGTGGCTGAAGCTCCACCCGGCCCCGCGAGCCACGTGGTAGGGCCACATCTGCAGACTCTCTGTCCTGAGAAGAAAAGCTCAGGAAACTCTGGCACATCTTTGAAGAGCCTGTCACCCGAGGATGGGAAGACATTTAATCTGTATAAGCCGGAGGGAAGGAACAGATCAGACCACTGGATAGATGTTGCGTGAAAGGTCTCGGGCTAGGAGAGAGGAGCTTTCTAGCAATTAGCAGAGGCCCAGGGGTGAGTGGGTTCCCCAGCACCGATGGTGTCTCAGGCGTGAGGGCTGCTGAGGGTGACCTCGGGCACCCTTCACCTTGAAGAGTCTCTGACGGTCTAGGCTCCCTGCGTCTGCTCAGATATCAGCAGCTGTGATTTCAGAAGCAGTGTTAGGAGTTTAAATCAGAGCGTAAAAGTTAGAGAATTAGTTCTGAGTAGAGACCAGCTCACATTTGCGTCTCACATTTGCACATTTGACGCACAGAGAGCAGGGGCCTTTCTGCTGTTGGAAGAGCACTGGATTGGTCAGGTGGGAGTTTGTAGTTGCACCCTTTGCACTTACACAGTTCAGGCCCTACCTGCCAGTTGGCATCCAAGTTGGAAGCCCAAAGGGCCTCTAAATTCTAAGTCAGAAAGCGGCAGCCGTAGACAGATGCACGCTGCAGGCAGCACTTCAATCAGGGCCAAGGGGCTGCTTGTGTTAAAAAGAAAATAATACCAAGACACTGAAGACTGGCTGCTGAGTGGAAAAGTTTTCGGCCAAGCGGGGGTAGAATTAGCACAAAGCCCATCTCTGGGGGATTTGGCGGGAAGAGGCGGGATCTGGGGCAGGTCTTTTAAAACCAAACGTCTTCACACCATTTCTGTCCCATATTAGGAAGCAAAGTCTCTGAGCCTTGCAGGCTGGCTGTCAGCCAGGGGCGCCGGGGCTGGCCGGGCTGGTCTTGGGCCAGCGTGGGAGCTCAAGTTGGGGATTAAGGCCTCCAGCTGCCTCTGCTGCATACGTGACAGATCACATGTGTCCGCTCTGCTTCTGTCCCCTGTCAGGCCTGGCTGGGGCGGGGTCAGGGCTGGCCAGGTTTCTGCTCCCCAGGTCCAAGTCCCAGAAGGGGAAGAGGTAGGAGGGCTGGGCAGAGAACATCTGTGGATGCTTGAACAAGGAGGCCAGGGGCCAGGTGACCTGGCCTTGTCTTAGTCTCACGTCGGGCAATGCCCCGAGGAGCACCGTTTGTTGTTGAAGGACGCAGGTAATGCACTCACTCACGCATTCCAGGTGGTTGCAATAAAGCTTTTTACATCTCTGCTACCTTTTCTTTCAAAGTGATCCTGCGACTTTAAGTTCTTTCGCCTCTATTTCACAGCAATTGCTAAGAGTAACTGTTTTTTTTTTTAAAAAGTTAATAATGCAAGACAAAAGTTAATTGTTTGCAAATTTTAAGTCAGTCTCCAGTGGAGGTGTGGGGAGGGTCCAAAGGAAAATGGGGGAAGAAAAAGAATTCAAATGGCAAAGGTTTAAGGCAAAAACTATGTGAGAGAAATTGTCTCACATCCTAGAAGGGAAGAGAGTTTGCGCAACTCTCATACTACGCTGAAAAGCCTGAGGAGAAAACTCTGGAAGGCTGGACACTTCCCAGCTGCCAGAGCAATACTAGTGAAAGTCCAACATAGTCTGGAGACCTGATGGCTTGAAACTGAGGAACCCAGAGGCTGGGACAGAAAGGAAACATACAGGGAAATGAAACGAGTTCGAGAGATTCTTTATGGAGAAGGAGATTCTTTTCTAGAGTCGTATCAGGTTTCGGAAGACGCAAAGGATGAAGTTGAAGACCAAAAAATGAAAATGATTACATTTTTGTGATTCTTTTGATGTTTTTCCGAAGGACGCTCTCAGGAGTGGTGTGTGGAGAATGGTTCGCTATGTCAGAGCTGCTGGAGTGCAGCTGTTTCATAAAGTCCCAGTATATTGAATGAAAAGGAATTAGAGGAAATATCTACTCGTAGCTGTGAAACTCACTAGTGAATGTGCAGGACGTGGTCATTCTATTTACTGGGTGGTAGCTCGTGAATACTGTGCGAGAACGGTAACTGGGGAGCTTTACGCTTTCCGGGCTGTGTGTTTCTTACTTTCTCTGAATGACCAGCCCGTCTGTGGTTGCCGCCCTTGCCTCAACAGCTCCAGCCATGTGGAGGCCCCCCAGACACGGCCAACCTGCTGGACAGGGCCCCAGGCTCCTTCCCCATGGGAGCTGTCTACACAGGGGCTGCCCCACAGGACAAAAGTGTTAAATACCAAAATGCCAAAACCTGTGCGTCAAGCATTAGTAAGTGCCCACGATGAGGTAGCCGCTTCACTGAGAAAGGGTTTTCTTCGTGATGGGCCACACAAAAGCTTTAAGTTTTTAGTTTAATTCCCTCCACCTCCTCCTCTGCTCTCCTCTCCCTGCCCCTTCCTCCTCCTTCTCTGCGTCTCCTTCTTTGAGAAACTGCTAGATACAATAATTAAGGAACAAAACAAAACAGAAAACCAAAACCTTACCTCAGGAATTTCAAATCCAGGATTATTGATAGGGCCGGCATAATAAATCTGCTCTGGAGAAACAGACAAAACACACGTAAGGTCATTCAATCATTGAAAACAAAAACGATTTGCTCTATTATCTGTGCTTACTGTGCTCTGGGGATCCATTGATGAAGACAAAGGTCTCTGTCCAAACGTTGTTTATATTCTAATGAGGAGGCTGAGGGTACATAAATCACTAAACGAGATAGCATCCAGACTGTAAAAAGTGCGAGAAGGAGACACGCAGGTCATGGGAGGGAGGCAGATGGAGTGATGGTTAGGAGGCCAGGCTGGCCCTGGGACGCTCAAGGTTAAATCCTAAGACAACTTCTGATAACTGATTGACCTTGGATAGTTCTGATCTCTTTGGGCTGTTTCCTCGTTTTTAAGATGTGTATAATAATGACAATAACAGAGCTGTGAGGAATGAAGAGAGTTAATCAACATAAAGCACTGATAACAATGTCTGGAAAGCACTCAATAAATATTTGCTAAAGTTACACACTGGGAGATGCCATGTTTTGAGAAGGTGGCTGGTCCGGGAAGGCATCTCTAAGGAGACGGTGGATGCATGATACGATCTCCCTGAGGGAGGAGAATGAGGCAATTATTATTATTATTATTTAAAATTTTTATTTTCTATTGGAGTATAGTTGATTAACAATGTTGTGTTAGTTTCAGGTGTACAGCAAAGTGATTCAGTTATACATATACACGTATCTATTCTTTTTCAAATTCTTTTCCCATTTAGGTTATTACAGAACATTGAGCCGAGTTCCCTGAGGTATACAGTAGGTCCTTGTTGATTATCTATTTTAAATATAGCAGTTATTTAAAGAGCTGGGGGAAGAGCACTGCAGCGCCGCAGAATAAGGACAGAGGCCCTGATATGGAAAAGAGTTTGAGAATGTGGAAGGATGGAAGGCAGATGGATTTACCAAAGCAGAGTGAACACAAGGGTCCATGTTGAGAAGAGATTGGAAAGACTGAGGGGAGACAGATGTTCCAGGACCTTGAGGGCACAGAAAGGAGCCAGGTGGCAAAAAGTCAAGGGAAGATACCTAATCTATGCTTTGAAGAGATCATTCCGCTGTGTGGAGAGGCCTAGAGTGGAGGATGTTTAGTGGCTGAGGAGAGCGATGGGTTGGTGAAGCGTGGTGGTAGGGGCGAGATGGAGAAAACTAATGGAATCAGGATGGTATCGGGAGGGTTTAGGACTGAGCATCTGGGTAGATGGGGTACCATTCATTGAGATGGGGGAGGCTCGAAAAGAAGGAGTGAGTGTGTGTGTGTGTGTGTGTGCGTGTTAACTAAAGAGCCCTATTTCTGGGAGGTGGTTGTTAAGGGTCCTTGAAAGCAGTTGGTCACATGAATCTGGAATTTGGGGGAAGAGGTCAGGGATAGAGCTAGGACCTATTGGAGTCAGGATGAGAATGAGACCTCCCCTAGGAAGATAGAATTAACAGGCAGGGAAGGGGGAAGGACCAGGACCACTCCTGGGTCCCTCCAACATTCAGGAGTTAGGGAGAAGAGGGGAGAACAGCCAAGGAGACTAAGAAGGAATGACCAGGGAGTGGAGGGTAACCAGGGAGTTGGGGGGGGGGAAGCCAGGAGATGGATGGTTTTCAAAAAGGAGGGTACAGTCAACCATGTTGAATGCAGCTGAGAGGTTATGTAAGATAAGGACAGAAATGTGCCATGGACTTGGCAACATGGAGGTCATTTGGTGACCTTGACAAGAGCACTGGAGAAGTGAGAACAAACGCCCAAATGGGGTGAGTTGAAGACTGATACGGAGGTGAGAGAAGCAGAAAAAATGAATGAAAACTGGAGGAGGGTGTGGGTTAAGAAGGTTGTTTCTCTAAGATGGAGACACTGCACCATATTTGTAGTTTGAAGTTAATGATCTTGAGAGAGATTGAAGATGCAGAAGAGAGGAAATAATGGAAAGGATGAGTGTTTAAGAAGGTGGGAGGGGAGGGATTTGCCTCTGAGAGGAGCACAAGAATTGCTCCCATATTTATAGGAGAGAAAACAGAGCAGAACAGGTTCAGACGTAGGCAGATTTGTAGATTGGCCAGTGGACCAATGGCAGGCTCCTGTCTGATTACTTCTGTTTCTTAGTGAAGGTCATGGGCAAAGAGGTGGAGGAAAGTGGACGGTGCAGGCTGTGGTACACTGAGGAGCAAGAAGCTGGTTTCTAAGAGTCGTCGTGGACAGTGGGGAAGAAACTTACTTGAAAAACGGTAGGACTGCTAGGTAGTGTTGCATTTGTTTGTTTGTTTGTTTGTTGTTTTTTGGGTTTTTTTTTTTTGAGATTTGTGGCATAAATTTCAAGAGACTGCAGTCAGCCCAGATGCGTATTTTCTCAGCAACATTCAGTAGCTCTGATCAAGGGCAGAGGGGGTAGATGGTTGGGTTGGGGTCTTCCTGGACAAATGTAAGGAGAGGAAGGCAAGGCTGTTGGGAAGAGACGCAGGAAAGTTGATGATAACAGACCATGGAATCTGAGGAGGGTAAGGGAGACAATGAAGGCGGGAGGGGTTGATCGATAGTAAAATCTGTGGTGGAATCGGCTGAATGGAGTTTCCATCACTGCAATCCACGACCTAGAGTACGTGAGCTGGAGGACTTGATAAAGCCACAGGGAGAACGGCTTGACGGCGAGATTTCAGAAATGGCGCCCTTGCTGCAGTGACCACGTGCAGGGCTCACATGGGAGAGAGTGCTGAGGCGGAAAGGGGTGCGTGGGTGTTGGAGGTGAGTGGGTTCAGGGGCTGAGACATCATGGTGCTGGGTGGGTTCGTGTCAGTGTTGAATACTGAAACCTCAGATGGTGGCCGTCTCCTCTGTGATCCCCCAGCACCGTGCACTTAGCATACGACGAGCAGAGTGGCACAGACTCTGGGGCCAGACTATCCGGGCTGGGCTTGAATCTTGACTCTTTTTCTTGCCAAGTAAACGGATTACCTAACATCTCTGTGCCTCAGTTTCCTTATCAGGAAATGGGGTGATAATAATATCCACCCCATATGTTGTGCACATTTAACACACGTAAGACTCTTGTAACAGAGTTTGAAGAGGGACGGGCACGTGGTAAACACTCAGCTAGGACTTGCCTAGTTCATCCGCCAACCCACACTACCGGCGTCCATTTAAAAGAGGCCAGGCGCTATGCTAGGTGCTGATACCACAGTAGACAAGAATATTATGTGAACCATCTGAATCACTGAGCACCCAGAACAGTACTCATTTGTTTACAGGGCTGTTTCCTTCTCTGGTCAGGGCCTCTGTGTCTCCTGGTTTACACAGCTCCCTGTACACTGCGCAGAGCCTAACACACGGCTGGGGTGCAATATATGGTTAACGAATGAGGCCATCAAATGAGCAGACCCAGAGCCAGGATGCGGTTTGCCCACCAACTTCATTCTTGCTCCTGCTATTGTAATCCTCCTCCTGTTGGAAGGGTCCAGGCCTGGCACGTGCTGACAGAGAAGACAGGATTAGGGAAGGAGCCACTCAGAGCAGCCAATGTGGTGATGAGGGTGGAGGGATGGTGGGGGAGGATGCAGGAGAACAAACGCTTATCGGTTTATTGATGGCGTTGGGTACCGGGCTCTTTAATGGCACGGTGAATTCCTGCTTCACTCAGCACCTGATGCTTAACAGCTGCTCAGTGAGTATTTGCAGACAGACCAAACTCTCCCCAATTAAGGGACAGGGGCAAGGGCAGCGTGGCTGGTGCCAGAGCAGCTGCCCACGTGGAACCATATCAGGGGCATGAGGGCAACCCGAGACCTGAACTTCTACCAGAAGACCCGTGCTTAGCACAGCCTTTGGCTTCTGTTCAATGCCCATGTCCTACCCTTCCTTCCCATGGCCACTTCCTGGTACCTTGCAGGGGTGACACGCAAACCTGGTGGGTGGGAAGACATTCCTATTTCATTGCTCTAAATGTACTGATCCATTCGTTGTTAAAAGGAAACATATTTGGTTGTGGATATAAGCAAGAGGTTTATTGGAAACTGCTGCTCTGTATGATGTGGTATTAGAAATAGAAATGTTGAGGTCCTGAATCATATCCTCAGGAATCTTCCAGTGCGACTGGGGAAGAGACAATGACTAGCTATAGAGTTAACTGTGTGAGGAGTGAGGAGCGGGTGTGGGCGGTGAACCTAAGAGAGCGGAGAGCTCAGAGGGGCTGCCGGGTTTCATCCGTAGGGCTCGAGGGTCTACAGCCCCAGGGCATACCGTTCACGTTAGGATCCATGCTGCCCCTGGGGTTGTGCAGCACAGGGGCCCAGCTGCCAGTACGTGGTTCCTTTTTAGGACGTTATCTATTATCTCCTCCCTAGTGGACACGCTGACCCAAGTCAGGACAATCTGAGCAGAGGGTCAAAGAGACTCGGGACCCATGTGCTTTGGCAAGAGATGCTTTGCTTCATTTCAATCTAGAGCTGTCCATTTGCAGCCTTCTCGCCGATTCTGTGACTCTTAGGTGGCCTTTCAAGAAAATCCCTTTGCTTTTGTTGATTGGACTAGGATTTCCCTGTCTGCAGCTCAGGGACCATGGTTGCTAGGGGCATGAACCAGCTAAGATCCCTCCCGCTGGCCCTCGGAGAATGGGGCACAGCTGACTCCGGAGCAGGGTCCCAGGACGGGAGTGAGTGTGCCCGTCCGTGTCAGGTCTGGTTGGATTCCCTCGGACACGTCTTGTACCCACTTCATACTTCCATTTAGTGTTCTAAGGTGACACAACGCAAACTGCTTGACCCTGGAGGCTGACAGAACGGGTTCAGGGCCCAGCTCTCCTGCTCACTAAGTGTTGATGGATGATTTGCTTAACTCTCCTGCGACTCAGCTTCTGCACTTGCAAAATAGAAATAGGAACCCCTCACCTGCAGGGCACTGAGAGGCCTAGGAGCTTGTGTGTCAGCTCACGGAGAAGATTGGGGTCCCCAGTAAGGGTAGAGACAGCAGTTGTTCGTTGTACAATTATTCACTGGATGTGAAGGAGAGTGAGGTGTGACGGCTCGCGTAGGGGACGCTGAGAAACACACCAAGGCTGGGTTTGGGAATCTTCTTCCTGAGCCCATGTGCACAACTGCTAAGTGCTGCTGGTGTCTTTTTTTTTTTATTTTTTAAACTTCTGTTTTAGAAAATAGATGCGTGCTGCTCTTGGAAGAACACCAGTCGCATGCTATCTAGCATTTTGTTTTGCTCATTTAATGCTCCAAGATTTGCTAATTTGTGCTTCACTATTAAGGTCCTTTACTGGGGTGAGAAAGTGTCATGAACTAGATCTTCTTCACTTTACAGTTTCAACTGGAGCTTTTCTGGGGACCCACGAAGTTCCTGAGAGTTGCTGCAAGTAACTCATGAAACTATCTTTTTTTTTAACCTGATGAAACAACACCTAAAATTAAATTCTCGCTCCTTCCTTTTTCAGATCATCTCTGATTCTGGGATTCCTTTAATTAACGTCCTCACACTCCAATACAATAAAAAGAGCCCCAGTATATCTGTACCCACTTCTTCCTTCCCTTCTTTTGGAATCTTGATCAGTTTTTAATGTGCAGTGAATTAAAGAACTTCACCCTTCTGCTTCTGAATACTTGAAGTCATTTCTGCCAATCAGCTTTTCTGGGGACCCAGATCTTTGTGTGGTTGGCACACAGTGTCTTTTTAGAGAGGAAATGGATATTAAAATGCGGAAATTAAAGGTCCCAAAGAGTGTGGATCAGACTGATCTGAGGCTGGGAGCTGCTCAGTAACCAGGGCAGATCCTGGCCTGGAAGGAAGTGCTTGTTGATTGTGTGGATTCCGTTAGATGGAATCTCACCATTTCCCAGCCCTTGCTAGTATCTTATGGGAATTCCCTCCGGTCTTTCAAACTTATTATAAAAATGTCATCAATATTTAAGCATCATTAAGGTCCTTAACAGTGTGAAAATACTTAGGGCTACAATTTATCAAAAATGGGCCAATTAGTATATTCAGAGCAAAGATTTTTTTACATGGATCCTTTATTCATTGACTCCCGTTTGGCCCCCAGGGACTGGGGGGCACTGTTGAGCCGGGAGGACACACCCCACATCCTGCCGTGCAGTGGGTGGGTGGCGTCATGGGGTCTAGGAAGCGTGAACAAGGGCTGCTGTGGGCAGTGGTCCCAGCGTGAAGAGGGAGGTTCCAGGCGGACCAAGAGCCTCGTCTCTGGAGTGAGAGGGAGTGAGCGCTTTACTCCGAGTCAACTCTACACTTGTCCTTCCTCTCTGCCTTCGGGCATTTCCTTAAAGGCACCAGATGCGGCCACTTGTGAACCACATCTTCAGCTGCCGAGCTCTGACCAGCCCCGCTTCCCTCGGTCTCCGACCCCAGAGGGTGTGTCAGCATCTCTGGTCCCCCGGGGCAGTGCTGAGCTAGTTGCTGGGTAGGGCCCTCATTTAAATTAATAAAGAACCTGCCTGGGGTGGGGACACAGAGGAGTGTTCACTGCCTCTGGGGCGGCTGCGGCTGTCGATTGAACCCCCGTGAGGCCCCAAAGCCTTGAGGTTCCATCAAGGTTTCAGTGGATTCCGGGCAGGTGTGGGCAGGTAGCCCCAGGCTAAGTCCAGACCCAGATCGGATTTTTTTATTGTATATTTTTGGTGTGTCCTGATTGGTCAGCTTCTCTGTCTCCTGGGCCATGTAGCCTGTTACCCTCTAGAGCCTCGGCAGGTCCCGCCCGAGGGGAGGTCAGAGGAGGACTTCCAGGCTGTGAGCATGCCTGCACCATCTCAAGAGTGATCCTGCAGCTACACCGGTACAGTAGAGCAGGCGGGGCCCCGGGGGACGTGAGTGGGAGCGGAGACTCGCGGTGTCCCGGGCCGCGTCCCTTAGCCCGCTGTGGAGTCACGGCGGCTCTGGTGACAGCCACTATGCTCTCCGGCATCCTCCCAGGTCAAGGGCTTCCCACTTTCCTGCTGCTCGGCAGCCCATGGCAGGCGACCGTGCCCCCCGGAGGACGCCCTCAACCAGGGAGGATTGGAATCCAGGGATAAATGCCCGCAGCCTCCTGACCTTCAGAGGGATGATTCTGAGACACACATCTCGGTCCCCCAAGGGTCCAGCGGGCCGACCCTACACCACGCTGGTAATCAGGTCCCTGACACATCGCTCCCTGGCTTTTCCTCCCGCCCCGAGTCCCTCTCACTCCTCTCTCACCCTGCTTCCTGACATCACTATCCAATAAACTACCCCCTGAGTCCTTGTCTCTGGCTTTGCTGTGGGCGGGGGCGGGACCCCAAACTGAGACGCTTCCTGGCAGAAGGTACGCTTTTCCCAGTTTGTGTGAAGGCCATGTAGGAGCTAGAGGTGGTCCTGGAAACCTGGCTGCCAATATATTTAGACCTGTTTCTGGTGATGGCGCCACGCAGCCTAGAATGTAAATCTGAAGCCCCTGGAACCTGTTCTCTGACTTTGGCCCCAAAGAACAGGAAGGAGGATGGATGCCCCAGATCGTCCCTGCGACGGCTCCAGCGTCACCCTTCCAGCGAGCGCAGGGCGAAGAGAGGGGGACAAGGAGGTGACGACCGCAGCTGTGCCCGGAGGAGGGTGAGCGGGGTGTGGGCGCGGCTGGGAGGGAGCCAGCAAGTCTGAGGGGAGAGGGAGCAGAGAAAGGAGGGGAGAGGCGCACGGCCAGCCTCTCGGGCTTTTTCCCCTTCATTCAGCTGGATGGACTTGTACTGTCACTGAGCAGTGCACCCAGTGGTGCAGCCTGTAATGTACAAAGTAAACTTTAAAAGCCTGGAGTTGAAAGCTTTGGGATTCCTTGGCATGTCAGATGACCCTTTCGTTGGGAGGATCATTTCTGCTGCTACTGGGGGCTCAGTGGTTAGAACATAATCAGTTTCATCCCCAGCATATCACGAGATTGTTGACCCCTTTGACTGCGTGGAGGGTCAGCGTGTTCCAGGAATCGTAGCTTGGCCTTGTCAGAATCACAGTGGTACTTTGGAGCTCATGACTATCTAATCAGAGTTTGGGCTCCTACACGAGTCATCTTAGCTTTGCCCATGCTGACCACTTTGATTTCTTTCCCTGTCCATTCAAACAGGCTTGTGAGATCTTCTGTATGACCTTTTACTAGTGGAGAAACCTACAAACCTACTGTTATTTATATTTGGAGACATTCACTGTGCACTTGCAATGGATCATTTATAAGACTCTAAAATGAGCATCCTTCCAGGGCTTACTCACTCATGGTCCTGCTATCCCACCTCTCCAGCCATTCGGAGACGTGCTTGTTACCCTGCTCTTTTTACCCTGATACCACGCTGACCTCTTCTCAGTGACAAACTCCTATAAGGACTTGTCCATCTTACTCCCTTTAGAGAAATGTTCCCACATATGGGTCTCATCACTGACTTCTAGCCAAATAGTTTCTCCTCTGGGCAGGTGACATGGCAGGTGGGAGCTTTATGGGGTCTGGCAAAGGGCGACAAGAACAGCCCAATAAGGCAAACCTCTTCTGAGCAAGTGATAGGATCCCCTAACCGAGAAACCCGTGTCTTGCCCCAGCTACATGAGCAGCTGTATGATCTGTGAAGTTCTCAGAAGTGTCACTTCTAGGAGGATATTTTTCATTGAAAACATACAGAGTATGAGTTTTCCTTGGATTATGCACAATTACTTGGCCTCTTCACATGGTCATGGTATGCAGAGGTCGGACAAGCTGTACTGGTTTTCCATTTGGAGATTGTACAGGCTATTAATGCCCTCCCCCCGCCCCACCAAAGATGTCCATGTGCTAATTCCCAGCACCTGTAAATACTACCTTACAAGGCAAAAGGGACTTTGCTGTTGCAATCATGTTAAGGATTTTGAGATGGGAGATTATCCTGGATTATCTGGGTGAGTCCAGTGCAACCATAAGGGTCTCATAAGAGGGAGGAGATCAGAGGGAGAGCGTGATGTGAGGATGAAGCAGAGAGGAGTGATGAGGCTACGAGCCAAGGAATGCCAGCTGCTTCTAGAAACTAAAAACGTCAAGGAAATGGATTTTCCCCCGAAGCCGTCAGAAGGAACACAGTTGTGCTGACCCTGATTTCAGACTTCTGATGTCTAGAACTGTAAAAGAATACATTTGTGTTCCAAGTTACTGAGGTCGTGGTGATTTGTCACAGCAGCAGTAGGAAACTAGTACACTGATCTTGGACTCAGAGAGGGGCCAAGAATGGTGGCTTGTTTGGATTTGGGGTCCCAACAAAGGGCCCTTTGGAACCATGACACCAGCATAATCTAGGATTTCAGCAAAAGAGAAGGTACCCGGGCCTATGGCTGGACTAGAGAGTGAAACTTCTAGCATAAATTCATACAGCTGAACTCAGGACAGATGGTTAAAAAAATTTAGAGCCATATAGAAACTACCAGGTCAGTGATGTTCAATATAACATTCTGCAAAGATGCAACTGTTCTATATCTGCAGTATTAAATATGGCAGCCCTATCCACATGTGGCCATTAAGAGCTTGAAATGTGGTTAGCATGGCTGAATTTTTAACTTAATTTAAATGTAAATGATTTAAATAGCCATCTGTGACTAGTGGCTACCATACTGGACAGTGCAGTTTTAGGTCAGCACTGTCTAATAGAAATATAATGTGAGCCACATTTGTCATTTGTATTTGAAAAAAAGGCAACAGAAACAAGTGAAATTAATTTAATAATTCATGTATATTAACCTGAATATTAAAAATATTATAATCTCAATATACAACCAATATAAAAGTATTGATGAGATATTTTAAATCCTTTTTTCATACTATTTTTTTTACAAAGTCTTCAAAATCTGGTGTATACTCTACACTTAGAGCACATCTCACTTTGGATGGGCCACATTTCTGATGCTCAAGAGCCACATGAGACTAGTGGCTACTGTACTGGACAGGGCTGATGATTAAGTCACGGATGGCCCAGGAGGTGAAATGATTTTCTCCAACTTCATTCCTCCTACAAGGGCTTTTTGTCTTTGCTGCCCAGATTTCCTCTGTGAGATCTGTAACATCTGGCAGTAAGAAGGGAAGGGGGATTTAAATTTTTTTCCCTACCAAGCTATTTTTGGATTTCTGTGGATAAGCATTTACTATAACTCTCAAAATACAAATTGTGCATCAATGGGCTGATTAGAGTCCCAGAAATGGAAATGAAGAGGATGGTGGTGGGAGGAAAGAGAAGAGAAGATATTGAGTTGATCTTCAGACACCTGTGGCGGCCACAGGAAAGAGCAGTGTGACAGTAAATGATGAAATAGACATCACAGAGTGTGGCCTTCCTCAGACAGGGGGTCTCAGAGCTCTCACGCTCTTTGTTACCAGCCACCCATGGGGTCGGAGTTTTGGAGTGATACAGCGGAGCTGGGAGTTGGCCTTCTCAACTAGCTTCTTAAATGTTTATTACACAGAAGTGTAAGTCACTGAATCAGATTTATGAAATTCCACAACAGGCCAAGAATTTGTAAAGGATCCCGTATTGTCTTAGAGAATTAAAAATTCTTTGGTCCTTGGTCATCATTAGCCTCAATATTCTGGGCTCAACAAAAATAAAGAATTGATGGATTTCAAAGGACAAGTTCAACACATTCTTGGCTCATTTACAAAAAGGCTTGAATTTGAAGATGGAGGGAAAGCTCCCAGGGCTACAGGATTCCTTAACAGGCAATATGTTTTCTTTCTTTTTTCTCACTTTCTTTCTTTCTTTCCTCCTTTCTTTCTTTCTTTCTTTCTTTCTTTCTTTCTTTCTTTCTTTCTTTCTTTCTTCCTTCCTTCCTTCCTTCCTTCCTTCCTTCCTTTCTTTTTCTTTCTTTCTTTCTTCTCTCAGTAAAAAAAGTCCTTTTTTTTTTTTACTTGGTCATTGCTGGTACCCTCCCTAGGGTGACCATTGTTTCTATTGTTTTGTTTTTGGCAGTTCAAGGGTGGGCATTTTCTGCCAATGCAATAATAAACCACTGTTTTTGTTGATTCTCCATGAATTTGCAGCAGCAACTGCTGCCTGGTCATAACAAGCAGGAAATCCACAGCTACCTGAAGTATGCAGACAAAGAATAAAACATGAAGAGAAGAAAGGCTGAAGGCTAAATTGCTGGTGCTTCAAATTTCCAATTCCATGAGAAATGCAGACAGGACTCTCTCCCCAGAGGCGAAAGGGGGCTGCGTAGGCTCTGCTTTGTCAGCTACCAGAGAATACACAGCTTGGACCAAAGTCAGGCTCCTGCTACCTCTGAGGAAAAAGGTCCTAAACTTCTAAGCCTCCAAGTCTCTGCTGACTCTCCAGGCCTTGTTAAAATGCAGACTTCCACTCTGAGAATGATGACTTCAGGGCCTCAGAGCCCTTGCTTGAGAAATCCCTCATCAGCTGCAGGAAGTCGCTGCCATTTATCACATACTGAGTGCGTCCTGTATGCCAGACTCTATTCTAAGGGCTTTGTATATATTGTCCAATTTTATCCTCACAACAATCCCGTGAAGTCACTTGTACCTCCTTGTCGTCAGATGCAGAAACCAAGGCTCAGGGTAATTTTGCCTGAAGTCACGTAACCACAAGGGACAGTAAAGGTTCGGCACTATGTAAGTCTGGCTTCCAACCTTGTGCTTATTTGTAACCAGGCTAGTGGTCCCCAAGGTGTGGTCCCTAGACCAGCATCATCAACCTCTTCTGGGGACCTGGCAAATTCTCAGGCTCCTCCCCGGAGGTGCTGAAGGGGACACTGGGGGTGGGGCCAGCAAGTTGTGGTTGAAGAAATCCTCCAAGTGATCCTGAGGCAGGTTCGAGTTTGAGAACCACTGGACCGGGCTCAGCTGCCCGCTCTCCAGTGGTGAGGCAGGCAGCAGAGAATTCTTAGAAAATAATATTGGTTTTGGCAGCATGCTGCCTGCAGCTCTAACATGACAGTGAGGATGATGACGGCAGAGAACCTGTGTGATTCCCAGGTGGCAGAGGACCATCACTCCCTCCGGGGGTCTGTTGACTCATCCAGAGGAAACGGAACCAAGACACACGTGTTCCCACGTAGGCCACACTGTCATCTGGGCTATGACCAGTGGTGGGTGAAGGACAGGCCCAGAAGCTGGGATGGGGAGAGACTGAGGAAAAAAATCCCAAGGACCAGCAGAGCAGAAAGCCTGAAGCAAAGCAACTTGGAGAAGCAAGAGGTCTACAACGGCCCAGAAATCAAAGATGAGCAAACAGGCAGGCGATGCTACCCCAGAGAAGATGTATTCTTAAACTGAGGCCTCAGGTAAAGCCCCTTATTCCCCTTCTTTTAGAGCAGAAATCAGTGACCGAGTTCCTGGGGCCTGCATTTATTAATAACGTGGGCCGTGAATGCAAAACAGTTGAAAATTGAGGCCCGAGGTAAGGTTGCGGTGTGCTTGACAGAGGCTTTTGGGCCACTGGCATAGATAAACGGTGGACCTTCTTCAAGGTAGCACTTGCCTGGAAAGTGTTTTTTCCTGTTTTCTCCTATAGGTGCAAGGTATGAGGCATTTTGCAGAAAGTGTTTGTGGGAATTTTTCCAAATCTAAGCAATTTCCAAATTTCTTCCATTTCTTAGACCCGAGAAAAGGAGCACTTAGAGACAGCAAGGGCAATGGAACTCTAGCTGATGAAATGTGAATTGCTGATCTAGACAGAGCTGTTAGGACTGAACTCTGTATAGTTACAGAGTCAGATTGAGAAGCCTCTGCAACTGATGGTCTCAGGCGATGGCCGGGCTCACGTGCTCAGCGTGAACCAGGACAGACAAGAAATGCCCAGGTTTACAAGAGGGAGAGAGGACAGGTGGCTGGCAAGAGCGCCCACTAGGATTTCACCTTCATCTGTTCATAGGTGTGAAATCAGTGAGATTTGCAACAGCAGCCCTTAGCTGCTGTCAGGGGTAGTATCTGCCTTGCGGGCAATGTCATGCCAGACCTGAAAAACTGTTCTCAGGGGATCTCCTCTGCTGTATATTGAAATTCATCTAATTATGATGTATTCCCCACTTTGGACAAACACTGAACGTAGGTAAGTTTGGATTTACACAAAAGATAAACTAGGGAGCAATTATTTCTTGACTCATCAGCTTGCAAAACGTGTCGCTGTCATATTTATTTTAATTCCAAGCTTTCCCGATGCATTTAAAATTAAGTCCACAACTAATGTTTGCCTGTGGCCTATATATTGCATGAAGTGAGGTATGTCAATATCTGTTGTGTGTATTTCATAACAGATTTTTGCTCCTTCTGGAAAGCGGTTGTTGCACATGTACAGGGATGGGTGCACCATGCGTCAGCAGTTCTCACGGGACTGCTGTCTTCTCGGGGTTTCTGACACATGTATGACGTCAAGTCCTCTCATCGTGTTTCCTCCATGTCAATCACTGCTGTCAAGTGTCAAAGAAGAGCCCTTACCCTGCAGGTCTCCTAGTTTATGATCTTATATATCCTGTGCGTACGTGTGCACACGCGCAGACACACACTATCTAACCACATGGAGATTCTACCGGCATTACTCTTATAACTTGGGTATTAAGAAGTTTACTGCAGCTTCCCTCCTCAGGGTTAGTAATTAGGTGTGGTCTCTAGGAACTTTCAATTTAATCCCAATTCAGTCGTAAACAGTGATGGAGCCAGTTTGAAAGCATCAAGATCAAGCAAAGCAAATGGATCTATATGACCTGATGCCAGGAGGAGAGAAAGGAACAGGGGAGCATTGACAGAGTAGGAAGTAAAACAGGGGCCGATTTTGGTTCCTGCTCAATGAACCCACAGCCAGTAAAGGGGGCTGTGGGAACATAGGGAAAGAGTACAGAATGGATACTAGATGATCCAACAGTTTGATTCAGATTCTGTGTAACTCCAAATATCATTGAGTGTTAAGTAGATTATGATTCTTTTTTGAAAACTCTTATTTACTATCCAGAGGGGAGAGAATTCATCCTCTCTAGTCTTTCCTACAAAGATCAACTAATATTTAAAAGAGCAACCTTGTAAATTTATTATAATAACAAAAGAGATTTCCAAAAAGATGAAAATAAAGATCTGCAGTGCCACCATTTAGAGGTAATCATGATTAACACCTAAGTGTATACTATTTCAGAGTGTTTTGGTGTATACACTTACATACATTTTAATAAAAACAAAATCCAATAGTGGGTACTCTTTTACAGCAGTTTCTTTGTCACTTAAGAATATTCTTATGAGTATCTTTTTATGTAACTTAATAATCTCCTACAACATCATTTGAAAGCACAACAGATGGTACCTTTGTTTTGCTGAAAAAATGGCTGAATTCAGCCAATTCCCTATAATTGGACATATAGGCTGTTTCCCCCAAATTATCCATCACACCCTAAATGGGAATGTCAAAAGAGCATCATTGGCTCTTTGAATCCCATGTGCTTTTGCCTTGGAGCTAGCTGAGGAAGATGCAGAAGAAAAGGAAACAACATTTTATTCACACAGTCTTACTAAGCCTGACCCATTCTGTAGTGTTATCTGGCTTGGGGAACAGCCTGCTGGGTGCAGAGGAATGCATCGTAATGCCGTGGAAACATCACACAACTCAACTGCGGCTGATACCGTACGTCACGTGTGGCCTGTGGTGGGCAGCAAGTCTTCTCACCGCTCTGCTGATAAGGATCTGCAGCCCCGGAGGCACTCAGCTTTCTCCTTAATACGGCACCAGCCACCGCTGGTGTTTGAGCTTGAATTGACTTCACTTCTCATCGGTGCCGTTTTTTCCCCTTTTCTAATCACTTCTTTTCAATAGAATCATTCCTGCAGTAGGTTTGTGGGTGGGTTAAAAAAATGTAATAACCCAAGAAGCCTCTGAATGTAAGGTTTTACTCTTTCCTGGCTTATGTAATTTACATAAGCATTTGTTTATGCAGCATTTGTGTATCGCTTTTCTGATCGTTTTATACTACTTGAAATTTCCTGGCAATTCCCCAAGTTCGGCTCTCAGCCCACCTGTGCGATTATTAACCCCACAGCAAGAAAGCCAGTAAATGGCTGCAGGGCTGCCCAGTGTTCAGATAAGATAAACACCAGCCTTTCAAGCTGCGGAACTGAATTGAACTACCTCAGTTTTGGGGAATAATATCTCTTCTGTTTTATTAAACTTATTAAAACCATTCACGGAAGAAAAAATAGTTCAGTTTTCTTAAACTTGGAGGACCAAGAGATTTACTAGGGTTTGATGTGCTCTTTGTCTGTGGCCTGCATAAACATTATCAGATGGTCACTTCTGAAGTGGGCTGGTAAACTTGCACTTAACCCATCATAGGCAAATTTAATTATTTATTGCATCTTTAGTCGGTGCCAGGCTCTCTTTGTCAGGTCTGCAGAGATAGAAAGGAGCAAGACAGACTCCCCCTTCCTTCAGGGAGTTCACAGTTTGAGGTGTCTGCCTTCAAGGAAGACTCACACGCACACACACTATATAGTATAATTTCAGCTGAGATAAGTAGGAATGTGATACTCCAGGAGGATCCAGAGGGAGCATTTCACCAGGCTGGGGACTGGAGGAAGGTTTCCCAGAGGAGGTGATCCTTGAGTTAGGTCTGGGCAGAAGACAAAGGGGGAACAGATATTCGAGGCTAAGGGGACCATCAGAACAATGTCATGTGAGTGAAAACACAGGGTGTGGTCGGACACTGGCAAATGACTTATGATAAAGCTGGTGCTAAGGGTGCATCCTCGTGGGGCAGAATGTGTCTAGAAACAGGCTAGAGTCAAATGTGTGATGAACTTTGGTCACTAAAGAACTTAGACTTTGTTCTGTAGAGATGGGGACTCTTGGAGTCTTTTGGGAGGAGGGGAGACATGATTAGATCGGTATTTGAGAAGACTATGCTGGCAGCAGTAGGGAGAGAGGGAAACCAACTAGAAGCCATTTCCATTGTCCAGGAGGGAGATGGGGAGACTTTATCCAGGGAATAGAAGGAAGGAGGAGTGAAGGACAGCCCAGTATGTGTCCTTTCTTACTAAGCTGGCGGTACTTCCAAGCATACCACTATGCCAGTATGCTTGGAAGAATGCGTACCATACATTTGGGTTCAAGAATACTTATTTGGGAGAAACACTGGAAAGATAAGCCAAACACAGGAGATAGGACAGTAGATGCCGGCTAGAGGTAGCAGCTTATGAAGATGTCAATCTTTCTCGGGGGGGTGATTATTTAGTTATCAGTTCAAGATGCTTTGAGGTCCTCCAAAACATTCTGTAAAATCAGGAATGCTTGCAGACCATCAGCATTTTATGCTATATTATATATAGCTTCTAACTGGCTTTCAAAGAACCTAAGGCAATCAGGAAAATAATTCTGTATTAAATTTCCCAGATTGCCCTGTTCCAACAGGTTGAATCCATTGGGAATGACCTCTACCCAACCAGTTTCCTTGGCATTTTATACCTCTTTAATGCAACTTGGAAGAGTTGTCTTGTGAACCTCCAATCCCTTCAGACCATCATGAATGTCTTTGAAGGCAGAAACTATTTTTGGTTCATCTTCAGGTTCCCCAAAGTGCTTGGCACAGAGTAGGGACTTAGTGTTGAAGGAAGGAAGGAAGGAAGGAAGGAAGGAAGGAAGGAAGGAAGGAAGGAGGGAGGGAGGGAGGGAGGGAGGGAAGGAAGGAAGGAAGGAAGGAAGGAGGGAGGGAGGGAAGGAAGGAAGGAAGGAGGGAAGGAAGGAAGGAGGGAAGGAAGGAAGGAAGGAAGGAAAGCAGGAAGGAAGGAGGAAGGAAGGAAGGAGGAAGGAAGGAAGGAAGGAAGGAAGGAAGGAAGTGGGAAGGAGACTGACTGTAGGGTGAGGAGTTTGGTACAGGCATGGCCGAGGGCAGGTAGAAAAAGTTAAATAGGGGCCAACTCATGAAGAGTTCACCGTGCTGGGGAAATACATCAATGGACCCGATTAATCAGAAATATTTCCAGTAGGTTGAGAAAGGAAAACTGACTAATCATTCTTTGGTAGGTTAGTTAAGAATTTTAAAATATCCTGATTCAAAACAAAGATCACTGGCCAGAAAGAGTTCTTAAGTAATTTTAAGTAAACTCCCGGTCAAAAGGCACGTTCATACATTTCATCGTTTGGTCTTTGCTCATTCATTCCTTAGAAGCCAAGATTATGGCTCAGCAGCCAGCCTGCCCAGGTTGAAGCCATGGGGCCCTCACCAGCTCTGCGACGGCACAAGGTCCTAAAACTCTCTGTGCCTTGTTTTCTGCATCTGTAGAGTATTCATAATACTAACTCTTGAGGGTGGGGTAGGAAGTAAATGACTCACTGGATGAAGAGCTCTTAGAACAGTGTGTGGTACCAGTGCTTCGTGTTGCATTAGCTGTTTCACTCTGTACGTGTGCCGTCCTTAGCACTCCCTATGTATCAGCACATCTAATATCCTGGGAATAAGAAGATGGAGATGATAGCACCCCATCCACAGGAAGTCTGTTGGGGATGACAAAGGGGAGTGAGCAACTAGAGGCCAACATGGCAGGTGCTAGAATTGAGTTATGAGTCCCACACTTCGGGGAGCAGGGAGGAGGGTGGGGAGGGAGGGCGGAGCTGAGGCTTGTCATCTGCACATCACAGCCAGGTCCACCCTGCTTCTTCCAGCCTGCACGCCCTTAAATTCCCCCATTTTCCTGCACAAACCTCCCTCGTCTGCATCCCTTAGGATGGGAAGGGGACCCCAATTCTTCTCGATTGTTTGTTCAGAAAGCATAATTGGGTGATTTCTCTCTAGTTTGCATGAATGTGGAAATAGAGAAGCAGGTGTTTGTGGGCTGTGGGATTAAGGGTCTGCTCCCCCTTGGCCAACGGAGGCGGGAAGGAGGCCCTGGGAAGTGGGGTGAGAGCAGCTTCCGGGGAAGGTCAGTCACAGGTCAGACCCAAGTTTTAGTTAAATACGCAGAGGCATCTCAGGGCCTCAGTGAAGATGGTGGTGAGGGCAAGGAGGACGTGGTGGGGGGCAGGCCAGAGTGGGGTACGAATAGCAGAGGGTTGAGGGTTGGTGAATTGGAGAAAGAGGAGATAATACAGTGGGTTTCATGCTTCTATTCAATATATTTTGAGTCAAGATACCCAATGTCCCTATTGGCCATTGACTCAAAGGGAACGACCACAGTTCAACAGTGACATTTGGAAAACTTCATTTTATCCCGCCAGCGTATATCGAGGGGACCCCGCCACTAAAGGGACCGCTGACGAGAAGCCTGGAAACACTGAATCTCAGTGGATTTGGGGAAGCTATTTGTTCTTTCTGTCGCTAGTCATTGTTCACATGGTGCCACCACTAACAGTAACAAGTTTCTCTTTGTAAACACCCGATGGGCACATTTCACTTGATGTTCACACTCCCCCGGAAGGCAGGCCCTGTGGGATGGGCTGTGCGGTCATTTTTATACAACACGTGATGATACGTGAGGTGAAGCTCGTCCACAGGTGAGGGGGGAAAGCCAGACGCCGGCCTGGGTGTCCTGACCTCGGCCGCAAGCTCCTGTCTACCTCCCTCTGGGCCATCAGCCAGCCAGACACCTACCTCCTTTCCTTCTTCCGCAGAAAGAAAACTTGGGTAGGTCCGCTTCACAGATGGGGTAGGAGAAGTTCAGAATGGACAGGCCTTTACTGAAGAGAGCGATGTCCAGAAAGAGCTCCTCGACGTCCTCCCCTGAAGGGAAAGGGAAGACCAGTTTTCCTGTTAGTGTGGGTTTTGCTGTGCATCAAAGTGTTCAAAATTCCTAAACGCGTGAGCCGAAGGACCTTTCTTTTCCAGAAGTCTGCGCTGTATGGGGAACAGTTTTCTTTTTTGGTAAAACAGCATTTGGGCGATGCTACTGGGACAGCCCTGGGGATGAAACACGGCCCTTTCACGAACTTCACCTGCTTAGAGCAGGTGGTTGACCTGCTTCCCTGGCCTGATGCCATGGCCCCTGAATGTGGCGGCCAGGGGTCTGGCTTCCACAGTGTCTCAGCTACGTAGTCCCAGGTGCCTCCCCTGAGAGCAGTGGGCTGTGGTCCAGCCTGCCTACCCTCGCCGCTGATGCCGGGCAGACATTGTCCCGTTGTCACACAGGAAGCTTCCGGCAGCTCTGCAGAGCTGGCTCCCGACTTTCTGCCTTTTCCTCCATCCCTCCCTTCTATGTTTCACCCGCTCTTCCTTCTATTCCTCTTTCCTCTCTGTCTCTCCCTAAATCATCCATGGAGCTGCTGGTATAGAGCCCAGATGCTCTGCAGGGTCTGGAAATATGAAGATGCATGAGAGTTCTTGGCCTCTGGAATGTTCCCTCCATTTCTCTGGAGTGATCCCACATGCTCAGTTTATTAACTCCTTCTGCACTGGGTTTTTTTTTTTTTGTTTTTTAAACATCTTTATTGGAGTATAATTGCTTTACAACGGTGTGTTTGTTTCTGCTTTATATCAAAGTGAATCAGTTATACATATACATATGTTCCCATATCTCTTCCCTCTTGCATCTCCCTCTCTCCCACCCTCCCTATCCCACCCCTCTAGGTGGTCATAAACCACCGAGCTGATCTCCCTGTGCTATGAGGCTGCTTCCCACTAGCTATCTATTTTACGTTTGGTAGTGTATATATGTCCATGCCACTCTCTCACTTTGTCACAGCTTACCCTTCCCCCTCCCCATATCCTCAAGTCCATTCTCTAGTAGGTCTGCTCTGGTTTTGATGAATCTGTGTTAGAAAGGAGATACACTAGCAGCTATAGCAATGTAATGACCAACTGTAATGACACGACCACGTAAAAATAAACAATCAGAAATCGTTCTGGCTCATTCATTGGGGTGGAGGGAGAAGATATTCCATGTCTTTGCCTGTGTCAAGGTTTAAGAACTTACAAGAGCTATTTGGGGAATGAAATAATGCAAAGATAAACCATGCTGCTGGTACCAGACTTGTTTGTGGCTGAGATAACTAAGCAAAAAAGGTCTCTCTTAAGCAGGCATCAATATTTAGGCTCAAAATATTTTCTTTATTTTGCTGGATATACTGATTCCAGGTGCTTGCAATATCCAAATGAGTGCCTAGGGTCTTTTTGGTACAAAAGCACAGCATTAAATGAGAGTTCTGCTCTACCTGGATATTACCCAGAGAGAGAAATGAAAATGAAAATGGAAATAGAGTTAATTCCAGAGAGTGATGGGGTGCAGTGGTTCAGCCAGCCACTGCAGTAAATACGAGCAATTGGGTGTCTGGGCCACAAAGAGGTTGTGGAATGTTTTATATTATGTCAATAATTTTTACTTACTCAGAATGATTCCAAATCTGATGTTGAGATTTGGTTTTAATTGTTTGGGACACTGGTCAACAGAGAAGCCAAAATCTTGTAGTGCGTCTGCCAAGAAGAAAACAACGGATTAGGTGTGAGGCCACTGCATACGCTGCAAGCTCATATTCAAAATGCACAGCAATTCCTTTTTAAAAAAATTATTATTTATTTATTTATTTTTAACATCTTTATTGGAGTATAATTGCTTTACAATGGTGTGCTAGTTTCTGCTTTATAACAAAGAGAATCAGCTATACGTATACATATGTTCCCATATTTCCTCCCTCTTGCGTCTCCCTCCCACCCTCCCCATCCCACCCCTCTAGGTGGTCACAAAGCACCGAGCTGATCTCCCTGTGCTATGCGGCTGCTCCCCACTAGCTACCTATTTTACATTTGGTAGTGTATATATGTACATGCTACTCTCTCACGTTGTGCCAGCTTACCCTTCCCCCTCCCCATGTCCTCAATACCTGTTTTATTCCTTCCTTCCTTCCTGTATCAGAAATACTTTTTAAAGTGTACAAGCACGTATGACTTTGTACTTTGCTCTTTGACTTGTCCCACAATAATTAACCTAAACACAGAGCTCCTAAAGGCAAGAGCCAGTGTTTGTTTTGTTTGTATTGTTTTGCTTTCCATGTCCTTTTCCTTTATGTTTCCCACTGGGCCCCGGAGAGGACTACTGATTTTAACTGAGAGTCTATGTTATGTGAGACACTGAACTGTGCACTTTATGAGTTATCGACTTAAGTCTTCAGACTCCCCAGTGCCTAGCACAGGGCCTTGCAGTCGGACACATAGTAAGCACTCCGTAAATGCACACACGAGTGGATGAACGGGCCATGTATTAAGCTACCTCAGCTTCAAATCCAGCCTTCAGGGCTCTGCTGTGTGAAGCTGGGGGCTCTCTTCAATCATGTTTCTCCTTTGCCACCTGCCAGAGATGTGCCAGAGGTCAGACTGGGGCTGAACGGGAGAAGGACTTGCTTCTTCTTACATGCTTGCTGATGCTTGAGTGTGTCACCCAGCGATGGCCAATCACCCTGGCAGTGGCAATTTATTCCAGTGTCCAGCTCTCTCTTGCTCTCTTTTTTTTTTTTTACTTTATACTACACTTTATTTATTTTGCCTTATTTTCTTTTTAATTGGAGTTTTGCACCTTCTTGGAATCAGCTGAGGTTCAGCTCTACTGGCTCCAAGCTTCTGTGATGATGGTGCCTCAGAGGCCATCACCCCTTCCCCAGCTGGCAGCGTCTCAGCTCCCCAGGCCCTTCTTTCAAGCTTCCAGGTTCTAACAACCCTAACCTCTGTCCTCTGCTCATAGCCTTCTGGGTGTAGCTGCTTCCTCTCTGCTTCCTTCTGCTTTTCTGGTTCTCTAACAACTGCTTAACCAACACTCTCTATTAAATTTTCTCTGTTGAAATAACTGACAGGGTCTCTGAATTCCTGACCAGACCTAGACTGATAGAATGAATGACAATCTTGAGAGATAGGCATGATTGTCCTCATTTCACAGATGGGAAAATAAAAACTCAGAGAGGTGGTGCTGACTTACCTACCTAGGTTCAAGAACTAGAAAGTGGCAGAGTCAAGATTCAAACCCAGACTTAAAAACAAATAAATACAAAGTTGCCCCCCAGTATTGCACAGAGGCACTCACAAAGTGGAGCCTTGAAGACGTATGTTAAGTTTCTGATTAGTAAGATTGCCCGGAATATTTTGCATGCAGGCATATGGCATCTGGCAGTTCTGTTTCATAACTGGTTTCAATTTCAGCTTAGCTATGAGCTCACATTTGTCGATGGGAGCGTTCCAGACCGTTTAATCATCCGCATCGCTGCCCTGGGAGACACATAATTGTCTGCGATATCTGCCATGGAAATGATCATGAGGCTATTCAGCCTTGCGAATCTAATCTAGGTGCACTTTTGTTTGATGAAACCCCCTATGATCTGGTCACTAATTTTCTGGGGGGATAAGCCATTTTCTCTTATGTTTATTTTACTTCTTCATTGGCATCTTTGTGTCATCCCAGGGTTTCTTTCAGCTTGGAAAATGGGAGCAGGGGGTAAGGAGACAATTGTTTCTGCTACACATTTGGCCCTCGGTGTTGAAAAAGAGGCCAACGAACAGACGTTTAGGAACGTGCATCCTCAAAATTGTGAACAAATTTAAGTTGCGATCTGCGGAAAGTTAAAAGAGGCTAGCCATGTGTTGTTTAGCTAATTAGCAGGTACAAAATTACACTGTGCTTATCAATATTTTAAATGTATAGATGGAGAGAATAAACTAAGGGCGGGAGAAGGAAATAAAACATCTCCCTGGCACTGGAAAAATATTATTGTTAGGAAAATAATCTTAACAAGAAACAAAGTTAAAAAGGAAGCAGCAGGTTACTTCTCTCTGAGGATGTGAGTATAAAAACAGAAAGAGAGATTGCTTAAAAAGTGCTTAGGGCTTTGGTGCTCTTTTCTAGCAGTTATTTCAATTTTATATTTGAGAGCAAATTCTATATTTGAGGGTGAATTTTATATTTGAGAGTGAATATGCACTTTGCAGTTGTCTTGGGGAAAACGACATCCGTTCCTGCCATCCCCCAATCCCACCCTCACACACTTATAGCCTTTCCTCTTTTGACTTGTATTTTCGCTCTGGCACTTAGCATGCTCTATACCAGGGGTCCCCAACCCATGGGCTGTGGACCGATAGCGTCCACGGTCTGTTAGGAACCGGGGCCGCACGGCAGGAGGGGAGCAGTGGGCAAGCGAGCGAAGCTTCATCGGGTGCTTCCCATCGCTCCCCATCGCTCCCCATCGCTCGCATTACCGCCTGAACCATCCCTACACCCCCAAACCCCCCACCCCCTGTCTGTGGAAAAACCGTCTTCCACGAAACTGGTCCCTGGTGCCAAAAACACTGGGGACCGCTGCTCTACCCTACATTATACTTTCCTGTAAACCTCTACTAGATGCTTCAAGGCAGGCTCCCCTGCTTCAGGGCCCAGCATAATATCTTAAGATTATACTAGGTTCCAAGTAGTGGTTTGTTGAATGAATAATAGAGGTTATCTGTAATCAACTTGTGCAGAACTTTCAAGCCAGATTTCTCAACCTTGTCACTATTGACATTTTGGGTCGGAAATCTTTTTTGGGGGGTGGCTGTCCTGTGCAGCAACACCTCTACCCACTAGAAACCAGTAACATCCCAGCCCCAATTCCAGCCCAAATAGGTTACAGACATTGCCAAATATCCCCTGGGGGGCAAACTCGCCTGGTGGAGAACCATTGCTTTAAAGAACTGCTTTCTCAATTGCCAGACAAATGCCTCAGAATCACCTACCAAAATTAAAGACAGTGGGTTGGGGCTTCCCTGGTGGTGCAGTGGTTAAGAATCCGCCTGCCAATGCAGGGGACACAGGTTCGAGCCCTGGTCCGGGAAGATCCCACATGCTGTGAAGCAACTAAGCCCGTGTGCCACAACTACTGAGCCTGCACTCTAAAAGCCCGCAAGCCACAACTACTGAACCACGTGCCACAACTACTGAAGCCCGTGTGCCTAGAGCCTGTGCTCCGCAACAAGAGAAGCCACTGCAATGAGAAGCCCGTGCACCGCAACAAAGAGTAGCCCCCGCTCACCACAACTAGAGAAGGCCCGCCTGCAGCAATGAAGATCCAATGCAGCCAAAAATAAATAAGTAAATTAATTAATTAATTAAAAAAAAAAAGACAGTGGGTTGCATTTTTAAAGGAGTTCTCCTTATACGATGTAAGAATTGATTGGGGGCAAGGATGGGGGGATTTTTCCTTGGACACTTGCCTCAGGTAATTTTGACCACATATAAATTGGATTATCTGAATGTGGATCTTCTGAAAGAATAAAATGGAAAAGTTAATGAGAGCTGGTGTTCCTGGGCTTTGAGGGCAGAGATAAATGTTTCTTCCAGACACTTCACTGTATAGCAGTGAATGGACTGAGGAAAGAGGCAAAGCTTCATAGGAAAATATATGATCTGTTCATGGAAAATATTTTTTCCTTTGCCTCTAAGCTCTACCCCCTTTCTGTCTGTTCTGTCCTCATGTATGACTTCTGCCTAAGAGAGGCCAGCAGTTACGGTGGGTGAGGCCGATGCGCCCCAACCTGCCCTGCTGTCCACACGCACCGGGGACAGGTATGCTGGAAGTCAGGCTCCTCCAAACGGCTGACAGTAAGTCCCTTGGTGGGTGGGGAAAGGGGCTGGGGAATGAGCCAGCAGCACCTGCATTCCCGCTAAGGGCAGGCAAATGCGTCCTGGAACTGTTTCATGCTCCTTCATGGAGTAGAATAGACTTAGATAAACGGGTAGGGTCTAGCATGTGCAGGTTTTTTACACATCTCAGCTGCAGAGCCATTCTTGGGCCTTGAGTTCTGTTGGTTGCCTGTGCTCTCCCTGGCGGGGCTGGCCCTGGGCAGTTGTCCAGGAGAGGCTGAGCTGGCCAGGGGTGTTTCTGGCCAGTGTTGGGCTCTCAACTGGAATCAGGGGGAAGAAAACAAAACTCAGCCTCTGGAAGTGCAATTCCTCCCCGAGGATGGTGGGGCCGAGGGCCTGATGGGGCCAGGAGCCGGTGTGTCTCAGGCGAGCCACGCATCCCTAAGTCCTAGAGCCCATGGTGTTGCTCTGTGCCCTGTGTCCATCCTCTGTGTTGCTGGTTTCATGGTTTGAAGGACAGAGGAGGGGAGCCGTCTCTCATGCTGCTAGTCGCGTTTTCCAATTTCATAGCTCTGCTTGAGGCTTTTTTTTTAAACTTTGTATTTTGAAATTATTATATTCTTGCAGGAAGTTGCAAAAAGATAGAAGTTTCAGGTATCCTTCACCCAGCTTCCCTGCCACGGTGACATCTTACGCATAGTGCAGTATCAAAGCAAAGAGATCAATGTTGGTACAACCCACAGGGCTCTTACAGATTTTACTAGCTTTACTCACACTTGTGCATGTGTGTGCACATGTGCTTGGAGTTTTATTGCTTAAGTTTTAAAAACTGTTGCAAAGTGGGTGAAGCATTGGCTTTCCTGCTCCCGTCGGGCGGAGGGTGGAATTCCAACAGCAGTGTCACCCTGAAAAGGAGCTGACACCCCTCCAGCCTCCCCTCCATTAGTCTTCCCCACGTTCACGTCCAAGTCCATCCAAGGTTGTCCACAACCTTCCTGCTGCGTGAAGGTAGTCTTTCTCTCTTTCTCCCTCCCACTCCTTCCCTCTTTCTCTGTGTTCCCCTCCAGCACTTAGGTGGGCTACATCCTGAGATCCAGAGCACTGACTTTCTTCTAACATCCCTTAACCCACATGACTTTAGGAGCTGATATTGCTTTCTGCGTGTGCTGTTGGCAAAAAGCAGGCTGCTCCAGGGGAGTTCAATATTCCACAGCATGTTTTATAGCATGTTTCCAGTAGAGGCATGGCTTGGGGAGGGTAGAGAAGGACAACAGAGACAGGGGAGGGGCCTACTGTCAGCACATCGTTCGGATGCACTGGTGAAATCGACTCTAACGGTTTATGGAGAGAAGAAAAACTTGGGCAAACAGAATGTGAGCAAAGCTTGTCTGCTTCTGGTTGGTTAATAAAATAGCATGGATAGCTTCTTGTTCTTTAATGAAACCTGATATATTACAGTTCTTCAGAGAAGCAGAAGCAATAGAATATATAGAGATGATATCTAGCTAGCTAGCTAGATATAGACACAGATATAACACATAGAGGATATTTATCATGTACATATAGAAATATAATATATATAATATCTGTCTATCAAGAGATTTATCTTAAGAAACTGGCTCATATAAGAGGGGCTGAGGGTGAGAAAAAGCCAACTTAGTTTTTAGAAGTATTATAGATAGGGCTGTCCTCATCCCAGGGAAGCATAGAGAGTGAGCCAGAAACTGTGCCTGGAGAGCCATCAGTGATTCTAGAGGAAGGGCGTGACAGGATCTGACCTGTGCTTTCGTTGCCTGCGATCATGTCTCTCCTTTATGTCCAAATCCTGACCTCTCTGGGAAATGTTGCCTTGTTCCACCAGCTTCTTTCTCTCTGTCCCTATGAACTTAGATCTATGCCAGTTATTTAGCGTAGACTACATAGTATTCATACTACGTACACACTCTCTTATATGATAATGTTTTGCCTCCTCAACCAAGGTCAGGCCCAAGAGGGTGGGACTTTTATATATTATTCTGTTATATCCTCTTATATTTTTGATTACTCTCCCCTTCTCATTGCGTCTGACCTCATGTATCTCCAGTGCAGGTGCTAACTCAGAGTTGCAGGATAAATGGCTCTCGCTTTATTCTCTACCTTTTGAAAATGTTTACCTCTATCTGCAGCATGAAAATTTGGACAATTTCCAGTAAATGAGGGAGGTCTGGATCTCATATAGGAAAACCTTGTTTGTCTCTCTCCTGCCTTTTGTATCTTCACAATCAGCTCAACCACTCTCCGCCCCAGGATGCCCCGCAGTTTCCTGGTCTGTCCTTCCTAAGGTCTCTCATGCCTGGCTCGCTCCTTACATCTTCATCATACCTTTATCGTCATGAAGTGTGGGAACTCTTGCTGGTTTGTATCTCTCTTAGGTAGATGACACTAGGGTTTAAGCTGTGGAGGTTAGGAATTCTGTCTTATTTATCCATCCTTAGATAACCAGCATCTAGTACTGGACACGCCCACGAATCTCAGCTGGTTGGACAAATAGATGAAAAGGAGAGAAGGTCGGGCAGTTTGATGACACCAGGAGGGAAGCTGGGCTTTCACGTCCATCTGTGATGGGTGCCAGCGATCACTTGGGAAGCCTGAGTTTTGAAGCCAGTGATTGATTTCCCCCACACTTGGAAGGCTCTTTGGAAAGGTGTTAGTACATATTAACTTTATCATCATAATAACCAGGGTATTTGCCTTGGCACTTAGGATGGAGTTTCTGAGTGTGGTTGAAAATCTAGTCCCAGGCCAAATATTAGCAGATGTACCTCTACTAGCTTTCAGAATTGTTTTGCAAATAACACGAAATAAACAGATCTTGCTTTTGACTTCTTCTTTTAGGTTGGGTGATTACCAGCTCTGCAAGCTTGTACTGTTTACAGTACAGGCCTGGTTGTGCATGGATCTGAAAGTTTGCTTTCTTACATGGCAGTATTTTCATGGGGGAGTTTTAATTTTCTTGTGTGATTCCTAGGATAACATTCAAGGGTCATTATCCCTAAAAAAAAAGGATGGGGGGGGAAGTCTTCGGTGAGAAGCCATTGCTGGAAATCCATTACCATGGCAACAGAAAATTAATATCCTCTTTTCTGTCCTTGATGCGCCGTGGTGTGTTTCTTTCTCCCTTCCCTCATCCTCCTTCCCTGCCACTGAAGAGAAAGAAATGACTTACAAGGTGGTAAATGTATTCTAGCTAGTTGTTCTGTTATTTCCTGATCTCTCCTTGTTTCTCCACCTGTCAAATCTTATTACTATAGAATAGCACGGCAAAGCTCCCCGATGGGCTATTATATTTCAAATAATAGTAGTTCTGCCCCCATTCCAGTCTCCTTGGTCAGCATTTCATTGGGAATTGATTCACCTGGCCAAAGTTGGGTATACAATCTGGCTTTTTGTTTCTTCAGCTTGAACATGTAGAGTGGGTGTTTGAAAATGCTTAAACATGGTGCCTGATACCAAACACGACCAAAATGCATGAACACCGTCACAGTGGAACAGCTCCTGTGTGTAGCTGTACAGAGGGCAAGAATTCCTACGCCCCGCAGGCTGCCTGGTAAACCTGGTGAATGCATTTTTGAGTGTGAAGGTAGGTTTGGGCTGCCGAATTCAAAATTCTGGATCCCTCACCTTGTCTGCTTCTAACTGCAAAAGAAATCGGATTCATTGGAACTCAGTATTGATGGAGAAGGGGTGTGAACCTGCGTCCTCTTTTGGTCTCTGAATTCCACTCCCCAGGAATAACCTGCATTTGGCTTCCACGAGCTTAGAAGGAGATGGTTTTTGTATTATAGTATACACATTAGAGACCAAAAAGAGAGATATGGCAATGAGGATGAGCTTTCATCCAAAACACCTCGCCAAATGTCTCAAGGAAAATAACGACCCATTTGAAGATATTAAGATTGATCTTTTGCATCTCAAGTGTAGATTGACAATAAACACTAAATGCACAGCTTTATTGTGTGTTACCAAGGGGGTATCATGGTACCACATAAAATCTTAACATGAGGGTGCGAGCAAACTCGAACCTGTCTTACAGGTGACGGTGCCTCTTAGTGGCTGGAGAATGGGACCTGCAACTTAGCCTCTCATTCATTTTACTGAGTACCTGACACATGGCAGGAAGAGCACTAGGCCTTGGGGATACAAAGACAAACCAGAACAGGCTTCTACTCTCATCTGGAGTATAACACTTCCATCACCTAATTGCGATACTACATGGTCAAAACACAAACTCAATAAAAGATACACGTACACTCTAAATCTCTCATTTTATTGTCAACATAGAGTCAAACTGTCTTCTGTGTGCAAGGCGTATCTCCCATGCTCTCACTCCACACTACCTGGCCTGGCTCCTTTGCAGGTTAAACGCAATCTTAGTAACGTGTTGTTATTCACTCCTTCAACTACTACCACCACAAGCAAGATACAGACACAAAGACCCTTCCTCATGCTGTCCTTTGACAGGCACTCCCTGCCCCACCTCCCCTTCCCTACCCCAGAAACCGTGAATCACTGCTCCAGCAGTATAATTTTGTCATCTTGAGAATGTTATACAAATGGAACCACACAGTATGTATGCTTTCTTCTTAACTTGTCATATATATATATATATATATATATATATATATTTTTTTTAAATTGAAGTATAGTGGACTTAAAATATTATATTAGTTTCAGACATACAGCATAGTGATTCAATATTTTTATACATTACAAAATGATCACCACGTATGCAACCTTTTGAGATTGGATTTTTTTTCATTCTCCATGGTGTCCTGGAGGAGACCCATCCAGGTGGTTGTGTGTCTCATTCGTTTTTGTGGTTGAGTTGTTTTCCATAGTGTGGATGTTTCACAGCTTGTTTAACTACTCACCTGTTGAAGGACACCTGGCCAGTTTGGGACTATTAGAAATAAAGCATTCTAGGTGAGCTTTCACCTACAAGTTTTTGTATGAACATAGTCTTCATTTCTCTGGGATAAATACCCAGGACTGAGGTTGCTGGGTTATATGGTAAGCGTATGTTTGGTTTTATAAGTAACAGTCAGTTTTCCAGAGTGGCCGTGCATATTACATTCCCTCCAGCCTAGTAGGCATGCCCTCTTAAGAGAAACACTTGCCCAAGAAGCTTGTTCCCTGGGAGGAATCGGGAAAGGGGCTTGTAGTCAACAACTACAGGGGGTTGACAACTTCTTTGCCCACTCAGCCTTCAAGGTGCGGGCAAAACTCCCTCCATGACATGAGATGGATGTTCTCAGGAACGATCCAATCCTAGAAGCTGTGACATGCACACGCAGCAGTGGCTAATTGTTGGTAATGTCCATCTGGGGGAGGGCGGCTTGGATGACCAGCCGTGATGGGGGTTTCCTTCCATAGCCCCCCTTCCTTCCCAGTGCTGTGTTCAGGACCCCTGAGGTAGTTCTTGTCGTACTGTCACATGGAGGCCTGCAGAACAAGTGCTAATTCTTATGACTTGTTTCCCCAGCGCTTTCTAGTGTGAGAGCAACTTACTATATACTTCTTCCCCCTTGAGTCCTGCTCTCCCCACACTGGGTAACAAAGTGTCCACTGCTGCCTCCAACCCCCCATCAGAGTCACAGGAGGAAACATCAATGTACACTTTTCCTAGGAGGCAAGCCTATTGATGGAGCTGATGGTTTGTCTTAGTTGTCAGGTTGTCACAACAAAATACCTCAGACTGGGTGGCTTAATTTCTCACAGTTCTGGAAGCTGGAGAGTCCAAGATCAGGATGCTGGCTGATTTGGTTCCTGGTGGGAGCTCTCTTCCTGGTTTGCTGACTTATCCATGTGTCCTCATATGGCAGAGACAGAGAGAGAGACCTCTCTGGTCTCTTCCTCCTAGAAGGTCACTAATTCCAGCACAGGGCCCCACCCTCATGACCTCATCTAACCCTAATTACCTCCCAAACACCCCTCCTCCAAATACCATCACACTGGGGTTTAGAGCTTCAGCATATGACTTTTGGGGAGACAATACAGTCCATAACACGTGTAAAGACCCTCCTCTTCACTGTTAGCAGTCAGCAAAGGGTCCAGAGAGTGACACTGTTTCTGAATTGACCACCCTGATATGGAATGAGCATGAGTGCCCAACAGAAGACACTGAAAGAGAGAAGAAGTGTTCAAGGGGGATCACAGATGCATTCTTCATGACAGAATAAGAGGCACAGTATCTCCAGAGCATGCAATCGACTCTTCCTAAAAACACCCTGGAGATTTACTGAGAAGGTGGAGTCGATACCCAATGAGAGTTTCTACCAAGATGTCTTGTACTGAAATCCGGGAAGCAGGATTCCTAATTCCCAGAACCGGTTCACCACTTATTCTTGCATGTCTCACATTAGGAGATGGAACCAGAATGAATCTGCTGGATGTCCCAGCTTTGCAGTAGAGCTCTCCCTGATGGGAAGGAGAAGGATGTTTCTCATTGTGTGGCATGGACCACCCAGGAACAGAATCCCGTGGCAGGAATGACATAGGTCTACAAGCACTCACTGGTCGATACTGGAGGAGAAAAGAACCAGCTGCCTTTGGTTTGGACCCTCTGCCAGCAAAATAAATTCCTAATTAAGAAAAGGACTCATTTCTCTGCTTCCTGAATCAACACAATCCTATTAGTTTCCTCCTGTTTAGAGGATTAAAAATACTTTTGCTAAAAATATAAAAAGAATTCTGTTGGAAGATTGCAAACTGACATGAAAAATAAGATGGAAACCTGACTTTAGATTAATAAATGAGTCACACACTTACTGAATAACCACAGACTACCTGCCCCAATGACCTGCACACAAGTTCAATGCAACATGGGAGCTAATCACAGCAAAGTTTCAAGCAGACCTGACTCAACACCTCACTCATCTCCTTCACGCCATCGTTGGAACCATTTGGATATCGTTCAGCCTTTTTTTTTTTTTTTTTTTTTGCCATCTGTTCGTGTGTTTTCAGAACGTAGCATTTAAAAGCTGTTATTGTATGGAAACATTACTAGACAAAACTGGTTAAACTACAGAAATTCTTCTACACACCTTTGCCTAGGCTTAATTAAGCCTCAGAGAAATGGAAAGAAAAGTCCCGGGTTGGGAAGCATTTTCTGACATAAGGAAACATAAATAATAGATGCTCATAACCGTTTGTAATTGTGAAAAATTGGAGGCAACCTAAATATTTATTAAAAGGAGAATGTATAGGGGCTTCCCTGGTGGCACAGTGGTTAAGAATCCGCCTGCCAATGCAGGGGGCACAGGTTCAATCCCTGCTCCAGGAAGATCCCAAATGCCGCAGAGCAAATAAGCCCGTGCGCCACAACTACTGAGCCTGGCTCTAGAGCCCGCGAGCCACAACTGCTGAGCCTGCATGCTGCCACTACTGAAGCCCACGCACCTAGAGCCCATGCTCCACAACAAGAGAAGCCACCGCAGTGAGAAGCCCGTGCACCACAACGAAGAGTAGCGCCCGCTCGCCTCAGCTAGAGAAAGCCCACGCTCAGCAATGAAGACCCAAAAATAAGATCCAAAAATAAATAAATAAAATAAATAAATTTAAAAAAAAATTTAAAAAAAGGAGAATGTATATAATTTTAATCTATGCAAATAATGATATATTCTACAGCTGTGAAAGTGAATTAACCAAGCTACGTATGCTAGATATCTTTTGGAATAATGTAATAGGTTTTTCTATGTTGACAGTCATATTGTATGCATATAATAATATTTTGTATCCTCTTTTCAAATCCTTAAACATTTTGTTTACTGTGCTGGTGAGGGCCTTCAGTGTCATGTTCAATAGAACTGGTGATGGTGGGTGCTCTTGTCTGGTTCTTGGTTTTAAAGGGAATGTTTCCAATGTTTCACCATTAAATGTGATGTTCACTGTAGATTTGTATTTTAGGTACATTTCTTTAAAGAGCAGAGAGCTGATTTTTAAAATTCAATCTGGTAGATCCTCAAAAAATTAAAAATAGAACTACCATATGATTTAGCAATTCCACTTCTGGGAATAGATCCAAAGGAAACACAAACATTAACTTGGAAAGATATCTGCATCCCCATGTTCACAGCAATATTATTTACAATAGTCAAGACATGGAAACAACCTAAATGTCCATTGATGGATGAATGGATAAACATTTTATTATATTTATATATATGTAAGTTATTCAGCCATTAAAAACTGTGGGATAATAATGGTTGTTGTTTTAAACTGCTAAATTTTAGGGTAATTCATTATGCAACAATAGGAAACAAATATATTCTTGTTTCAAATTAGATATTATTATCATTCATTGTTTCTTTTAATTTATTAATTATTTTCTCCCATTCCATCTTGCATTTCAGAACTTACTTCTGGGAACATTTTATTTCTTTCTGAAGTATCCCTTAGAACAGTGGCCCCCAACCTTTTTGGCACCAGGGACCCATTTTGTGGAAGACAATTTTTCCACAGATGGGGTGCGGGGGTGGGGGAGTGGGGGTGGGGGGGGTGATGGTTCAGGTGGTAATGCTAGTGATGGGGAGCAGCAGATGAAGCTTCGCTCGTTCACCCGCCACTCACCTCCTGCTTTGTGGGCTGGTTCCTAAGAGGCTGCAGACTGGTAGTGGTCCACGGCCCAGGGGGTTGGGGACCCCTGCCTTAGAAAGTTCCATTACTATGAGTCTTTTGGTGGCAAACTCTAGATTTTGTTTGTCAAAAAAATTCTTTAATTCCCTCTTATTTTTGAGTGGTAATTAGCTAAATATAGAAGTCGAGGTCGATTGTTGTTTTCTCTTTTCTCTGAGTATATTGCTGTTGCTATATTAAAATCTGCTATCAGTCTAAATATAACTTTTTGTTACATGATTTCTCTTGCTGTATATTTATACCAGTTATTATTTTTTTTCCTTTGGTAATTTGTGGTTTTACTCTGATGGGTCTAGTTGTGGAATTCTTTTTATGAGTCCCACATGGGAATTGTTGTGTTTACTGAATTTGAAGATTCATGTCTTTCATTAATTCCAGAAAATCCCAGTACTTTTCTTCAGAAATTGCCTTTTCCCTATTATCTCTGTTTTGTTTTATAGCTGTAGCTCATATCTCTTGATTTCTTCATGACGCATTTTGAGTAATATCTCCAGACCTTTCATCCAGTTCATTAGTTCTCTCTAAGCTATTTTAAAATCTGTGTTTTAACCTAGCCATGATTTTTTTATTTCAACAATTAAATATTTTATTTTAAGGGCTTCTTTTTGATTCTTTTTCAAATCTTTCAGATTTTTTTTTTACATCGTATTTTTCCTTGCTCATGTTTTAGAGTCCCTCTTTTATTTCTTTAAACAAATGACATGTTCTCTGTTTTATATTCTGTATCTTATATTTTCCAAATCTAATACATTTAGGGCTATACTTTTGCTTTTTGTTTTTCTGCTGACTTTCCCTCATGGTGGCTTATTTCCTTGTGTTTTTAAATTTTGGATTGTGAGCTCAGTCTTCAGAACTCATGTGAAACCTGAATTGAGAGTATGTATTCCTCCAGAGAAAATTTGCATTTTCTTCTGTCAATATGTCCCAGGTATTGCCAATCAAGACCCACTTTAATTTAATTTCTAGGCTTGGGATTTCCTGGATCATGAAGGGAATATACATTTTTGTATATATAGGTTTGAGCCCCAAACCAGTGGTGATATCAGGTCTGGAGTTACTGGTTCTCAGGGAAGAGTTACTTTCTCCAGAGGCCAAGCAGAGTCAGATAAGTTTATTTGTCTTCCATTTTGCTGAAGAATGTGTTTTTTTTTCTTGTCCACTTTTAATTGTGGCTATAACTCTTTGACGGTCCTTGTTTCATGATGGGATTGATTTCCATCTTGCACAGCACAGGGCATGGTTGCCAGACTCTCACAGAGCCATTGAAGCCACATTCTGGCCCATGGAGTCAAACACCTGTTCTGAGGGCGGACATAGCTTTGGCGCTGGCTTTCCACTCTGCTTCTGTGCTTTCTTTTAGCTCTGGCTCTTGGAAACCTCCCATTCTTTCATGCAAGCTTACCTATGCATTTAAAAAGATTTGTGTCACATTTTATCCAGGCATTTTATAGCAAGACAGTTTTTCATGATGTGGAGACCAGAAGCTTGCCCATTCCATCTGCAATGGCCACTTTTTGTGGGCTGTCTTGGTCTCTCTTTTGTCAGTGTCCTCTTCATGGATGCTTTTGTGTATATGAGATGTTCCAATGCACAAAGTTACGGTAGCAGGGCATTTATTCTCTCCAAAGCCTTCCTGCAAATACCTATGACTGCCTGAGGGCTTTCTCTGGGTGTGGGAGTGAGCTTGTTCTATACACTGTCAAGCCAGAAGTGCTGGGGAGTCAATGTACCCAGGAACAACTATGACAGATAGAAGTTTCTAGATCAATGCCCCAGTTTCTTCTCCCTTCAGATCTGACCATCATGAGGCATATTTCACAGGTCTCCCAGGGGTCCCCAGAAGGACCAGGCTTCAGTTGCCCACAGTGGTTACCTGGATTGGCTTCCTTTTCTTCCTTGCCTCACTTTTTCACTCTCTTCTGGTTCTTCCCAGAATCATTTCTTAAATAAATTTGCACTCAATTCCTGTGTCACTGATCATTTCTCAGGAAACTCTAAACTTAATGCTTAAACTTATTCCTCTAATTTATAATGAATATTGACTATGTATGTGGTGCTAATTGTGGTTTCAAAGATAAATGCAAAGAAATAGTTTCATCTTTAGAGTAGTTTATATTCTAGGCCTCCAGCTTTCTAGCGTTTTTTTTAGAAATACACATTTTAGTGAAGTTTGTAGGTGGCAAGAAGCATTTCAACAGATTTGGGTCAAAATCTAACTAGCAGTTCCAGGTGTTTGGATGGTGATGGAAATACCATGGACTGGACATACTTGAATACTTGATTCTTAGGTCAGCAAGAATATTCCAAATTGAGTAACTGGTTACCTAACTTTTACATATTTGGCATTCTTGGGGATTCATATGGTGATGTCACTTTGATACAGAGGAGACTGATGTTAAAACTGAACTGTAAGATAGTTTTTTAGAGATACTGTGAGTCCAGGAAGGGAAGCCATTTGGGTCTAAGTAGCAAAAGAAAAAAAAAGGCATAACCAGACTAAAGTCTCTCCTCTCTACAGCAGAGTCCATAAATGGCTAGAGCCTGATTTGCTCCTAGCTTTCAGATGTGTTTTTTTGGCCTGCACAGTGTTTAAAAACACTTAGGCTATAAGTGTCCATTGACAGATGAATGGATAAAGAAGATGTGGCACATATATACAATGGAATATTACTCAGCCATAAAAAGAAATGAAATTAAGTTATTTGTAGTGAGGTGGATGGACCTAGAATCTGTCATACAGAGTGAAGTAAGTCAGAAAGAGAAAAACAAATACTGTATGCTAACACATATATATGGAATCTAAAAAAAGAAAAACGGTTCTGAAGAACCTAGGGGCAGGACAGGAATATAGACGCAGACATAGAGAGTGGACTTGAGGACACAGGGAGGGGGAAGGGGAAGCTGGGACGAAGTGAGAGAGTGGCATGGACATATATACACTACCAAATGTAAAATAGATAGCTAGTGGGAAGCAGCCGCATAGCACAGGGAGATCAGCTTGGTGCTTTGTGACCACCTAGAGGGGTGGGATAGGGAGGGTGGGAGGGAGACGCAAGAGGGAGGAGATATGGGGATGTATGTATATGTATAGCTGATTCATTTTGTTATACAGCAGAAACTAACACACCATTGTAAAACAATTGTACTCCAATAAAGATGTTAAGAAAAAAAAAACAGTCTAGTTGCCATATTCATAAATTAGGAGGTTGTGCTTCTAGATTAGGAGCTATTCTTCTGAAAAAGTATAACAGAAGGTTAGACATCCCAGGTGCCACAATCCCACGCAGCGGTCAGATGGAGCGGAATAGTAGTTTCCTCCTTGAGATGAGACGAGAGCTAGTGTCCCTGTAACTTTCTATCGTAAATTACAACTGACCCACTTCCTTCATAATCTGCCTCTTCCATGAGTGTATTTGAGCGTTTGAGCCGAGCTCTATAGCTTCTGGAATGGGTGAGATGTAAGGAAATGATGAGTTTTGCAGGAAGGGAACCATGGTCTCCTCTCTGTCACTGCTTTCCAGAATTCTGAAGGTCTGCTCCCCCAGCAAGGCAGCACCGCTGAGACCCCGAGAGCAGGCAGTGTTTACACAGGCACCTCCTGCTCATTATTTTGGCTACCAGCTCTAAAACCTCAGACACAATTGGACACTTGATACTTGCTGTTCAACCACTGCTTCAAGTAAACCAAGAGCCACTGGCAATTTTCTCCTCAGGTATTTTTTTTTGGAAACATGCACACTCACTGACACAAGAACTGTTCTTTCATTTAGTTAAAACCAAAGCCAAGTGTGAGGCAGAAAAACTGTTCGCCCTGGAACACGATCTTCCTATCCACTCTCCATCCTGCTTGAATTCCATCAGCTCCGTGTAGGTCAGGCTAGAATTTAGACTCCAGAGAACTGAGTCTCCAGTACTACCCTTCTGGAATAGCCACCATCCAGGATCTAGACCCAAGCCTGCTGACACCAGGGGAGGGGGGTGGTGGGTGGATTTGGCATTTGCCTTCATGGCTGAAGCTGGCTGTATTTAGCAAGCTTTTCTAGACGTGGAGAAAAGACCAGAGGAAGCAGGCTGCTGACGTCAAGCTTTGGGGCTTTAGGGGCCTGAGTCACCTATCTTATTTTCATCAGGTGTCCTCTGTCATGGTCATTTGTTTTCTAAGTCTTGTTAGAATCCTTAATGAGGCTCATACCACAGAAGTCAGCTTTCCTTCTAAACAAGCTCTTGCCTTCACTGTTCTATGAAACGATGTCATTTGTATGTAAAGTTTGCAGTGATAGGACATTTATGGAAGTAAACGGTCCTCTCAGTATTATAAACGAGCCCCCTTAGCTCTTGTGTATACACAAAGTCCCTTGTTTTGCAGAGGCCTGGCAAGGAGGGATGAGGGCACATCGCCTTAAGAGAAGGGCTTTCTAGAAAGAAGATCCTGTGCACTTTGGGGGTGTGAGTATGAAGGAGAAGATCTGGTCGCGGTGTACGCAGTATCTCTGGCCTGACGTTGGGTGAGTTCACATCATGGCTTTTATGCAGAGGACAGGACGCAGAGCCGCCCAGGAGGGTCCTGGGATGGTGCTGCCACCACCCTGCTCTGTGGCCGTGATCGGGACACATTGCTTCTCTGGCTCCGAGTTTCCTCTTCTGAACACGGAGGTGCCCTGAGGTTCTGTCTGGCCAGCACATTCCCCAGTTCTGTAAGAGGTCCCCCGTCTGCCCTGAGCCTGTGGGCGGGGACTGGGAGGAGGCTGACCCCGCCCCACCTGCCTGCAGGGCGCCAGGCTGGTGGAGAAATAAATAGGTGGTCATGTGACAGTCCCTGGCCGTCCGGCTCCTTTCGAGGCCACTTACATCCATGACCACAGCACATGGCCACAAGGCCACGGTCAGAAACAGATCCTTTAGCCTCACAGAGCGTAAGGCTCCACCAAGAGCGGCTCCGGGAACCTCACCCCGGCCGCAGTGTTCTCCCTTCCTGCCCATTAGCAGCTCTGCAGCCACTGCAAACTGCAGCTGGAGAGACCAAAGTCCTCTACGCTGGCCACGGAGCTGGAAACAGAGGGCAAGCCAGCGCTGCGGGGGGCAGGGGGCGGTGCCCTGTTGTGCCATCTCTGAGCGGGAGGAGGCAGGTGGGAGGAGACCACCGGAGTCTTGCTCTCTTCCGCTGATTGGGGCGATACCAGGCAGTTTCTGGGAATAGGAAGAACGGCAGTGCCTGCTGTTTGGGGCTCTTGAAGACCTCAACTCTCGTGATTCTTTCAGAATCATTTCACAGGCTTGTCTGGGTGAGGCAGCCTGAGCAAAGACGAAAAGGAAGTTGCATCACATCCCAAACACTCGATGAGCACGAAGCCTTGTTCTTAGAGATTCAGAGAGTTCCCACCCGTTTGGACAGAGTAGAGAGAACCACGGGATTTTTTTCTATCTTTGTAAGCAGGTAGTAGTAAGGACAAAGCATTGGGAATAAGCCAGAAAAAAAGTATATGTATATACATATAACAGAAGTGCTTGGGAAAAATTAGAACAGAAGGATTGATCAGCTCAAGTGGCCTCATATAAAAATTGGATAGAAAGCTGGACGAGAGTCAAATCAGCACCAGAAACCACAGAGAATATACAAGCAGAGAGACAATCCAGTGCTATGTTCTAAGAGGATGAGTTAGCTAAATGTCGTAAAGGTGAGCCTCAACTGTGCAGACAACATCCATCGTCTCCTCTAAGTGACCCCCTCACTGTATTTCTGACATTAGGGAGGTAGGTGTACGTTTCCAGCAATGCTGACGGGCTGGGTTAATGCATAATAATGCCAGGATGGCATCACAATGACCCAGCAAAACACACATCAATTGATGAAAGAGCAGCAGGATACAGGGAACCCTGTGAAAGCAAGGCGCTTAAAAGGTCTTCAGGATGTAATAGGTCAAGTTCAAGTACAGAGACCTCAACTTGCTGACCCGATGCCACCAGGCCCAGGATCAATTGATTGGTAACTCAAAACCTGCGTCCTGGGGGCTTCCCTGGTGGCGCAGTGGTTGAGAGTCTGCCTGCCAATGCAGGGGACACGGGTTCGAGCCCTGGTCTGGGAAGATCCCACATGCCGCGGAGCAACTGGGCCCGTGAGCCACAACTACTGAGCCTGCGCGTCTGGAGCCTGTGCTCCACAACAAGAGAGGCCGCGATGGTGAGAGGCCCGCGCACCGCGATGAAGAGTGGCCCCCACTTGCCGCAACTAGAGAAAGCCCTCGCACGGAAACGAAGACCCAACACAGCCAAAAATAAATAAATTAATTAATTAAAAAAAAAAAAGATTCATCTTAAGGTAGCATCACCTATCTCAGAATCCAGTAAATTCTTTAAAAAAAACAAAACAAAACAAAAACAACAACAAAAAAAAACCCTGCGTCCTGGATGGTCTGAGTGATAGTCTTCATCTTTGGTCTGGAACATACTAGACAGCTAGGAAAATACTGAACTAAGTATTGTTATAACTCCAAGAGAAGATAAGAATACTGGGAAGAATAAACATCAGTGTAAAGATGATAAAGAAAGAACGATAAACACATAGTACCAATATTTTGACACTAGTTTAAGGAAAGGGTCATAGTAAATGGAACAATCACCGTGATAATTTGTGCTTGCTTTGCCTGCCTTTAAAGATTTTAAAGCATTTAAGGAAATCCGCTGTGTTCGATAACATGCTTAAGAGAATTCTATTAAAAAATTTGTGACCCATGGATATATGCCTGCAATAAAAGTAATTTGTTAAATTTACAAAGTTTTGATTTATTAATTATGCAAGTAGAATTTAATTGTTTAAAGGGCTATTTTTAATACAGTACGGGAAGCATGAAATTGAGCACTGAAACATACAGAGAAGCCCTCCGAATAAGAAAGTCCCCAGCAGCTACGGGAAAGGATTCTAATGGTGAAGAGGCAAAGGGAACCCTGATCATTCTCGCCTAGATCTGTCCCCGGGGCTGGCGCAGCTCCCACCTGGCCAGAGGGGAGATGCCAGGCTTCAAATAAGGGAGCCCACTGACCCCACTCTAGGTCCCCAGACAGCCTGTGTGAATCTCCCACTGTAAGTTGTGCTTGGAAGCAGCGCTTTCTGGGCTGAGGATCTTTTTCTTTTTTCTCCTGGCCATTACCTCCTGGCCTGGTTACTACTTCCTTCTCTTCTGGAAGCGGAGAGGCACCGCAGGGGAAACGGGCACAGAATTTCAAAAAGGCACGGAGGCACAACTCGGCCTTCCTGGATCCGTCACAAGGAGGCCAGCAGACGCAGGCTTGCCCATTGCCCACTGCGCAGCAATCACCCCGGCCGCACCCAGACGCATGCGCGAATTCTGCAGCGCTTGTTTCCCGGGAGACCCCAGAGTACTTCCAGGGATGCTCACCTGGTTACTCTAGGACCCCGGAATGAAATACTGGATCAGGAGGCTTGGCTATCACTTCACAAGGCATCCCAGAGAAGCAACGAACGCCAAGCCAGATGGCACACAGTTCCTGGGTGGGTGGCCCTTTTCTTTCAGTTATCCTTTGCCCTGAACTGTTGTTTAGGGTTGAGGTTTGGAGGGTGCCCCCGCCGCCACCCCCACCTGTATGCTTGACCAGCACACCCCTGCTTTGTGCCTTCCGACTGCTCTCACCAGTGATGCTGAGGGCGCTGCCAGCCTGGGGCTCCTGGGTGACGGGAGCCTGGTACCTGCCGGGCTCTGCCAGGTGCTCCAGCGAGAAGAGCTGGAGCTGGCAAGGGGGCTCTCTCCTTCGCTTTCCTCGGCCTCTAAGAAAAAAGCTGCTTTGGACCCGCGCTGCCCCATCTGCCGGCCTGAGTCTGCAGCCTGGCCCAGGACCTCACACCGGCGGCTGCTTCTGCAGTGTGTCCTCTGCGTTGTAATCTTTACAAAAATAGCTGCAGAGCTGGAGGATGGTCCTCCCGCATCGCTAACTCTCCAAAGAGGTTCCTCCCCAAACTCGAGCTAAGCTGCCCCTCCGATTTTGCCTGAGGATGGAAAGAGCCTCTTACACTCACAGACTCTTGGCTTTTTTGTCTCCATAGGTCCCTATTCAGTAAGTTACTCAGCATCTCTTTAAAAGCTCTTAGGAGAAGTAACACCACCTTGGAGACTTGGCCATAAATGGTAACAACCAGAGGGAAACAGGGAGGAACACAGGGGCTCTAGCAGAAGCACATCTGTGGGCTGGGCTGGTTCCCCTCCAGCTCCTGCCCACTTTTGACTTTTTCCTGTTCCTATTTTTTAAAATCTGCATCTCAATGTTGACATTCCTTTTTTTTTTTTTAAATCAACTTCCTGTCTTTAAGTTTGGCAAAAAGGCCCCACTCTGCTCAAGGCCACTAGCTGTTGAATCCTGCAGGCCCTAAGTTATCCCTTTGAAGGTGCATCTTTGTTTCTCTGGCTGTTTACTTTTCTTTAATTGCCCAGTATTTATATCCCTATTAATCTAGGAAAATAAACAGAGAAATTGCTTTCTGCGTGTAATTTTTTAAAGTATTTTTAAATGACCACGTGGCGTGTGATGTTTTCCATTCATATTATTATTTTTTGACATCGTTGCTTCTTTTGTCTGTTTTACGCTCCATTTACTGAAGAATTATTAGTTTTGAGGAAAGGAGGTTTTCCCCCTCCCTTTCCTTCCAGGCTGTTTAAAACAATTTTTTTCCCAGGACATTTTATCAAAGTCCTTCCGCTCTGCAGCCGAGGCCATGGCAGTTCACCCTCTTGTTTGGAAGGAAATGTGGCCAGCGTCGCTTCGCATTCTTAGAGTCTGAGGCATTGTCCTGTGTGACTCTCTTTATGGCTTATTCAGGTGCATGTGACCTGATTCTGACTTTGTCATTAAGGACTTTTTGGAGGTCAGATAAAGTGAAACTGATTTGGGCAGAAGTGGACAAAGCTGATCCCTTCAAGGAGCGAGAGCCGGTGTTGGCTGCAAGTTTGAAGCACGGTGATCAGATGCCATGGTCCCCTGACCCTAGGACATCCCAGGTGGCTGGTCTGTCCCACAGGTACCACCCACAGCCCTCAACTTACTGCTGGAGATGGGGCTCCCCCCAACTTCTCCACGGAGGGAGCTGCCCTCGGGTGAAAGGCAAATAGGGTTTGCCTATGAGGTGAGTATGACATCTGCGCAGGAGGGCTCTGCCATAAACTATGCTGTTCTTACTCATAGGAGAATGGCCTTTCATTTGCTTCTTTTAATTTGGGAGGTGTCATTTCCAGACACCTTGCCACAAAAGAGAACTTGGTACCCAAGGCTGATAAACATGGATGTGGGTGTCCCTTGTCTTCTGCGGCTGCTACAGGTCCTGGTGGACACTTGGGAAGAGCCATACTGGCCCAGCTCTGAACTTGTGCAGAGAGGGGAGACTGGGGGGGAGGGGTGGGAGGGGGAAACAACCCTTGAATCAGAAGACAGATCTCTCTCCTGCCCAGATCTCCCTCCTCCCTGTGTCTTCCTTCCCTCTCCCTCTCCCCCCTCCTCTTTCTCCTCCTCCTTTTGCTAGTACTTAGGGTTTTCACCTCTTCACCCAAAGACTTAGTTTTTGAGTTGTGCCTTCTCCCTGTCCCCACCCTATGTTTCTGGGATCAGCTGGCATGGCTTACTCCATATTAGAGTTCCGTGATAACAGCTTTAGGTCACTGGGCGTGGAGTCACTTAGGTTGGTTTGTATCAAGGGCTCAGGTATGTTACTTTGTTAAGATAGTTAATATATATGTGCTTCTGTTTTTATATCTGGAAAATGGAAATACACACCCTACACACACACCCTGCATACCTCCTATTCATAAGGACTGAATGAGACCTTATAAGTGGAAGAACTTTATAAATTGTAAAACGTTATACAGAAGCAGGAGATTGTTATGGCAATGACGATTCTCTCAAAGGGATTCTACAAATCCTTTGCAGTCGTGGTGGTTTTGGTGCCAAGTTCACTTGGCCATGGAGTTTCTTTATGGCTGGAACCATCCAGAAGACCCAGGACTTGAGGCTCTGATCTGGTGAAGAGCTTGAGAGATTCTTTCTGACCTTGACTAGGGAGCAGCAAACTTTTTCGATGAAGGGCCAAATAGTTAATATTTTCGGCCCTGTGGGCCTTCAGCCACCGTCACACTCCTCACTGTGCCATTGTAGCAGAGTTCCAAAAAACTTTATTTATGGACACAGAAATGTGAATTTCATATAATTTTCACATGTCACAAATATTCTTCTTCTTCTGATTTTTTCTAGCCATTTAAAAATGTAAAAACCATTCTTAGCTCATGGGCTGTTCAAAAACAGGCAGCAGGTGGGATTTGGCCTGTGGGCTTCCTTTGCTGACCTTTGCCCTAGACGACCCCCAGGAGCCAAGTGAATGGCCAGGTTGACTGTGAGTATCAGAGAAACCAAAAAGGGGGACATGAAGTGATTTGGGCATGTGTCACAGGTCCTTTACTTTTTATGACCCTCCTCTCTGCCTGGTCGATGTCAAGGCAGGTTAACTGACAGCACTGAGGTGTACGCTCAAGGCTCTTGCCAGAAAATACAACTTAGATCTCCGCTCTCCAACCCTTATCAAAAACCCCATAACAGCAGCAACAGCAGCAATGGCCACGATAATGGTATTTACAGATGGGTCCTAGCGCACCTGCAGCTCGCCCATTCCTATGGGTGTCCAAATTCCCCTTGAGCAACCCAGACCGGCAAGTGCTGCATTCAAGGACGGTTCTACTGTGGCCGTTTGCAAAATCGATCCTGAGTTTCCTTTTGGTGATGAGCCCTTGGTCTACACTGAGGGCCGCCACGAGGAGCAGTGGATGTGAGTCACTGTGGCGTCTCTTGTAGAGATGCGGTCCAGGATACCACTTACTCCAGGGAGAAATGCTTCTCACAGCTTATTCCAGGGTCAGGAAAAGCTGGACATCTCCTTGAAAACTGGTTTTATTTTGTAAACAGTGTAATTCCCTTGTTTGATTTGGCTTCGAGGAAGCTCAGTGTCAAATATACCTCTTGTGCCGGTGAAATATCTTACAAGTCAGCAGCAGCAAAGCTTTACTGAGCACATAGTATGTGCTCAGCACTGCTCACACGGTCCTTTTCACTTAATCCTCACACAGCCCTGAGATGCCGATAAAATTATTAGCCCTATTGTAGTGGGCTGGATAATTGTTCCCAAAGATATCCATGCCCCGATCCCCAGAACCTGTGAATGTTACCTTAAGTGGCAAAAAGGACTTTGCAGAAGCGATTAAGCTAAGGATCCTGAGGTCGTGAGATCATCCTAATCACAAGTGTCCTCACAAGAGGGAGGCTGAGGGAGGCTTGACACAGAAGAAGGAAGGAATGTGACAGCTGAGGCAAGGTGCAATGCTGCTGGCTTTGAAGATGCAGGAGGGGGCCGTGAGCCAAAGTTTGCAGGGAAGCAGCTGCAGAAGCCGGACAAAGCAAGGAAAGGATCCTCCCCCGGAGATTCCAAGCGAGGGTGCCCTTTGACCAGGTGAAACTGACTTTGGACTCCTGGCCTCCAAAACTCTAAAAGAATCAATGCACATCCTTTAAAGCCACCAAACGCCAAGGAAACCCACTTTACAATCAAAGACCGGAAACAGAGAGTATTGCCTAGGGGTTGGAATGATTCCAGACCCCAAGCTCCTATCCCTTACGCCGCTGCCCCCTCTGTTGTAAGTGTCCTGACCTCCCCAGCCCCCCGGCTTTATTATTCCCCTCCCCTTCCCCACCCCACCGCTTCCCCTACTATCTAGTTCATCTTCCGATCACATGCACTTTTGTGATCCATGTCACGTATTCGTGTGATAGAAGCAGCACCTCAGTAAACACATTGGTGGACATTTGGGCCGTGTATGTGGGGTGGGGTCCCTGGGCTTTTTCTAGCCCTGGACATTGTCTTATGATTTAACAAAAGAAGGGCCCCTGACCGCTTTTGTTCCCCCTTTGGCTTTTATAACGACTGTCACTCTCTTCTTTGCTGCAGCACTAACGGTTGGACAGAGCAGGACTTCTGCTTTTTCAGACACTTTTGCTCACTTCCTGGTCTGTGTTCAGAGCCCCATAACCGTTTATGAAATTCTTTCTTTGACCTCAAGGATTTTTGTCTTATTCAGAACAGTTTCTAGCCAAAAATCCCCCCTCCCACTAAAATGATAAAACAAAAAAGAGAAAGGAAAAATGAAGCGCTAAACCCAGAAGACAGTAGATCCTTTATTTTTGTCAGCTGATCCTCCCACATCTGTGAACATGTTGGGACCCCTGATGTGCCCAGGGATGTCTAAACCCCAGGCCTGGATGAAGCATCACAACTGAAGCATCACATACTATGTCTATGTCATCAGTGCGGAGGCCTCGAGGGGCTGCCCCGCTGTGAATCCAGCAGCTGAGGGGGCATCTCCATCTGCGGAGGGGTATGCAGCCTTTCAGTCCCCGATAGCTCAAAGGCTCTCAAGAGAGGAGGGAGGCCCATCCCTAGAGGAGCTCTCAGGACACTGCTTTCCTCTCTGCTGATCGCAATGTACACCAAAGATTCCTTCTGACATTAAGCCTGTTGAAATTCTGCTAATTTAGCTCCCATGATTTCTTTCCTGGATGATTGATTCTCTAGGCTACAAATCCTGCCTGAAGCCTCAAACAGTTTTCAATCTCATATCCATGCTCCTACCCTTACCTGAGGAATCTTGCCAAAATGCAATCCTTTCCTCATTGTCAAAAGGATACAGCCCAACCTTGTCTGGGTCTCTTGGTGTATTAGTCAGGGCCCTCCAGAGAAACAGAACCAATGGAATTACATGTATGCATCTATTCTAGAAAGAGAGTTATTACAAGGTGTAGGCTCACATGAGGATGGAGCTTGAGAAGTCTCACGATCTGCCATCTGCAAGCCGGGGCCCCAGGAAGGCTGGTGGTGTAGTTTGAAGGCCTGAGAACCAGGAGGGCTGCAAGCGGGAGATCAGGGTCCCAGTTCTGCAGTTGGGCAGAGAGTGAATTCAACCTACTTCTGCCTTTGTGTTCTACTCAGGCCCTCGCAGGTTGGGTGATGCCCACTCACATTGGGAGGACCATCTTCTTTACTCAGTCCCCTGATTCCAGTGTTAATCTCGTCTGGAAACACACTCACACACACACCCAGACATGAAGTTTAACCAGCTCTCTGGGCATCCCATGGCCTAGTCACACTGACACATAAAATTACCCATCACACCTGGGCTCTGCCCACATCTCCCACCTCATCTCTCACCCTCCCCCACTTCCGAGCCCTTCTGCAGCTCCGTGAACTCTAATCCTGGGCACGTTTCCCAAACTTCACACACGCTGTTCTCTGCCGAAATGCTCCTTCCCGCTCCCCACCTCCACTCCATTTGCCTTCTGACAAAATTCTAGACGGCAGGTGATTCAGAATAGGCTCTGGAGTCGGACAGGCCTGGGATCAATTTATTTTAAATCCACAAATATTTATCTAATGCCTCTTCTGTGCCACTGGGGATGTAATTCTGCCACTATTACCTTTGTGGCCTCGGAAAAGTTACCTGACATCTCTAATCCTCAGTTTACACACCTGTAAATGAGAATAACGCTTAGAAAGCACTTAGCGTGGTGCCTGGCACATATAAACCTTCTATGAACATGAGATGCTATAATTACTGTCTGTATCATCCTTTAAGGTTGAACTCAAGCTTGATGACCTTTCCCTGATGGGTTTAGATCCCAATCTCACCCTCTGCAACCATCATGTCCCCTGGGGCCGGACCTGTACCTCTGTTCCAGCCCCTCACACAGAGCCTTTACCCTGATGCTTGTCTCATCCTCCCACCACTCTTGGACCAGGACTGCGTCTCCGCCATTCCTCTTGCTGAGTGCCCAGAGCAGGATTTGCGGTCAGCATTCACTGACCCCACGGAGCAACCACCCCTTCAGAGGGAGGAGTTTTCCCTGGGCGGGTGAGTGATAAGCCCTTGTTCTTTCCCCGATACATCTGCTCCTCTCGCCTCTCATGGCAGGGGCTTGAGAGGTGGTTGCCAGGCTTGGATGAGTGCTGCAGGCTGCAGGCTGGTCTGAGGGATGGACCAGCCGTGGCAACCCTTAATGGGAGGACGAATTGGAAAAACAAATCTTGAGCAGGGCGTTCATCTTGAGTCTTGCTTCTGGTCCTGCATCTCAAATGAATAGACGCCAGCAGAAAGCACCCCATTCCCGCAGGCAGAGCAGGAGTCCGGTGATCAACACTTCCAGCAACCAGCCATTCCTTCTCTTTTACACTAAAAAAAATTTGTGTGTGCATTTCAATGTTCGATGTTCCGTCTTTTTAAAAGAGTAAAGTGTGGACCTCTCTGAGGCAGCTCCTTGGGTGGCAGCCGTAGGGATCAGCTTCTGCTCAGTGTAACATACACACTACTCCTCAGCTTATCATGCGGCCGACTTAGATGCTTAAAGGGCATCTCCTTTCCACCTCCTACAGTCCAACAGCATTCTGCCCCCGTCTACCTCCAAAGTGGCATATTTCACAATGTCATGACTTCACGAGCCAGTCCCTCTCATCTTCATTCAAGATGTGATCCTGAGACTGGACTGATTTCTGGCCACTCAGGCCCCCTTTATGGACTGAATTCCCCAACCCCATCCATATGTTGAAGTCCTTTCCCTCAGTACCTTAAAATATGGCAGCATATGGAGTAAGGGTCTTAAAAGGGTGATTAAGATTAAACGAGGTCATACTTGTGGGCCCTGATCCAATATGACTGATGTCCTTATGAGAAGAGACACAAACGTACTAGGAACATGTGGGCACAGAGCAAAGACCAAGTGAAGACAGGAGAAGAAGACGACCGTCTGCAAGCCAAGGAGAGAGGCCTAAGGAGAAACCAACCCTTCCGACACTTGATCGTGGACTTGCAGCCTCCAGAACTGTGAGACAATACATTTCTGCTGTTTAAGCCTCCCAGTCTGTGGTGTTCTAACAGCTCCAGTAGACGAATATACACTCCAAAGACTTGGTCCCGACACTGATTACGGCAGTTCCCAGCATTCTATTCATTAGATTGCAATTTTGGTTGGTATCTACGTTTGTCCCATAGGGTAACGTAGCTCATTCCCTTTTGTTATGTCCAGCCCTAGAGAAAATCCTGGCATTGGCAGCTGCCAGATAAGCGTTTGTTGAATGAATGAATGATGTTGCTGCTGTGATAGAAGCTCTGGGAGTGGCAACAGAAGGACAGGAATCTTCTCCTTTGGCATAAATGACCTTTTCACTCAACTTGCAAATGAAATAACTTGGCAAGGTGTCCCAGGTGTACAGTCGAGGGAGGCTACAGAAGCGTCTCTTCCTGATCTTGAACTGGCGAGGTTTCACGATTTGGTAGACTCATTGGTCAGTCTGTTCTTTTTCGGGCTCTGTGATGTTAATGAATTGCTGTATCTAGACTCTCACTGTCTTTTTCTGTTCCTCTTGTCATACTCTTAAGCTCTCTCCCGCCCGACCTCTCCTTCTGCCCAGGGCTCCCAGTGGTCCTCGCAGACCTGTTTGGCCACTGTCCCCCTCGCCCTTCCCCCAACCCCAACAAAACACTCCAGCAGCTCACATCTGTGGGCCTTCATTTCCCCATGAACAGAAATGGACATTCAGAAAGCGCTTACCGCAGCTCTGGTAGAGGACTTGCAAGCTCCCATCCCTGCAGGCCGTGTGTGTGGGCCAGGCTTCCGTGCCACGGCCCTGGGGAGACAACAGAGTCCAGACAAGAAAGGCGGCCATGAGCACCTGCATGGCGAGGTCCTGTGTGTGACCAACAGAAGAATAACTGGCCCAAGAGAAAGGGCCCTCAGGGTGCTTCCCCTCCTCTCATAAAGGGGTGACATGTTCAGTTTCACTTCTCATATTTTATGCTCCTGGGGAACCACTCTGAGAAGCAAAAGGCAGTTAGCAGAGGCCTTTGAATGCTGTTCCCCAGAACCTTGGGCGCTTGAATCAACGGGTGAGGCCAGTCTGGGTCCGGGGTTGTTAATGTTTGACTTTCTGCTTTCAAAGAGAGGGGCTAGCAAGTGATGCAGGACCTTACAACTGGGGCCCCAAAGAGCCCTCCTTCCTACCCCACCCTCCTTACAGCCCTGCCCCCGGCTGGGGCAGAGAACTCAGGAAAGCGAAACCACAGGCCTCCACATGTTTTCCAGCCCCGGGTCCCCTGTCCCCAGGGGCCTCTGATGGAGGCTGTGGCCCAGGGGCCTGGCTGGGGCCGGCCGGCAGCGTTTGGCATTTGGGGAGCTGCAGAAGGACATTTGGGATCTGGACTTAGGCTTTTGCCTTGTTGGCACTTTTCTCTGGCTTCAGCCCCAGGATTAAGATTTCAGAAGCGACTGTGCAGCTGGGAGGACAGGGCAGTGCTCTGGGGGCAGTAGCTGTGGTCTCTGGAGACGAGGTGGAGGGAAGAGCTCTGAGAAGCGAGCTGGGTTCTATTTCTGGGCTCAGCTTGGTGGGAAGGGTGGGGAAGGACGGGGAAGTGAGGGCCTCCTTTTGAAGACTTGTTTTGGTCAGTGGCAGGATTATTCATGTCATGTCCCATTTTCTTTTCAAAGCCAAGAATCCGTCTTTCTAACCCCCTTCCTCTGTGGTCCTGCATCGTGACAGCAAAGTTCCTCAACCCTGATTCCCCACCCACAGCCCCAGCTCCACCATAGTTTAAGAGAACCAGAGTCAGGACCAAGGCCGGCAGATTTTAGAAGCAACAGAAAACACTATTTCCCTAGGGAGGAAAAGTGTTTCTCTGAGCGCCCTGGGTAAGTTCACTATTTCTGCCCATGGCTTAAGTAAGAAAGTCACTTCCAAACTTTTTTTTGTAATAAGTGGAATTTAATTGCCAGTGAAGACAAACAAATAAGTTGACTTACTTGATGGTTACTTTGGATTTCTAGGGAGAGAGCAGGGCATAGTCACTTGGGGATTGATTTTCTTAAGTTCAGTGACATTGGCTTTCAATAGCGATTCTCAAAGTGCAGTTCCTGGGTCACAAGCATCAACTTCCACCAAGAGTTTGTTAGAAATGCAAGTTCTTGGGCTCCACTCAAGACCCACTGAAGCACGAACTCTGGGGTGGAGCCGCAGATGTGCTTTAATAAGCCCATCAGGTGGGTCTGACACACGCTCCAGCTGAAGGACCGCTGGCTTTTGTGAGGCTCGAGGGGAAATCAGAGCCCCACCGGAGAGGTGGGTAAGCTGCTGTAAGAAGAGACGAGGTAGCCCCACCTAGTCTGGGTGGGTGGGAGGGCGGGTGGTCTGAGAACAGGAGCTCAGGGGGTGAGAGCTTATGGGGAGAGCCGTGGGCTCCGGAGGAAGCCTGAGAGCGCCGGTGATTCCAGGACAGCAAGGCGGAGCCTGGCTTTCCCTAGGGACTTCTGAGAGCGCCCTGTTGAGACAGCTGCGAACAGTCAGCCAGGGGAGCAGTTGAGGCCACGCCCCTCGACCCCGCGGAGCGGCACCGCCCACCAGTTGAAGGACCCGGGAGCGCGGGGCAGGGAGCAGAAACCCGGGCAGAGACCACGAGCGGCCCCAAGAGGGAAACAAGATCCTCATGTGAGGACCGGGCGACAGATTTTTGTAAATCAAAGGACCTAGCCATGAAAAGAAGCGTAATTCAGGGGTTGCACTGACGTCTAGAGATATGGGCTCTGGTGGCGGGGTGGCTGGAGGAGTGGTTCTCAGACTTGCAAGGGCATCACCATCACCCGGAAGGCTCATTCACACAGGTGACACAGTCTAAGAGGTCTGCGGTCTGGCCTGAGAGCCTGATTTCTAACAAGTTCCCAGGTGAGGCCACTGCTGCTGGGCTGGGGGCTCTGGTTTGAGAACCTCTGCTCTAGTAGATGATGGGATTTGGTCTGTTGCAGAGTGTACAATTTTTTAAAAATCATCTAAGTTCTTAATAAAATGTTCTTCTGCTAAACGACAGGCAACATTTTGTAGAACGTGTAGCACATCTGTATAGGAATAGGAATAAGCCACTTTCTCTAAGGAGTTCTGCTCCTGAGAACCAGGATTGACCTGAAATCACCAGCTATGGCTCGCCTAGTTCAGTCAACGCAGAGTGTCTTGAGGAGTTCTTTAATTAGGAGCTTCATGAAGACAGCAAAAGAGTTAGTTGAGAAGGTCTTGTTCCCTAACTATAAAATAAAATTAGGATCAGTTTATGATGGTTGTTTAAAATATGGTTACATCTATGTAAATGGAACTGAATGTACCGTCAGGCTCTGATGTTGACTTCCAGCCCCTGAGCATGTCCTGCTGAAGAAGCTGTCTTCTTCAGATTTCTCTTTCAGATTTCTCTTCGACTCTTTTAAATAATCCTCTTCCCTGGTGGCGCAGTGGTTGATAATCTGCCTGCCAATGAAGGGGGCATGTGGTCCAGGAAGATCCCACATGCCGCGGAGCGGCTGGGCCCGTGAGCCACAACTACTGAGCCTGCGCGTCTGGAGCCTGTGCTCCGCAACAAGAGAGGCCGCGATAGTGAGAGGCCCGCGCACCGCGATGAAGAGTGGCCCCCGCTCGCCGCAACTAGAGAAAGCCCTCGCACAGAAACGAGGACCCAACACAGCCAAAAATAAATTAATTAATTAATAATAAAAAAAAAATAATCCTCTTCCTCTGTGTCTCAAGCTGCTTTTTTTCCACAGAGGTTTGCTTGGGGATGGCGCCTTTCTTTTCTTGCCAGGTAAAAATGTTCTCATCAGGCTGGCTGTCACTGACAGCATTCTTAAGAAAACTCTGATGTTTAAGGAGAGGCTTTAAGAATAAAAGGGAGGCTGAGGGTAAGAGTCCAGCGACATGAGGAAGTGAGGGTGAAGCTCCTCCACAGAAGAAGATAAGATTACACCAGGTTACTGGATTATGCTGCAGAGCGCGAGGGAAAGGAGAGACAAAGGAGTGGAGAGAAAGGGGGAGACGTGAGCCACTGAAAGTCCGCTGCCGGGTAGGAGGAAGCAGCCGGGAGAGCCCAAGGTCATCTAAGGACAGACAGATTCTAAATTGCTTGCTGTGGGGATGCTGTGTGATGCCCTCTCCACCCTGTGACCCTCACAGGTTCAGTGGAGACTTACACACTCCAGGAATGCGCGTGTGCGCACCTGTGTGCATGTGCGTGCGTTTGCGCGCGTGTGCATGTGTGTGCGTGTGTGTGTACTGAGAAAAGGACAGGGTTTCACGTTGGCCTCAGCTTGTGTTTCCCCAGGAAATACAGCTCCCTTTGGAAAGTGGTTCAGTCTCAGGGTGGGCCCTGCACTTTCGCAGTGCACGGCAGGGGCTTCAGGCCAATTTTATCCACCTTTCGCGTGCCAGCAGCCGGCCGACAGCCCTGACTATACAACCCTGCTGATAGAGGGCTCTGTCGCTAATAGAGGCAGATGTGTCTTCACGGTCTTTTGCATTCAACTGTGGCTGCTCTCCTTTAATGCCCTTCCAATATTTATGATATTAGGTGACATTTTCCCTTCATATAGCGCTGCCGCTTTGCTCCCTTTCTCTGTGGCCTGTCCCTGGGTTTCTGCCACGTTGCAGAGGGAAGAGACAGGTGTGATCTCTTCTCACTTTTGTCTTCCAGATTGAGTGCCACCGAAAAACCGTTCCCCTCGTGTGTAGAAGTCAGGAAGCTGTGCTACTTCCTGTGTAACACCATTTAGCGCCACCCCCCAACCCCCTCCAGGGCTGACTGCTGAGGTTTTGCTCTTTATTTTCACACCTACTGTTTGTTATGTGGACTACATGAGTGTCTTGTAGGATTGGTACCAGCCAGCTAGGCCTTTCAGTAGAGTCTTTCCACGGTCTCCCAGGCTTCCGGGGCATTCATCCCAAGGAAAGTGTGAGATCCCACTAAAACCCCTTGGAGTCTTGATATCATGTAGTATATGTCTGTATCTGATAGAAAAGCATAGAAACAGTCTGCTTTCTACAGAAAACAGGGAAAAATGCATCTATTCATCTACTTGCTTCAGATTCATTCGCTCATTTATTCAGCAAATATTTATGAAGCACTCCAGCATGGCAGCTACAATTGCAAGTGTCAGGAAAACAGAAACAAAGTCTTTGTTATCATAGAGGGTACTTTCTAGTGGGAGGAGACAACAATCAACAAATTTATTTAGTATCATTGTTTATTAAAGAGACTTTGCTTCTTGAAAGATTGCTTGGGTTTCCCATAGAAAATTGGACTGAGCTTTCCAAAATATTTTCAACTTATTGCATATATACACTAAATTTAAAAAAAAAATACCCCAGATTGGAAGCTCACCAGGGCTTTCTGATAATTGCTCCAACAGACAAACTGTAGCAGGCCTATCTGAAATATTGCTCCCCAATTTCCTTATTATTACCCCATTTATTATCATTACTAATGTTTAAGTAACATTTATTAATATTTAATTATCCTGGAGACATAACATGCAAAGTACTTGGTTTCTAAATGGATCTATAAGTCCTATGACAAACTACAAACAGAAATGAATTTTGCTGGTTGAGGAACACATATGCTGGACCAAGGAGGAGGTGGGCTCTGTAGGTCAATCTGATCAATTTCCCAATGATGAAAAGAGCAAATTGCAGTATCTGATTAGGGCAGAAGAAACTGCTCTGAGATTCAGGGAGGGAAGGTCTAGTCTGAAAGGACTGATGCACGTTGCCTAAAAATTCTCTACAGCATGGGACAAACCAGCAACTTGTAGCTAAAGCTCTGCTCAAGTTGAGAATGCTCTCAAGATTTCATTCGGATAAGATCGAAGTGATTTTAATAAGCTGAAGGAAAAGCATTCGGGAGGAAACCAGGAGTGTGGTAACGAATGGACGGATCTCTCTTCCGTGGTATAAAGAGGATTCCTGATTTGTTGTTGCAGCTGGCGCCCTAGGCCTGGGCTTCAATATTGCCACCAATTCTGGTTGGTTCCAAAACTTCCAGTCATGGGGGCATTGGTACTTGTCACATATAAGCCAAATTATTTGAGAGCACATTTTGCTGGATTGGCAGGTGGTAGCTGGAATAAATTAACTTACCCGTTCTCTGCATCACACCCCTGGAGATTTTCTTGATTTCTCTCTCCTGGCAGTGGCTGCTGGATTCACCTAGGATTCTTCTGAAGAGGTACAATGGAGAGCTTTCTGTTCCCTTTTTATTCCCTATTATTCAACAGTAATTTTGACATACAAATAATAACCTTTGAAGTGGCCTGTGTTTTTTCTCCTCTGGAATACATAAGAGCAACCAAGTGTGTTGGACCCGTTATATGCAGGGCACTCTTCTAAACACTTTAATATGTATATTTCCTCACTTCTTTAATCCTCACAACAACCTTACAAGGTAGGTGCAGCCTCGTGATTCTCCCATCCGCAACCTTGAAATCCCCAAGTCTTGAAAAAGGAAAGAATATATATGTTTTTGGAACTCTTTTGGTAGAAAATCTGATCTAAATTGATGAGATTATAAAATTTCATCAGTTTAATAGGTTTAATTCACAGTCTTAATTTATCTCACTATATGAATATTAATTTGTTTCACTGCAGAAATATTAAAGTGACTGTTTAGTGGGTGTTGGGTCCTGCACCCGACCCCACCGGGGGTGTTGTAAAGTATAAATCCTATTGCCTTTCTAAAATCAAGAAATTTTAAACTTTAAAATACATCTGTACCCAAAGATTTTAGTTAAGGGATTCTGGGCTTGTATTATGATAATCCTTGTTCTCCAGACGAGAAAAAAGAGGCATAGTTAGTAACTAGTCCAAGATCACACCTGTATTAGGGTCAAGTTGAAAGTCAGATGGTTGGATCCCAGAACCCAAGTTCTTGACCCCTGAGAAAATTATCTTTTTCCCCCTGTGCCTTTACGCTTGCTTATCTTCCCCTATAAGTGATATTGAAGCAAATTATCCCCACTACTTGGAAGTTGATGAGACATGACCTGTGAAGCTTCCAGGAGTGGGCTGGACCTTGGCTTCCCTCAGAGAAGAATTGCAGCAATGGGGGAGGAGGGCAAGTTGGAGTCGTGCAGAGGGAACAGGTTTTGTACTCAGATAGGCCTGGACTGAAATCTTGCCTCTACTGCGTGGTATTGGCAAGTCACATGACCTCTCTGAGTGTAAGTTTCTTTACGTTTGAAAAAGTCAATAATAATTAATAAATGGTCAACTTTTTTTAATTAATACTTTTATTTTTAGAGGAAACCATATACGGGGAGATGCCCTGAGTGCCAGGCTCAAGAGTTTCTCAGTAATCTAGTTTGCAGACTTTTCACTTCAGCCAAATTCAAGCCCTGCACCCCATGGCAAGCGACTAAATGGATGGGCCTTCCTGGGACATAAATACCTTCTCATTAGAAGAAATATCTTCCCACTGGAAATGTGAAGTCATGATGGAAAACAGGACCTTGCAAGCTCAGAAGAGAGAGGCCACAGAAGGTGGCCTGTGAGATGACCAGCCCCTGAAGGGGTCTAATGAACATCCCCTTTCCTGTCTCCACCGGATGCCGCTGAAACAAAGGTCAGACCATTTCCCAGCAAGCCGCTTAATATTCGCAAACTTAGCTCTTTGCTTTCGCTTTGAAGCTTGAATGTGTCAGCTCCAATTGTAAGGTTATTGATGAATAAAGCGGGAAAAAAGCACTTTGTACTTTTCAGGCAAAACAGTGCTTTCCACGGCTGTGGCCTCTGCTCACCTAGAATTTAATTGTGTTAAAAAGCCACAGCCCTGCGTTGTCACTTCCTGCTCAAAAAGCGGGTCTTTCCTTTGTTCGAGCTTTTGAAACTTAAGATTGTAGACTCCCCAGCAGGGCGTCAAAGATGAAGTCCCTTAAAAATAGTCTGTCCATTACCAAGCGCTTTCCATGTGACTGCGTGAGGATGGCTCATCCCACCCATGTCCGTCCGCTGCCACCCGGGACGGGAAGCCTCAGGGTCTCCCAGGATCCTCCCTACCCCCTCTCAGATCCAAAGCCCTTCAGGGGGGCCCTGAATGTGTCCATAAGGCCTTGCGCCTGATTTGATCTCTCCCGTTCCAAGCCCCTGCTGCCCCCAGCCCTCTCTCTGTTTCTATAGCAACCCTGCTCCCTCCTGACCCAGCATCTCCATCACATGCTGTTACCTTGCCCTGGAATGCTCACATCTCTTCCTTGCTTTAATGCCTGAACTTCCTTCAGAGTCACCACGGCCACCACTGGCAACTCCCCCTAAAACAGGCTTGTGCAGCTGGGGGGATGTCACCTCTTCACAGCACTGCTCATGGCCACCATCCGGTTAACATCAGAGTCTCTCATGATATATAAGAAATCTTTCTTCTTCCCTCCCTCCTTCTCATCCTTCCTTCTTTCTCTTTCTCTCTTTTCCTCCTGCCTATTGTATGCCCAGTGCCTAGCACAGAGCAGGTGCTTGGTAAAATACTTTAGACTGAATAGATGAAATACGGAGGATGGGTATAGCCCAACAAGCTTGTCTCTGTGGCCTTGGCAACTGGACTTCTGGACCTAGTGAGTCATCTCACGGGTAAGGCAAAGCAAGAGCTCTCCCTCGCCTGAGAGTCTGGGATCCCCAAGAAGTTCACAAAGTGTGATGTCATCTTTTTCCAAAAGTACATCACAGTTTCTTTTTCCCTCTTTTTGCTTCTCATTCTTAAAGTAATATATTCTAATGAAGGACTTTGGAGATATACAGGATAACCCTCCCCTGCAGGGAGATGGGGCAGGGAAGCTGGAGAGAGAGGAAAAATAATCACCCATAATCTCAATACCCAGAGATAAGCACTACTGACATTCTGTGAAATATCCTTTTGGTACACACACACACACGCACACACACACAATCACACTGTACAAATTGCCCATACTGTAACATACTGCACTCTCTACGCTGGTCATTTACAATTCTTCCATGGCATGACTTTTACTATTGACAGAGGCTTGCTCAACCTCTCCTAAGCACCACCAGGAGAGGAAGCTTTGTAGGATGGGTGGAGTCAGGCTGACCTTCATCCTCATTCTGGCCCCACTACTGACCACTGTGTGACCTTGGCAAGCCCCAGACTCTCATCTCTGAAGGGAAGCTTGCTAAAACCATGTTTCAGGTTTGAAAACAAAACTAGGTTGAGTATATATGGAAAGTGCTTGTTATGTATTTGGCGCTAAAAACCTGGTAATCCTCTTTGTGGAATGACTCTTACTCTGTAAATTAGGGGCTAGGTCATATATGGGAATGACCACAAGACTTTTGTAAAAGGATACTGGTGACGAAAAATATCAATAGGATACTAGCTTCCAACAGTGAGATTCAGAAGATTAGAGCTTCTTGGTGAACAAATAGAAACTGCTTTTTTAAGTTAAAGGAGAATAATTTACTTCCCATTCACTTGTAGAATAAAGCCTCCTAGTTTTTGGAAAGAATGACTAGAACAGAACTTTATTCATGATTTTTCCAGGCTCCCTGGTTACTGTGCTTTGTCAAGGAAAAAGGTTGCACATCACAATATGAACGCTGACATAGCAACATATTTTTACCCTAATACCTCTCTCTGTTTTCTTACTTTAGCCTCATAGCAGCTATTTAAGTAGGCAGTCAGATACGTGTCTGGCTTCTCTATGGAAGAAAGGGGCTTTGCCATTCACACTTGAATCATTGCTGCCTTGAAAGGTGTCTAACCCATGGTTCATGGTCCTTAGAGTTAGTTGGCTTAATGATAATAATAATGATAATAAAAAAACAACGAATATTCTTGAGGGCTTCTAAGATGACAGGAACTGTGTTTTATGTGGATGTAACGTAGGCTTTAAATAATACCCATTTTACAGATGAAGAAACTGAGCTTTAGAGCAATTAAGCAATTTGTCCAAGGTCACATAAGGGCAGAGTCGAGACAAATCTGGGGCTAATAACCAAATCCATTTTCTGAACCATGACACTCTTTGCTTCGATAAACAGATATACTGTATGATAAAGGAATAAGTACAGAATGAGAAGGATGAGGTCTCCCGTCTAAATTCCCAAAGATTATTAATGGTAGATTTGGGACTAAAACTCTTTGTTTGCATTACTTGAGCCATCTTGCTCACCTTCCCTGCACCTGGAAGTAATGGATTAATCCTCCCTGCCTAGATGTGTTATTTGTTCCATCGATTCTTGTACTTTTTTTTTCTTTCCTGACTTCTTCTGGATTAATATAGTATTTCTTTAGTATTCCATTTTATCTCCTCTGTCTGCTTTTTAACTGTCCCTCCTTGTTTTATGTTGTTGGTGGTGGCTTTAGAGCTGTGGGGTCCAGTAGGCTAGGCTTTAGCTACATTAGCACTTGAAATGGGGCTAAAATGAACTGAGATATGCTGATAGTTTAAATATACACTCATTTTTGAAGAATTAGTATAAGAAAAGAATGTAAAACATCTCACAAATAATTTTTTATGTCGATTATATGTTGAAATGATAGTAGTTTCAAGATTCTGAGTTAAATAAAATACCAAAAGTAACTTCCTCTTTTTTATATTTCTGATGTGGCTGGTAGAGAATTTAAAATTACATATGCAGCTTGCATTTCTGGTTAATGGTATGTTACCATTAGACCACGCTGCTCTAGAGATTATAGCATGCATCCGTGAGAAACTCGCAGTAATACCTTTCCACTTAATCTCTTACATTCTTTGTTCTATCACACATATTTAACTTCTACTTATGTTATAAATTTCATAATACCTTGATGTTATTTTTTCTTAAACAATTGTTAAGAACTGTGGCGATTCAGAGAATTTACCTTATTTGCAAGCTAAGAAGATAACCTGTTATTGGTTCATGGATGCTGGTACAAGACATGAAACAAAGGACATTATTACTCATAGTATAATGAGCAGTATAAACATCAGCATATTTGCATCGATTCCTCTTGCCTCCAAGTCCCACGTGGGCAACGTGATGGGCCCAGATGGATGCTACACATGCAGGAGGTCTGTGACGTAGCTGAGGAAGCGCGGTCAAGCGCCTTGCACCTTCTGAGCAAGCAGTGACCATTGTATCCCTGGAATATATACTATAAATTTTATGCTGAAAAGTTTACATGTAATTATCACAACAGTCCAATAATCTGTGGATTTCCTTCCAGTGAAGGAAGGGATGTTCTAGAAGTGTATTTCTAGAACATCTGTGTCTTTAAGAATGACCACATAACACTTGTACGATTGAAAAAGAAAGTTTAAAGATAATATTCAACTAGTTGGTGCCAGTAGAGATTGGTACTTTCATTTTTAATAGCATTTCCTTAAACCATCAAGAATGTCTGCAGGGCCTTTAGTCAGCTTCCTGTTATAGTATCACCATTTTTGTGTTTCTTTAATTTTCACACTTTCCACAGCAAGAGGAACTTTTAAAGTGATCAGCTTTTTTGATTTTTGTAAGGGGGGATTTTTTTTTTTGCAGCTGTAATGAGTTGTCTTTGGCAGATTAATATAAGATGTTAAAACGGGCCTGTCAGGAAATATTTAAATAAATCAACATGCTTTGTTACGTGTCTATTTATGTAAATACTTAAATAGTTCCTCCTTTATTGAACAGGAGAAGTACATCTCTCCGGAGAATACCTCAGTGGTTGAACTTTCCCCAAGGATGGAGCTTCAGACAGTTGGAGAAAATGGAAAACACACATGTGGAAGAAGTACTCGCATTTTACTAGCTTACCCTCCAGGGTGACCGTGGTCCAGCAATGGGGAAAAAGGCAGAGCAAACCCCTTTCTGGGAGGCAGATCCGGGACCACCCAGCCGTGGATGCCGTTGGATCTGATCGCCTAGAATTTCCCTCGCTTGAGACAGGGAAGCCTGTCTGTATCGCATATTTTTATTTAGAAGATCAGTTGCCACAAGGAAGAAAAGCTGAAATAAACTGCTTTCTACAACCTTTTTTTTTGCAATAACTCTCCATCCAAGACTGAAGATTCCACTTACTTCAAACTGGGAACAGATTTTAAAATGTCAGGGACAGCTGCGGAGTGGTTCTCTCAAAGTCCCAGGGCTCAAAATACTTGTCAGGCTGGGAGAACAAGGACAAAGAAACCGTCCTCCAGCTGTTCAAATAGAAATACGCTTCTAGAAGATTCTCCTTAAACCGGGGATCCTCTCCTTCCCGCCCTCCGGCTTGCTGGCAGACGGCCCACAGTCTCCAAGGGGCAAAGTCAGAAGCTGTTCTTGACTCCACCTCTCCCTTTGCCCCTGCGGTGGCGTGGGGTCTGCAATGAACATGAGCCTGAAAAGGCAATGTCCTCAGACGGCTGGGCCTGAATCCTGCCTGCCTGGCAGTGAGGGGCATCTCTTCCTGAGTCCCTCTTTCCTTACATGTGTCAGGGGGATGATGGCCTCCATTATCTCAGGGGAGTCTGAGGATTAAATGAAGTGGTCCATGAAAAAGCATCTGCTGTACACTAGGCATTCAATAAACGTTAAAAACAAACACACAAACCCCCAAGCCCTTCTTTTTTCCATTGTGTCTCAGCCCCATACCCCCTTCTCTCTTTTCACTCCGCCTCCCCAGCCCTGGCCTGTGTGCACCTGCTCCTGAGCTGGTGGAATCACCTCTGGTCTGGTCTCCCTGCCTGGGGTCTCTCTTTCCAAGCCCTCCTCCGTGCCCTGCGGACAAGGCATTCTGAACCCTACACAAATACGTCTCCCCATACACAGACCCTTTGCATGGTCTTTTCTCCCCTTAGGATGGGGCCAAGCTGCTTGGTCGAGTATTCTTGGCTTTCATGATTGATTATCCCAAAGCAGCTCCAACCTCTCCCTTCAGACTTTCCTGTCTGACCTTCCTACTCATCCCGAGTGGTTTGCCTTCTGTCCCCTCTCAAGGAGACCACATGGGTTCCCATCTCCATCCCTGGCTCCACCCATCCCCAACTTCCTCTCCTTTCTTCTGCTTTGGAGCGACTTTTCCATGAATTTGTCCCAACTACCTCGACCCTGGGTGGTCTCTCTCCTCTGACGTCCATCGTATGACCTCCCCACCCCAGTGGCACTCATCAAAGGGTGTGCTCTACCTTATGTGGGTTCTGTCACCCCTCCTGATGCTGTAGTTCTGTCTTGGATAATTGCTCGTCATTATTTGCTCATGGCTTCACTCTTCATTTACTCTTTAACAAGTTTTTATTAAGCACCTACTATGTGCTAGGCGCTGGGGGTGCAAGAGTAAAGAAAGCATTTCCTAGGTCCATTTGCTTACAGAAGTTTCTTTCATTTCACTTCATAAGTACTGGGAGAAGGATGGGGGTAAATTCTGGCTTTGTGGAGCCTAAAACTCGCAATTTATAGGTCTTCTTAAAGAAATTGCAAATACAAATGAATATTTAAATTGAATATTTCAAATGATAGAAGAAATAATATATCATTAAATTTAAAATCATTATATTTAAAATGCCAACAAATAGCACAAACACTGCAAAATTTGTAAAAATAACATTTAATTAACTATCTGATTGTCCTCTGTAAGTGTTTGTTTCTCCTAGATTTTTGTGGCTTTCACGCTCTTCAGATGGCAATTTTGTCATATTTTTCTATAAAGAGACTAGAAAGATAATTCAGTCTTTCTTCCAGCGTTGTTGATTGATATTGATCAAAATTTTTAAACTATTGTTAGTTTAAAAAATTTTTATGTAGCTGCTCAATTTGTTATTGGTTAAGTTTTAGGATTATTGTCAAATTTGGGAAAACATCTACTGAGTTTTGTTCATTCAATAAAGGACTTTCAGGGACTGTTATTTTGAGGAAAGGCTTCAGAGGTGAGACTTTTTTTTACTGAAGTATAGTTGATTTACTATGTTTAAGGTATACAGCAAAGTGATTCAGTTATACATATATATATATATATATATACATATATACATATATATATATGTATAACTGAATCACTTAAGAATATATATATATACATATATATATATGTATATATATATATATATATATTCTTTTTCAGATTCTTTTCCATTATAGGTTATTACAAGATATTGAATATAGTTACCTGTGCTCTACAGTAGGTTTTCAAGGACTTTTTAAAAGACTTTTCAACTTTTTTTGTACATTAATTAATCTCTAAAAAATCTTTGTGTTGGCAACACTCATTTTGTCACCAAGGTTTCTTATGAGTTTTGTGTTGTTGTTGTTGTTGATTCCACTATCTGTGGTTTGTGCCAAATCAGTGGGAGTTAAATATTTTCCATTTTGTTCGTAGAATGGACTCCTCTTCATTAATCAGATAATTGAACAACTCAAAGAGTCTATTCTTTATTTCCACTCAAAATGTATTACTTTCTTTTAATGAATTACTACTTTTGGTTTAATAAAAAGAAACACAATTGCTACAACTTACTTCTAAATATCAGCATAATTCCTACTGATCACTACATTGTTCAACTAATGGCTTTTGTTTTATATTCCATTAACTTTTAGCTGGATTTTTCTTTTAGCTTTTTAATAAATAAATTTAATGATGACCAAAAGAAATACCTCTTTTCTATATCCAAATTTGGACCCTGTAACTCTTCACTTGTTTTATTGATACATTTCAAAACCTCTTGCCAAATTCAGGTAAAACAATGTCTTCAAGCTTTATCAAAACATCTTTCTTTTTACAAAAAGAAAAAAGAAAAAAAGAAAAGAGGATGGTTTGTTTATAATTGTATTAGCTGAATCACCAAATAGATTTCTACAGGCAAGAGCTTCCATTTTGACCAGGTGCCTTTAATAAGTGAACTCTCCACTTACAATTATAAATGTCTGATGACTGGAAATATTTCTCACAGATTCCATTTCAAACCTTGTTTCTCCCCCATGACCTACATACTTCTGTGCTTGGTGCTATGGAACGTCTGTAAGGCTCTGATCTACTTAGTGCTGGAAGGTCAGCAGAGGGGGTGCAAATTCCTACACTAGAACCACCTGTGTTAACTCTATTCATGCAAGTGGCTGGAAACCACAAAAATATACCCCACTTAGCCAACCAAATGGATGCCCAATTCAATCTCCCCTTAATACCATCCCCAAAATGCCATTGGTTCCTCCACATCACCCGACAGAAGGGGAAATGTAATGGAGAGTTTGTCAGAGTGGAAGATGATGGTCTTAACCAACTTGGGTTTTACAAGTTTTACAAATTATGACCGCATGGACACGTTGCTAAAGCCCTTCTAATGAGGGCTATGGAGCTGATTTCATTTGCTTCACAGTAAGTCTACCAGGCAAAGGGCAGATGTTAGCTGTATGCTGACCTCCAAGGACTTGAGTCCTTTAGGACAGAGCTTCACAGAGTGAGATCCATGGACCAGCTGCATCAGAGTCACCTGGGCCTGTAAGAGTGCAAATTCTTGGGCCTTACCTCAGACCTACTGAATTAGAACTGAGAGGATCTTTAGGTGGTTCTGAGGCAGACTAAAGGCTTGAGAATGATTGCTTTAGGATTATGCTATCCAATATGGTAGACACTAGCTGCATGTAGCTATTAAAATTAACGAAAACTAAATAAAACTAAAATTTTCCAGTGCTCAATAGCCACATGTGGCTGGTGGCTATCATATTAGACAATACAGAAATTGGACATTTTCATCATCACAGAAACTTCTGTTGAATAGTGCTGCTTTAGAATATATATCCTTCAAGTTTTCCCCAATCCCTCCTACTTAGGGCCCAGTTATATAGCCCAACTAGAGCATTTACACACGCTATCAACAGTATTTATTTCTAGGTGTACTTCTCCATCTATAAAGTGTGGGATTTCAGGTCTCTGTGATATTCATCTTTCTAACCACAGAACCTGGGCTTGAATCTAGAACATAGTGATTGTTAAATAAATGTTTGTATAATAAACAAAGAATTAAAATATACCAAGATAAACTATTCTTATCAAAGGATGGAGGTGTTTTTCTATGTTTCTTCTGTAATTCTAATTTGTGTGCTTATCTTGTCTTATGTAAGAATGCTCTATATTTATTATGAATGATCTGAATTGGGGGAGATTAAATCCACTTTCATTTAAGGAATGCCACTGACCTCAAGTTTACACTTTTACTCCAAGGGGTAAATGGGGGCACCTTCTATTTACTGAGTATGATGACTATTTTGGAAACTTTCTCTTTAGTGGAAATAATATATATGTATATGTGTATATATATATTCAGCAATCTCAGGTTATTCTTGAAATAAATAACATAGGAGGGGAAAAACACCGATGGTAATGACATTCAGTCAATTATACTAAGATAAGAGCCAAATTATTCCGCCTACTTAAATCATTTTTATCTAGCTCACAAAAAGAAGATAATTTAATTTCAGGAGACTGAAAGCATTGATTGAGCTGTGAGTCCCTGAGGCATTTATTAGACAAATGAGACCAATGAAAAAGAAATGTGTTTTTCATCTTTAATTTTCATATGAGATTTATAGCCAAACTTGGGAATGCTGATTTTTAAACTATAACATTCCCCCCCAAAGTTGACATCCACGGGATATTGTAGATGAGGATGTCACAGAGGAGCTGACAGAAGGTGGCCCTTGGGTTTCCTGCTGTATCATCACCTCTCTATCCTGCAGTCTTTGTGCTGAAGCCACAGGCTGCAAAGTCAAGGAGCAGCCAGCGCTCCATCTACTGCATTTCGAGTTGCACAGACCTTCAGCAGGTTAATTGCAGCGATTATTATAGGGCATATCAGCTACACAGGATTTTTTCCCTCTAGGATGAAAAAGATTTTTAAAAATTTTAAATTCAGTTCTAATAACTGTCTCAGTTTGGGCTTAGTGGAGAAGAGAATGGAGGAGGATTTGTCTCCGTGCATTTCAGCATTTTTCAGTGTTTAACAATAAGGAATGAAACAAAGGATCTTTTGATATCATCCTCCTCCTTTTTCCCGTCCAGGCTGCAGCACGTCTGTCTAGTGCGTTCTTCACCCAGAACCATCCAGTTTTCTTCCAACTCCAACCACATTTACTTACCTGTATGTGTTTGCACCAAGGTGAGAAACCCTCCGTGATGGAGGGGAAGGCCGGCAGGTGGGCAGTGAGGAGGATCCCATGCTCTGCCCAGGCTGAGCCCCGTATGTGACTCTAAGGAGATGAGTCCGCAATGGGCAGGATGAGAGGAGGGACCCTGGCCAATTCTGCTCAGGTAGGCTGCCTCACCCCTGCTCCTTCAAAGAATGTTTAGAGTTTTCTCAGACTTGGAGTTTTTGGTCAACACCTTCCCTGGTTTTAGCCCAGACACTTCAATGTTGCCAAGTCTGAACAAGGGAGAGAATCCCGAAATTGAGAACCAAGGCCAATTTAACTCCATTGCTAGGAAGAGTGTCCTCCTGACCAAAAAGGCAGAGGTCTGGACCCACTTGTAGGAGGGCGGGGGGAGGGGGCGGGCAGTGGAAGAGACCTGCGCTCCAGGGACAGGCAGACCTGTCTCCAAAGCCCAGCTCTGACCTCCCTGAGCATCAGTTTCCCTATTTGTAAATGGTGAAGTAGTACAGTAATGGTTACTGCAGTTCATACCTCTATAAATGTGAGGTCCCTTCTCTTCCTTTCAACTGTAGTTTCCCTGATGCTCTCAAGATCCGCACATTTATCACAATAGTCCATAGGTCACGTTGTGTTATTTGGCCATTGGGTCACTTCTAATTCCTCTCTCTACCCAACCATATCTCTTCCAAGCGTGGGCACAGCCCCCTGCATCTGCACAAGTATAGTGGCTCTTCAGACCCACAGACCCTTGATCTGGCCCCTGGGCATACCTGCTTAGCCCTCTGTAGGCTTCCAAAACTGCCCGGTGCGGGGAGTGTCAAGGACCAGTTGGATCCTCTTCACTGAAGCACAACTGAAGCACAAACCCTGGAAATAATGCAACAGAAAACTAAAGGAAAACTCTGAAAGGAAGAAGAAGACAAATTTGTTAGGGGTCCTGGGACTGGAGGAGTACCAGAGGCAGAGCATCTCACCTCATCCAACACAAGAAGGCCACCCAGACCTGGCTTTTCCCACCCCCTACTTGTTCCCGGTGAATTTAAGGTTCTTGCTTCACCTCGGAAAGAATTCGGAGACGAAGCAGGGAGGTTAAGAAAGTGAAGTGAGAATTTATTTAAGCAAGAATATGCGCTCAGAGGGAGAGCGGGCAGAGAGGGGAGGAGCTGCTGCCCTGGGTTTCTTTGGCAAGCTGGTTATGAGGGATATGTAAATGAAGGGGAGGGATATGTAAATGAAGGGGGCAGAATACTCACTGGGAAGGAGGAGTTTGGGGGTCATATTCCCTGATTTTCATCCCAGCTCCACCTTCCCGAGGGGAGGAGAGATTTTTGTCCTTATTTAGTTTAGATCAGAAGTGTCATGGCAGTGGTGCATGATGGGTACTTCTTATTTGCAAGGCTAATTTTATTGTAATGAGAGCATAATGAGCAACAGGTTACATTCAGAGGCAGGAGATTCCCGCCTTTCCTCACCTTTCTTTGTCTGTCTCCAGGACACTTATTACCCCAAAATGTGTGGTTTCCTGTCAGTCTGGGGGTTCCTGCTTTTCTTTGTTTGCCCATGGATCCCCGCTGTTTACCAGATGTGCAATTTCCTGCCACCTGGCCCTTGCCCCCCTTTCTCTGCTGGTATCTAGCTACCTGCCAGTTATAACAAACCCAGCAATGATGGCAGCCCGGGGAGGCCAACTCCTCCCCCATGTTGAATGGGAGTCCCTGTGGCACAGTCACTGTGCCCAACACCACTGGCCAGTGGGAGTCCCACCAATAAGCAGAAAGGGAAACACTCTTCCCTGACAGAGGAGAGAATAAGTGAGCTTGAGGACAGGACAGTATAACTCACCCAGTAGAAACAACAGAGAGAAAAACAGACAGAAAGTAAATGAACAGAGCTTCAGGGACTATGGGGCAGTAAAAAAGGTTCAATGTCTGTAACATCAGAGTCTGAGAAGAAGAGAGAGAGAATGGGCTGAAAGAAGATTTGAAGAAATAATGCCTGAAAACTACCCAAATTTGGCAAAAGACACACAAATAACAGAGGCATGAAGATAAGAAAATCACAAATAGGATAAGCCTAAAGAAATCCATACCAAGACATATCATAATTAAACTCTGAAAACTAAAGCCAAAGAAAAAATCTTGGAAGCAGCCAGAGATGAACAACACATTGTCTACAGGGGAACACCGATTGAAATGAGAATGGATTTCTTCTCAGAAACCTCAGACACCAGGAGGAAATGGCATAGTATTTTTCAAGTGCTGAATGAAAAGAACTGTCAGTCAAATTCTGTATCTGGTGAAACTATCCTTCAGGACTGAAGAGGAAATAAAGACATTCTGAGACAAAGGAGTGTGTTGCTACTGACCCACCCTTAAAGACTGGCTAAAGGAAAGCCTTCAAGCAAAAATGATAAAAAGAAGAATCAAAGATCAACAGGAAGGAAGAGGGAATAATGGAAAGAGTAGAATATAGGTACATATCCATAGACTATCCTTTTCCTCATGAATTTTTCAAATTGAGTAGTAAAGAATTAAGCTTACCTAAAGAGAGGTCTGGCCTTCGCCCTTGGCTCCTGGGAGGCAAACTCTAAGAGCTTGGAATGTCTTCTCTGACAAGAGTGGCTTTGTTTACCTGGGGACCTTGGGTCACATCAGATAGTCTATGCTAACAGTGGTTTATGGTGGGGGCTCTGGGCCACCTGCTATCAGCTCAGCTTCTAGAGGGCTGGAGACTAAGGTCAGCCATCAGCCTACAAAACCAGGTCCCAGTAAAAACTCTGGACGCTAAGACTCAGGTGAACCTCCCTGCTTGGCCATACTCTGTGAACGTTGTCACACATCATTGCTAGGAGATGTTAGCTCTGTCCACAGCTCTACTGGGACAGGACAACTGGACACTCTACACATCGACCTCTCCTGGACTCCACCCCATGAACCTATTCCCTTGGCTGATTTTGATCTGTATCCTTTTGCTTCAATAATAGTGAGTATAATAATCTTCAGTGAGACCTGTGAGCTCTTCTCATGAATTATCAAGACCCCTGTGGCCTTGGAGACCCCTGAACTTGCAGTTGGTGTAATACATGAGTGTGGTCTTGGAGACCCCCAAACCTGCAGTTGGTGTCAGAAGTTGGGGACTCCTCATCGCTACATAAGTCATATTTGAGGATTGACACAAAAATGACGCCATCTTAGACTCAAGACAATAGATCTAAAAATGAGGAAGGCAAAGGGACCTAAACAGCAGTGAAGTTTCCACATCTTACTTGAAGTGTTTATGTTGATAAAAGTAGACTGTAATAAACCACATATGTGCATTGCAATACTCAGAGCAACCACTGTGAAAACTAGATAAAGAGATACACTCAAAAGCACCAGAAATAAATCAAGATGGAACCCTAAAAGTATCCATATAACCCACAGGAAGAAAAAATTAGACCTGAAATGAGAAACTGAAACAGACAGAAAATAAATAATTAAGTGGCAAACTTAAACACTAACATATCAGTAATTACCTTAACTGTAAATGGTCTAAATATACCAATCTGTAAGTCAGAGGTTGGTAGAGCAGATTAAAAAACATATATCTCTCTCTCCAATCTATATGTTGCTTCCAAAAAACTCACTTCAAATTTGATGACATAGGGTAAAGGTAAGCTGATAGGAAAACATATATCATGAAAACATTAGTAAAGAGATCATGAATAGCTACATTACTTTCTGATAAAGTAGACTTCAGAGCAAGAAAAAAAAATTACTAGAGAAAAAGAGCACATTGCAAAATGATAAAATGATCAATCCACCAGAGACACATAATGATCCCAAATGGGTTTTCACCAAAAATAGAACTTCAAAATACATGAATCAAAACTGACAGAGCAGAAAGGAGAAAGAGACAAATCCACAATTATAGTTAAAGACTTCAGCTTCACCTTCTCAGCAACTGATAGAATTAGTAGACAGAAAATCAGCAGGGAAATAGAACATCTGGACAACATTATCAATCAACAGGCTGTAAATGACATATATGGAATACTCTATCCAATGCCTAGAGATTACATACAGATTTTTAAACTCTCATAGAATATTCACCAAGATATGTCATACCCTGGGCCATGAAACAAACCTCAGCAAATTTAAAAGAATTGAAATTATGTAGAGTGTGTTCTCTGACCATAATGGAATCAAACTAGGAATCAATAACAGAATGACCACAGGGAAATCTCTAAACATGTGGAGATGAAACAACACACTTTTAAATAATCCATTTTCAAAGAGGATGTCTCAAAGGAAATTAAAGAAACAACAATGAAAATGAAATGCAAGAAACCAAAAAATGTGAGGTGCAGCTAAAGCAGTGCTGAGAGGGAAATTGTAGCACGAAATGTTCACATTAGAAATGAGGAAAGGCCTCAAATCAATAATCTACATACCTACTTCAAGAAACTAGAAAAAGAATAGAAAGATAAACCCAAACATAATGAAGGAAATAATAAAGAACAGAAATCAGTGAGATGGAAAATAGGACAATAATAGAGGAAATCTATGAAACAAAAAGCTGGTTCTTTGAAAAAAAAGCAATGGAGTTGAAAAACCTCTAGCAAGATTGACAAAAATAAAAAGAGTGAAGACACCCAGCACCAACATCAGGAATAAAATAGAGGATATTGCTACAGATCCATCAGCCATTGAAAAGATAACAAGGGAATGCTATGAGCAGTTTTGTGCTCATAAATTTGAAAACTGGGAAGAAATGCACAATTTCCTTGTAAACAACATACCACCAAAACTCAAGCAAGAAAAAAATAATCTTAATATACTTAAAACCGTTAAAGAAATTGAATTTGCCATAAAAACTATTCTGAAAAAGAAATCTTTAGGCCCAGATGGTTTCACTGCACGTATTGTGGGTCTCCAAGACTACCCTTTAGGCTTGTAGTTCACTAGAGAGAATCATAAGACTCAGCATATTGTTGTTCACATGGCTAAGATTTATTACGACAAAATAAGCCAAATAGAGAAAACTACAGGGTAAAATCAGCAAAGGGACAGGCACATGAGGCAAAGTCCTGAAGAAACCAGATGCAAGCTTACAAGAGTTATTTCCCTGGGGAGTGAAACAGTTCTTAATTCCTCCAGCAAAGAGTTGTGACAACCCATGTGATGTGGTGTCTACCCAGGAAGCTCGCCTGAGCCTAGGAGTACAGGTCTTTCTTAATTTTTAAAATTAAAAAAATTTTTTTATCAGAGTTGCTCATATAGGCACATGACTGATGACAATCATTGAAATTCCAGATTCCCAGAAGGAAAGCATCAGTTCAGCACTACCACATTCCACTAACAGTGTAGGTACAGAGAGCCACTCTTAGTATTTAGGGAAAGCTGTATATCACCATCGGGAACTATTTACAACCCAAGTTTCCAGACACCAGCCAAGGGCCAACCTTGCAAGCAGGTCTTTGTAAGGATCACAATATCAGCTCTGCAATGTTAACTCTTTCCTGCACACCAGAGAATTTTATAAAACAACTAAATATGAGTGAAAACCAATTTTACACAATCCCTTCTAGAAAAACATAAGAGAACACTTCCTAACTCATTTTTTTTTGAGGCCAGTATTATACTCATAACAAAACCAGAGAGACAGTACAAAGGAAAGAAAACCACAGATCAATATCTTTCATGAATTAGATGCAAAACCCCTCAACAAAAGATTAGCAAACTGAATCCAGCAATGTATAACAAGAACTATATACTGTGACCAAGTAGTATTTATTCCAGTTATGCAAGGCTGTTTCAATGTTTGAAAATCTATCAGTGTAATCTATCATATCATAATAAAAAATCATATGATCATATCAATTGCTGTAGAAAAAGCATTTGACAAAATCCAACCCCTTTTCATGACAAAAATTCTTAGCAAGTTAGGAATGGAGGTGAATTATCACAACTTGATAAAGAGTATCTATAAAAAATCTATGACCCACATCATACTTCATGGTAAAACACTGAACACTTTCCCTGTAAGATCAGAAATAAGGCAAAGATATCTCTCACCACTGTCATTCAATATAGTACTGGGAGTTCTAGCCACTGGAATAAGACAAGAAAAAGAAGAGAAAGGAGTAAATATTGAAAAGAAGAAACTGTCTATATGCAGATGACATAATTGTCTATGTAGAAAATTCCAGAGAATCTACAAAAAATAAACTCCTAAAACAAATGAGCTCTGTAAGGTCATTGAATATGAGATTAACACACAAAAATCAACCACGTTTCCATATACTAACAATGAACATATGTAAACTGAAGTTAAAAGCACAATATCATTTATAATCATTTCAAATGCTTAGGGGTAAGTGTTAATATGTACAGGACCTTTAGGCTGAAATTAGAAAATGCTGATGAAAGAAAGCAAAGAAGTTCATGGATTGGAATACTCAGAATAATAAAGATGTTAATTTACCCAAACTGATCTATAGTTTTAAGGGAATTCCTATCAAAATCAGCAAGGTAATTTGTTATAGAGAGAAACAAGCTTATTCAAAAATTTATATGGAAAGGCACAGGTCCTAGAAAACTGGGTAAAACATTCTTGACAAAGAAGAGTACAGAGGGGAATCAGACTTTCTGATAGGAAGTCTTACTATATAGCTACGGTAATCAAGATGACGTGGAAAGACAGACATATAGATCAGTGGAACAGAATAAAGAACCTGGAAATAGACCCACATGAATATGCCCAAGTGGTTTTTGAAAAAGATACCAGAGCAATTTGATGGAGGACTGATGATAGCTTTTCAACAAGTGGTGTTAGAACAACTGGACATCAATAGGCAAAAATAAAAAAATTTAAAAAAATAAAAATGAAAGAAGACTTTGCCCTAAACCCCATAACATAAACATTAACCAAAATAGATCATGGACTTAAAACTAAGAATAAAACTATAAAACCTTTAGAAAAAGTTGGATAAAATTTTCAGGACCAAGGGTTAGGCAAAGAATTTTTGGCTTGACATCAAAAGCACACTTGCTGAAAGGAAAAATTGATACGCTGGACCTCACCACAATTAAAACCTTTTTCTCTGTGGAAGTCCATGTGAAGAAGATGAAAAGATAAGCTAAGATGGAGAGAAAATATTTGCAAACCAAATATCTGACAAATGATTAGGATCCAGAATATATAAAGAACACTCAAAACCCAACAGTCAAAAAACGAACAACCCAATTAGAAAATGGGCATAAGACACAAAGAGTTACTTCCCGAAGAGGATTTACAGTTAGTCAGTAAGCACACAAAAATGTTCAACGTCATTAGCCAGCAATACTAACAACACTACTGATGTTCACAGCAAGTTCATTTAAGAGCCAAATCTTGAATCAGCCCAGGTGCTCCTCAGCAGGTGAATGGTTAAGCAAACTAGTGCATGCAAACTGTGCCGTGGATGAATCTCCAGGGAATTATGCTAAGTAAAAAAATCCAGTCCTGAAAAGGCACGTACTATATTATTCCATTCATATAATATTTTTGAAAAGACAGAATTTTAGAAATGGAAGACAGATTAGTGGCTGCCAGAGGCTTGGGAGAGGGTTGGGTGTGGTTATAAAAGGGCAATGTGAGGGATCCTTGTGGTGGTGGAGATGTTCAGTGTCTTGACTGTGGTGGTGGGTGTCTGAATCTACAGGTGATGATATTGCATACAGCTACACACACACACACACACACACACACACACAGACACACACACAGACACACACACACACAGACACAGACACACAGAGACACAGACACACACACACCACACACACACACAGACACACACACACAGGCACAAACACACACACAGAGACAGACACACACACACAGACACACACACAAACACACAGACACACACAGACACAGACACACACACACACACAGAGACACACACACACACGAGTAGCAGTAAAATTGGGGAAATCTAAATAGGATCAGTAGGTTGTATCAATGTCAGTATCCTGGTTGTTATACTACAGTTTAGAAAAATGTTTCCATTGGGGAAACTGAGTAAAGCAAATATGAAATCTCAGCATTATTTCTCACAGCTGCATGTGAATCTGCAGTTATCTCAATAACAATTTCAGAAGAAGAAGAAAAAGAAGAAGCAGGAGGAAGGGGAGGGGGAGGTGAAGGTGAAGGAGGAGAAGACCTAGTCTTCCCGACAGAAATACCGTGTTTGGGTAGCGCTAACACGGTTCCTGCTTCTTCTGGGACAGGGAATGCCCTGGGCCCTACAGTTCTGGGGTTAGAGGGCCATCCTGCTGCCTTTCTCGGGAAGGTTTGCCATGGGGAGCCTTGCTGCCACCCACCTCCACCTCAGTTCCATACCGCTGGCCTGTGTTAAATTCAGTTTCTTTCCAAAAGCAAATGAAAGTAAAACAACGCACATTCCTCCTCACTTGGCATCTAAATCTTTACGGAAGGAGAAAATAAACAGTTTGATGAATCCTGCATAAGGGACCAGAAATCTTCAGGGACTGAGCCCTCGGGCTCTGGCAGATGCTAGTAGGGAGCCCCCTAGTGGCCACCTGGCTGCTCTGCAGCCTCTCACAGGGCTCCTGGAATTCGACCAACCCTAAATCAAGAGGCAAGTTTCGGGGACTCCGTTTGCACATGGCAGGCATCGTGAGGCTGGAGCCTGCTCTGCCCTGCACCTGGTCTGTGTGGGCTGCTGCACACCTGTCTGGGCTGGCTGGGCACTTACAGACCCTGGGGCCGCGGGGTATAATCTTCCTCCGTCGGGGGACTAGCGTGGAAATTAGAACTAATGCAACTATGCCGTTACGGGGTCGTGTGGAGGTATCTCTTCACCACGCTGCGCTGTGGCAATCCATTCCGCCTTGGAGAGGGGCACCAGAGAAGACAGGCTGAAGTTCCTGAGCGATACTCCATCTGTTGGACATATGGCAGAGTTTACTGTTACTGGAAAATAACGCGTTGGGAAGGGCCTGGCAGGGGGAGATGGGGTGAGTGGATGATCTTTGGTACCCAGGGTCAAACAAAGGATTCCAGTGCAGAAAACAACTGCTGGTGTTTTCTGTTCTAGAAAATCACCCGAGTGCCTCTGGGGAGGCTTCATTCTGTCTATCCATTCTGGTATGTTCTGGGACAGTCATCCCAGGATGCTATTTTGGCCCTGGGAAGCCAGATGGACCCAGCACAGGATGGAGAGAGGGAGGTGTTGGAGGGGAGCTGATGAGTCAGTCAGCATTTCCTCAGGAATAGTCAGGAGTGTTCACATCAAGGAACCCCCCCCAACCCCGAGCTGGTGTTTTTCTAACAGCTTGGGGTGTAGCTGGCTGTGTCTGGTGCTATGTGTGTGGACCAGAGTCTGCTGTTATGATGCTGAATGAATCATAATTAGTGTACTGTAAATTTGAAGTTGAGACCAAATAGTCCGTGAACTTTAATGCAAAAGTCTGGAATTACTTTTTTTTTTTCTTACTCACCACGCAGTACGTTACATCCCCATGACATTTATTTTATCACTGGAAATTTGTGCCTTGTGACCCCCTTCACCCATTTCACCCACACCCCATCTCCTGGAACTACATTTTAAAAAAATTTTAACCAAGCTTCTCACTCCTGCCCTCACCCTCCACGCGCTTACACAAGGATGAAATTGCCTTTCTAAACCAGCTTTCCATAAAGGAAGCAAGCACGCAGTAGAGCCAGGTTCTGCCATGGCTTCAGTAGAAGTTAAAAGAAATCCAAAATAAACAACAGGTTTATTTGATAGCAGGTTTATCTGATAGCCATGGGCTCTGCTATCAGAATGTTACCATGTAGTTGAGAAGAAGCATCAAGAAAAGTGAGCTAGAAATACACGGGCGAGGAAATGCTCTCACATGACACATCCGCTAACAGTGCTGAGTGAGTTGAGGGAGGGGTCCTTCCCATAGGAAGGCTGGGGAGGGTGGCGGGTTTGCAGAGAGATGGGAAGAAGCAGGGCCGTCGAGGTAGACAAGGCAGGGCTGGTTTGGTGGCTCCCCGATGCCCTTGGGTCCTGATCTCCTTCTCTTTCTACTCAGCCCTCGTGGGCACGTGGCTCTAGTCTCCATGGTTTCCGCCTCGTGTTCACCAGGTAGCTGGTCACTCCAGCTCGGCTGGGGGCCTACATTCCATGCGCGAAAGGGAACGACAGAGACTCTTGTCACTGGAGTCCACACCCTTTAGGAAGCCCCCAAAAAAGCATTGCCCAGAGACTTCCGTATCCTCCTAGAGATGGGGTACGTGCCTCCCCCACCCCCAACCCCGCCCCGGCCTGGAAGCACTAGATGTGCACATGACCACACAGAACAAAGCGGAGGCACTATTGGTAAGGAAGATGCAGAGACCGATGGCAGATCGGCACAGGTAGGAAAGTGCAAGGCGTGCTGGGAGGCTAAGATTTGAAGTCTGTGTAATAGTTTGTGTGGTACCGCTAACTGCTTAGCAATTCCTTGCACATTTCTTTATATTATGGGAAGAAATTTGTTCATGGCAGGTGGGGTTCATCCTACCCATCAGCATCTTTGGACGGCTATTGACACACCCTTCCACTTTCCCAGATCAGCAGTGGCCCCTCTTGTCTGGAATGCACCTTCAAATGTTTGCAATGGACACCATCTCTGGTGTTGGGCTTCACCGTATCATGAACTTTGGGCAAAGCTCTGATTAGACCCTGAGTCTGAATGTGACCTCGGTTTATTGATGTTCAGACCTTAGCTCCCTGCAATATCTCCCACCTCTTCAGGTACTTCTGGGAGGTGGCGGGAGAATTTTCAAATCAACTTATGAATAAATATATACTCCAGTGGTCTCTACACCTCCACGACACGGCTGTAGCCTTCATGCTGCTCTTCCAAGTGGCCAGCATTTTTTCACCATCTTCGCTCTTTTAGGTAGTGTAGCCTTTCATGCTCCCACGATGGCCAACCCAAGACTCAAGTCACTGAAGTCACATGGGTGCTACAGCACTTAGGTTCTACTGTGGTGGAAGGGAAGCAGCCCTTTTAGTCTTAGGGCCCCATGCTCAGGACTCAGACAGACCTGTGTCCAGTTAATTGTACAGGAGACGATTTAGCCATTTATCCCGAACCACAACCTCCCTCTGCTGCCTAAGGCTTTACTATGTGCTCAATCTTGGTAAACCGGGCTCCTTCCCCACTTAGAGTGAGTTTCTTCTGATAAATCCTTTGGTGATTCCTGAATGGAGACCTCAGCCCCTGCACTGTGTAGTGGAAAGTTCCTGATCACACTGACATGTCTGGTCTACGGGAAAGCTAAACCAGTTTGAATCCATCAATGCTCTCACTTAATGACTATTCCTTGGTTGGCTTGAGGTGCTAGTCCTTGCATTAGATGCATGAAGAGGATGCTAAAATAACTGGACATGTGATTATTGGCCTCAAAAAGCTGACAGGTTAGGATCATTACCCTACCCACCTGCTCTGCTTGGTTTCTTCCTTCAGTCTAATTTGTTCTTTTTCCTGGAATTAAAGAAAAATACTAGTGCTGGATTTGGAAGCTCATTTACCCCCAAATAGACACCTTCCATTTCCTCAAGCTTGAAAATATGGGATCACTCATACTGCCTCTCTTTTTTTTTTTACCCTCACATGAAATACATCTTCAGATCCTTCTGAGTTATTCTTTTGGATTCACCCTTCCCTTCCAAACCCCAAACCACTACCCCAATTCATAATTTCACAGTTAAATCATCGCGCACTACGTCCTATTTGGTCTTCTTTCCCCACCTGCATGGTCTCTCTCCTTTCCATATCATTTTATATAAAACTCTTCAAGCAATTCTCCTTAAATGGTTTGTGTCACTGACCTTCAAGGTCCCTCACTAATTTCTCTCTACCCCATGTCATCTTCTTATTCCCCTGTAGGAACCCTCACTCCACCCATGCAGATCTTCTTGTCTTCCGTACATTGCCTGCTCTTTCCTGCACTTCCGGATGTGCCAATATTTTCACCTGGTCCATATTCTTTTCACCTTTCGACTGCTACTTGTCTTTGCCCCCTACAAAGCCCAGCTTGGACACCATCCCTACGAATCCTCCACTGAGCGACTTCTTCAGTCTCCTTTATTCCTCGGCTTCAAGACGGCATGAAATTTGAAGTAGACTGTTGTATATTTGTTGGGATGCTGTTTTACAGAAATGTTGAACCTTCCTTTCCCACGGCGGTTCTTCTTTCCTGTATTGGGGGAAACAAATGTATCTCCCGTTCATTTTCAGTCTCATGTTGTGCTTGGCTCAACACACTGAACTCAGCGGGCTTTGAATTAATGTTATTGATTGATTGACTGGAATGTTTGACTCAGTCTAAACAGTCTAAGCCCTTTTACTCTGCTTCCTTGGTGGGTGGTCAGCTAGAACGTGATGGCTGCTCGGTTTTGGGTCCAGTTGCCTCAGTGGTGGGTTAACATCACACAGAGAAAAGACCCATCATGTGGCCACCTGCTGTCCCCCTCCACCCCGATAACCACCTTAAGGAAAGTCATCCTAGGAGCCTCGGGCAAAGGAGTGTGTGGGACTCAGCCTAAACCGATTGCTCCCGTGAGAATCATGGCTTAAGTACACTTGGTGATGGATTTATGATGGTGGATTAGAAAGTGACTTCTATAAAGAGCATATATTAAAATTATACAGTAAGTGAAATGATACAAAATAACATTGTGTCAGATAGGTTGGGTTATGTTTCAGTACCACATACCTGCTAAAAATCTCAAGAGGTTAAAACAATAAAAGTTTATTTCTCAACCACTTAGGGTCCACTGAATGAGGGGCGACTCTCAGGGTAACCATCTTCCACGTGGTGACTCCGCAACCCAGGGTGCTGCTGCCATCTTGGAATGCTCTTCTCAACAATCACCAGGGTTGGGGAGAGAGGGCTGACAGGTTGAACCCTGGCTCCTAAATGCTTTGGTTCATAAGGGACTTGAATCACTTCCACATATCGCCTGTTGGCTAGAATGTCACATGGCCCTACCTAACTATAAGAGGTGGATATTTGGTAAGAAGTGAATCTCTTCGTCTAGATACAATTTAGCTCCAAAGAATTAACATAGATTTCAAAGTTACCTAACTAACAGTCTTGTTAAGGCTGGTAGTCTGAAACAGCATGCTGCATACAGACTCCCAAAGCAGTATTTATAGCTCAATTGCTCATCCAAAGTGTAACTAGATTTATACGGATTTATGGTAAAGAACACTGGCTAAAGATAATAATTAGTTACTGCCCAGTCAACCCTCCTTCCATAAATAAATCATGCCACTCAGGGCTGTCAAGCATTGCTATACTCTGACAGTAATTGCATTTTCTTTTCATCATTATCATAGACATGTGTGTACAATGAATGCTCTATGAGAGGTGAAGGGTTTTGAGGGGGAAGGTTTCCTTATTTATAAAATTAAAAACTTATTAAATTTTATAACTTTCAAAAGAATACATGTACATCATCGAAACAAATTATATAATTCCCAAGAGCTTATCACCCCCAAACAGCAGTGTCACTGCCCCACTCCTTATTCCAGATTTCCACTCCTTGTTTTAACGATTCAGTTGTTTCTTTGAGGATACACCTTCAAACATAGAAATGACCATCTTATACTGCTATTTCTTGGTTTTCTCTCCCAGATTTGAATTTATGTGTTGAATTATTACCAAGGGGGTTGACGATTTAGAGTTCAAATTCACCTACTTATTTCACATGCCCTATCATCCCAATAAAATTATATGTTATTTTTGCTAAATTACTATTAAGAATTTATATTATTATGACCACAGAAACATTATTCACAGCCAAATAATTACAGCCAGTAGTGCACTGTAATTATATTTCCTTTATTGTACAACTTTTTGTTTTTCCTGGAGTTTATAGTTGACTTATTTTTAAATTTGTATTGCTCTCTTAGTTTTCTGTGTCACTATCAATAATTCATTCCCATTCAGCCAAAGACTTTCTTCCCAGTACATTCAATTACATTTGCCAGTTTCATCTTCTAGAAGAGAGTCTATAGAAAATCTCTGTGCCTTATTCTACCTTCCTTTCCTTCTCATTTCCAGGACAGGAAGGAAGCTTGCAAACTACATTTTTCAGACTCCATTACCAGCTGAATTCTACTTAAGTCTGCCAGTTGGAATAGATAATCATCAAGGACCTATTGTATAGCACAGGGAACGCTACTCAATATTCTGTAATAACCTAAATGGGAAAAAAAATCTGAAAAAGAATATATATATTTAAAAGTTATATATATATATACATATATATAAAAGTTGGTATTTGGTAGGTATTTTGTCATTATATATTTGTCATTATATATAAAATGACAAAACACCTACCAAATACCAAATATATATAAACTTTTATATATATATATATATATATATATATATATATATATATATATATATAACTGAATCACTTTGCTGTACACCTGAAAGTAACACAACACTGTAAATCAACTATAGTCTAATATAAAATAAAAATTAAAAAAAAATTTTTAAAGTCTGCCAACTGGGGGCATTCACAGAAACTAGAAAGGGTAAAAAGATAGAAGCCATTATGTTTCTGGCAGGCCGTGTCTCAGCAACAATGCCACGCACTTGAGCTCAGTGATAGCAGAGGATGACTGTCGGCTGCTGTAGTGCCAACAGATCCAACCAACATCACCAGCATCTACAGGTGAGCAGGCTCTGCGCCGTGTAGCCCGCAATTGACCACGAGCTCTCGGAGCTGCTGGGCAACAGTGCAGGGTGACTGGAGTGGGCTCACGTGAGCACTGGCTCCTGAGGAGGGTGGGAGTAGCTTTCTGCAGTTCTGCATTTCAGGAAACACCACCTTCCTGTTTTGCTCTTTCAGTCTTTATAACAATCTGGTAACCAAATTCCCCATGTCAAATCTCCATCCTTTGGAAATACTTAGAGTAATTTCTGATTCCTACGTTGGAAACTGATGGATACAGCCTGGGCCAAGCCTGCTGCCCCAAAACCTTGTGATAAGAAAGTAAGAAACAAAACACAGAAGTATCTAGGTTAGTGACTGTGGCTCAGTAATAAAGCTCTTTAGATCAGTGTCGTCCAATAAAAATACAATATGAGCCACATTTACATTTTTTTCTAGCAGCCACATTTTACAACAGTAGAAAGAAACAGGTGAAATTAATTTTGATAATACATTTAACTCAACATATCCAAAACATGATCACTTCAACACATAGTCATTATAACACGATTGTTAATGAGATATTTGACATTCTTGTCTTCATACTAAATCTTTAAAACCTGCTGTATATTTTATACTCACAACACATCTCCATCAGATGATCACATCTGAGTCTCATTATCCATGTTTCTGAGTCGGGGTCTCATAGTCTTTAAGGCTACTGTATTGGACAGCTCAGCTTTAAGCCCCTAGGGCTGATATGGTCCTCTCGCCTTCCACCAACCCCCAAATAGTCTAAAAGGCAGTGATCTTGTGGTTCAAAACTCTGGTCAGGAGGACTCCTCACATCCTGTGTTGCTGAGATCCCTGAACTGCACGAAATGAGGGAGGGGCCAGAGAGCTGTATCCACTGCACCAGCCCTACGCCTGATTTAATGCTTTTGAAAATCTTAATGATTCTTAAACAAGGGACTTCACATTATCATTTTGCACGGAGCCTTTCAAATCATGTAGCTGATTCTGCCTCTTTGACTAATCCTGTTGTTTTATTTCTAAATTTTTAATTGTCTATCGTTTTGCCTTTTTGTTCGACTTTCTGGGGCTTCCCTAAATTTTTATTTGAACACTTCCTTTGAATCTTTCATTGTTGTGATCATACTTTTTAATTTCCAAGAGGTTTGTTTTTCTGTCCTCTGAATATTCCTTTTCTTGTGGCATTCTTTTCTCAGGTATGCAATATCTTTTTTTCATGCACCTGAGAACATTATTGATAGTTTCTTAAAGTTTCCTTCAGCTTCTTGAATTTTTCTCTTTTGAGTTTTTTTGCTTCCTGTTTTGTTTGGGCTCAATATTTTATGTTAGCGGTAAACATAGATGCATTTGGTTTGGAAAAGACAAAGGATTTTTCCCCCTTGAGGTAAGAGAGGAAGAGAAGATAGGAGATGATACAAGTATTTTAAGGGCAAAAGAGGCAACATGGAGGGAGCTCCCATGAGGAGAACTTCATCTCTGGAAAGCGGGAGAATTTGTTTTTCAAACGGTGAGGTATTGTAAGGGCAAGAGCTGAAGATCAGAGGGAAACATTTGGAGTATCTGCAATGCAGGAATCAACAGATGTTGAAAGCAGAGTTTCAGGGAGGGCTCATCCGAAGTCCAATCACCTAAATCTGCCTCTGGCTCAATTAGTCCCGAGCGTGGTGACATTTCTCAGTGAGTCTTGGCCCGATGAGGTGCCAGACAATGAAGCAGCTAAGGATGTTAATCGGGGTTGGGTTAAGGGGCCAAGAGGAGAGGGGCAGCGGAGGGGTCGGAACGTGCCCAGGGAGACCCTGCCTCCAGCTTTTCAGGCAGTGAGACGTCTACTCTGCAGTCCTTGGCGGAATGAAAGAGCTGGTTGGGGTCAAGAGATCACAGGGATGTAAAACGATTCCTCAGTTGGGAATCAGGAGTCACGATTCCCGTCCAGGCGTGGCTGGACCTGAGAAAGGTCACGTAACCAGCCCGCTTCAAAGCTGTGAATCAAGGAGGTCGGTTTTTGATCTCTTCGTCCCTTTCAGCTTCAAATCCAGTAGCCCTAGAATAGATTGCAATCAAAGAGGGAAATTTCAGTTGTAATATATAACCTGGGTCCCATGGAGAAACCCCTTGCACGATGAGTCATGGACAAGAAAAAAGGGTACACAGCTCCGGGCAACACGGGCCTTGCAGCGGAGGCCACTCCGAGAAGCAAACGTGGACCATGACATCACTCTGCCTGGTCTCCCCGCACAGGCCCGCACGTGCTGACCACGACCACCAGATGGCGCTGTTGGCCTAAGAGCCGACGCCTTCGGGGCCTGGAGGTCCTGGGAAAGCCTGACCTGAATCTAAAACTTCCCCCTTCACCGCCTTTGATTCAACGGCAGAACAGCAGAAGAACGCTGCGCATCCCAGCGAGGTCAGAGTGTAGCATCTCACGGTACTGCGTGGCCCACAGCAAATCAGCAGTGGCTCTTTCAAGTTTGACTTTAGGAAACTGACTTGGACATGCAGCGTCTGGGGAGCGGGCGAGCCCGGCCGGAGCCCCTCCCCGCGGCCCCGACGTGGAGCCTTCCTGCCGCCGCCGCCGCCGCCGCCGCCGCCGCCGCCGCCGCCGGGGGGGGGGGGCGGCTGGCGGCGCGCGCGGAGGTGGCGAGCTCCGGGGGCCCACGCAGCGTCTGTGTGCGCAGTGCCCAGATGGCAGGGGCTGCAGAGGCCTCCGGAAACCTGCGGCTCTGGTGCATTTCTCCGACTCTGGCCCCCGCCCTCCCTCGCCACCCCGGCTCGGGGGCTGCAGCACCTGCGGGCTCGGGCCACCCCGCAGCCGGCGGGCCGTGCGCTCTGGCTGCGCAGTGGCTGCGGGGACTGGTGGCCGGAGAATGGGCCCTGGCCGGGGGGCACGTTTACCCACTCGAGGGTCCTGGGGCCCAGGGCGTGCTTCCCACTGGTATTTTGGAGAATAAGCCCGGCTCTCGGGCGGGTCGAAGCCCCTACTCCCCCCAAAGCCTCGCGCGCATCCCGGGCGGCGCGGCCGCGTTAAAGCCCTGGCGCTCCGCGCGGATCTGGGCCGTGGACGAGCGCAGGCCGGTGCATTTTTCATCACAGCTCACTTGCTGCGGCTCAGAAGGCGGCCTCCGGGCCAGGGGCCCTCAGGGACCCGACTGCGCCAGGGGCAGCCCCTCCCCCGACCGACCGCGCCCCGGCCGACCCGGGAGAGGGTCTGTTTCTCGCATCAGCGCGTTTCCTCGTGCCTTTCCCCTGTTTTGATTTCGGGAGCAAAGCTGAGGGCCGGCGCCTCCTCGGAGCGGGGCCGGGCGCGGGGCAAGCGGGGCGCCTGTCCGCGGAATCGCGTTTGCGCAAAGCCGCCCCTGAGCCCGGCCTGGGGTCACATCCCCGCCCTGGAGGAGCTGCCGGCTGCTGAGCAGACCGCATCACGAGGCAGGGGCCCAGCAGGCGAACGCGAAGATGCGCGAGGATTCGTACCGAGGGCCAGCTAGGAGGGCTGTGGGCGGCTGAGGGGTGCAGGGGAGGGGAGGCGGGGTGCGCGGGAGGAGGGAGTGAAGGGAGAGGAAGGAGGCCGAATGAGGCGGGACTCACCTGGAGTGGGGGCGGGGAGACCCTGGCAGGTGCTCCTCCGACCGACGCGCAGGTAGACCCACCCACCGTAGGTCTGGAACCAGTATTTTCTTAAGCCCTCCCCCGCCCCCTGTTAAATAAAAATGCAGATATATAGGGGGAAATCACTATCCAGAGAAAAACACGGTTTTTTGGGTGGGGGAGAGGGGGATGGGCTTCTATGGGGTTTTTTTTTTTTTTTTTTTGGCCAAGTGAATATTTTTTACACAAGTGTACGTTAGAAATACATACGTACATAACATACATCGTGTATAGTAAATTTTTTACATTTAGATATTTACAAACACGATTTCTAATTATAAAAAGTTGTATACCTCTTTGTACCTGTTTGGCAAACAAGGAAGTAAATGAAGACAAAAATAAAAATCCCCCAGATTCCAAGCACGTTATAATCCTTTTAGTGTGTTTCCTTAAAATATTTTTTCTGTGCATGTTTAATTTAGTTGAGACCATATGATACGAACTTTTAGAAATGGTCAATATGCAAACATTAATAGAAGGTGATGGGAAAAGGGTTGCCTAATTTCAAGGTGGAGAGCATCTCAGGGGTTCTGAGGGCTCCATTGAGCTACCCCAATCCACTCCTCCAAACGCTTGAGGTGAAAGAGCCAGCCAGGGCTCACAGCACTGCAAAGGCGCCCACCAAAAATCCTCCTTACAAACCATCCCAGCTTCCCACCCCTTGTCTTGCCTGTGGGAGGGCTCCAGTTGTGAAATTCCTTATTGACCACCTACTCAGAAAATCTATGCAGACATGGCTTTGTAGCTGATATCATTCTTCTTGGTGTCTTGCCCAAAACATTAATTTAATTAATTTTAACACCTGTTACAAAGGAACGAAAATCAGGCTCACATAAGAGTTTTCCTCTGACACATTAAATGCAGAAAGAATATGGAGAAACATCTACAGAATTTTTAGGAGAAAGTGTTTGTGAACCAAGAATTTTGTTCTACGTCAAATTATCTTTCACATTCAAAGCCAACAGAAAGGCATTTCCATTAAGTAAGAAAATATGCCACCTGGTACATTTCTTGAGAGGGAAAAATACCTTGAAGTAGGTTTCCATTTCTGGCTGTGAAGAAGTAGTTTATATAAGAATAACCTCGTGCAGAAGAACTGTGAAGCTGAATAAAATAAAATGTAAAGTAGTCTGAGAGCATCAGAGAACAATCAAGGTTGCCAGGATTTGAAGGGCCAGGATGTTAGACAGGAGAGAAATGCACTGAAGTGAGTCCTTTCTTTCCAGCTGCTGTTCTCTCCGTGGAGCATTTGCTGATTCAGGCCCTGTCATGGGGTGTGGAACACAGACAGAAGGTGGCAGCTCAAAGCTTGCTACAGTCAAAAGAATTGGAGTTCAGGATGCAAAGTTGCTAGGATTTGATTGGCCATTAACAGAGAGAAAACAGAACCAAAGGAATTGAGTCTGCATGCGATTTCTCTTCAAGACATTTCCTGATTTCTAAGCTGTGCAGGTAAAGGGTGAACGGCCAAGAAACTAAACAAAAGCACCTGCTCAGAGGCTTGAAAACTGAGCAAGGATGCTGGTACACTCGTGCTGCTGGGTTGCTCACCAGGTGTCCTTGCCCCCAGTACAGGTGATACTCATGAGACGCTCATGCCTCACCGTCCTGTGTAGACACAACTCTCAGTTCAGACTGTCGAGGAGGAGGGGTCTTGTACACAACTCATGTTGTCAGTTGAGATCCCAGAGATGAAGCCACAGGAATCAGGGCAAACAGCAAGAGGGCAGCCCTCACAGGACATCCAGCATGGGCTCACAAGGACATAGAAAGGTTAAAAGTAAGCAGATAAACTAGGCTAAAAAACAAAATAAAAAACCCCCAAACCCCATAAACAACAACAACACAAAACACTCGTGTATTCATATCAAACAAAAGACAAAATAAATTATTCAGGCTTTAGAGATTAACTATGAAGTGTTAAAAGATTCAATTCACCAGTATTGCATAACGATTCTAAATTTAAATGCACTAACAAAGTGGATATAGAATATAGAAAGCAAAAATTCACACAAGTTCAAGAAGAAGAAATAAACAATTTCTCTGTGATAGTAGATTTCAAACTACCTCTCTAGTATTAGATTCCAGGTGGATTTGAAAAAAATTAAGAGAATGTCCTTATGTACTTGCAATAGGAAGAATTTCTTAAGACTGTAAAGGAATACATAAAATAAAAACCATAAAAGAACAGGTTGATATATTTAACCACAAAGATACTAGAGGGGGCCAGATCAAGCAGACCATCGTAGGCTCTAGAAGGAAGGTTGGTGGTTCTACTGGGACTCATGGAAAGACATTGAAGGGTTTTGAGTAGGAGATTATTACTTTATGACTTATAGTAAAAAAAAATCCCTTTGGCTGCTTTGTGGATAATAGACCCTAGGGGGTAGGAGTGGAGGAGGGAAGCTAGTAAGGAGATTATTAGAGCAGTCTTGTCAGGAGATCTTGGATGGAGTGGTTATGGTGGAGATAGAAGGGAAAGGATTCAGAAAGTACTGGGGGAGAGGAGCTGAGAGAGTAGGTGTAATTGAATGAGCCAAATAAAAGATAATTCTGAGGATTTGGGGCCTGAGCAACTGGGCAGCTGTGATGCTATTTACTGAGGGAGAACCCGAGGAAAGAACTATTTAAGGAGTGGCTGAGAAAAGATTCAAGAGTTCCATTTTGCCTGTTAGTCAACCAGACAGCTTGGTAAAGAAGGCATTTAGGTACACAAACACGGAGCTTGCTGCTGAGGTCAGCAGTGGAGAGACCTAAATTCAGAGAGTCATCAGCATATAGATGGCATTTATAGCCATAGGTTAGGAAAGGTAGTTTTGGGTCACAACACAGAGGATCTAGATGCCAGGCAAAGACATTTTACTCAACTTTGAATCCTTCGTATCTACACTGACATTTAGCACAAATGTGAGCTCAAAAACATTTGATGATGAAAAGTTTCTGGGGCTGGTTTTGCATTAAATAGACATTCTACTTTCTTATAATGTATGAAATAGAATTTTAGGCTTTCCCTACTGGTTAATATCAGCAAGTATTGAGATGTTTTAGTGTTTGTATTTAGTAACGGGAAACATCAGACAGAATCAGAAAAGCAGGGTTCTCCTGCTAGCTCTGCCACTATTAAGATATAAGACCTTGGGGTAAAGTCATTTAGTCTTTATTTTTATGGATTTCTCACCTTTTAAGACAAGGGTCTTGGCCCAACTGATTCCTAAGTTTCTATGATGACAATGGAAGTTGCATAAAAAGTTGCACTTATTAACAGCAACAGCATTCTTGTTAGGGGCAAATGCCTTTGCTTTAAACAATAACATCGTAAATCACATGGGGTTAGCAGGAGAAAAGGAGAGAGAGTACTAAATGTTCTGTGCTAGAAATAAACCATTTTTGGTACTGATGTTGCTGTGAGAGAGGGGCTGGGAGGAGAGAAGGAAGAGGGAGGGAAGTTGGCAGGTTGCTGAGGGGTAGAGCTTTATCTGTGTTGGTGTAACCAGTGAGCAATCCATAACCAGGTGGCCACAGGTGGTTTGGGAACAAGGTTACACTCAGTTCAGTTGCTGTTGTTTGCATTGCTGCAGTATAAATTTCTTTGATCTTCTCCAACTTTGGGTAAAGTCTGCCATGTTGAGTATTGGTGTGAGCGTGGGTTTTACTTTATTGCTTGCTTGGTGAGTTTCATTTTTGTGAAAATGAAGGAAAGCACCATTTCCATATCTGGATTAATTTGGGACAGAGCAGAAACAGCATGTAAGGCACTCTGATGTGATTCACATTTACAACTAATTCAGCAGGAATTAGAGGCTCACGACCAAGAGTAACCATGGGAATATAAGGCTCCCCTGGGAAGTCACATAAATCTTTGGCAGGACATCACCATCTACAAATCATGATACTGTTCAAGCCAAAGGAATTAAAAGATCAGGGTGACCCCCAGCTCTTGCTAGCTCTCACAGCCTCTCTATTCATCGAACTCGTAGATTTTGGAGGACTACTCAGTAAGTAGAAGAGTTCTTTATATAATATTTATTTTGCTATGAAAACACTTCTTTGCATTATTCGAAGCAATTCTATGTATGTATTTTTTTTCTACTTCTGATTGGTGTTAATAAAGAGGTTTATAAAACCCTTCATGTGGTCATTTGTGTTTTTATCTAGCTCTTAATGGGAATTTGTGGAGAAAAATAGCCTGAGTTTAACACATGTGCGTGTACTTACAAGTGAGTCAAACGTTAAAACAAGATATTTTCCAATACAGAAGAAGCAACAATTGTGTTTGTGGTGTTTGTTCCCGAAGGTGTTTCTTGTTTTTCTGTCCAGCAAACAAAGAACTATTCAACATCAAGAGGGAAAGATGCAAAAACTTTGACCTCATTTGAAAGGTGCTTGAGAGTGACCTAAGTTGTTCTAAAATTTCCTCTTAGTAATTACACCTGCCATCCAATTTTTCCCTAATTACTCTAAAATGAAAAGGAAAAAAATAACTCATTATTAACTTTTTACTTTTGAATTTGCCTGAAAATTTATTTTGGTGAGGAATGTAAAAACAAAAATACTTCTGCTAGTGACTTCTATCCACTGATTCTGTGGAACAATAGGAGTTGAAAGAGGAGAGTGAAAAGCGGCCAGCTGTGAGCAAGCTCTTAGCTGCTGTGGTGCCTGAGCCTCTGGGCTGAGAGAATTCCATCTCCAGCAGCTGGAAGGGCCTCAGGGTAAGGAGGGAGCAAAAGACTGAAGATGGGCAAAGGTGGTCTTCAAAGTTCTCCAAAAGGGGGTTGAGATAGATTTCTAACCCTTACCGGTGAGCTCATCACATTCCTTTTTCATTTCATTTTGAAACGTGTTATTCCATATTTTGACACGCCATGACTTTTTAAAAAATTTTATTGGAGTCGATGTGATTTACAATGTTGTGTTAGTTTTAAGTGTACAGCAAAGTGAATCAGTTATACATATACAGATATCCACTCTTTTTTATATTCTTTTCCCATACAGGCCATTACAGAGTACTGAGTAGAGTTCCCTGTGCTATACAGTAGGTCCTTATTAGTTAACTGTTTTGTATATAGTAGTGTGTATATGTCAATCCCAATCTCCCAATTTATCCCTCCCCCTGTAACCATAAGTTTGTTTTCTACATCTGTGACTCTATTTCTGTTTTGTGAATAAGTTCATTTGTATCATATTTTTTTAGATTCCACATATAAGCAATACCATATATTTGTCTTTCTCTGTCCGACTTACTTCATTTAGTATGATAATCTCTAAGTCCATCCATGTTGCTGCAAATGGCATTATTTCATTCTTTTTATGGCTGATTACCACATCTTCTTTACCCATTCCTCTGTCAATGGACATTTAGGTTGTTTCCATGTCTTGGCTATTGTAAATAGTGCTGTTATGAAGATTGGGGTGCATGAATCCTTTCGGATTATGGTTTTCTCTGGATATATGCCCAGGAGTGATTGCAGGATCATATGGTAGCTGTACTTTTTAGATTTTTAAGGAAACTCCATACTGTTGCCATGCCTTTTTACCAACATAATGTGGTGGTTATGAGTGCAGAGCCGGGGCCAGGATGATTATTTTGGAATTCCAGCTCTACCATGTGTTGTCTGTCAGATCCTAAGTAATGCAACATCTTTGCTTTAAGATGTTCAACTTCAATTTCCTCATTTACAAAATGTGGATAATAATATCCCCTTCATAGGGCTGTTGAGGGGATTACAGATGTTACAAGAAAAATACTTAGCAGTGACTGGCACATTGTAAATACCATAATTATTAGTGTAGACAACCCCAAATTTTTATTGGGTATTTAGGTATTGCCCCCATTTTTCTGTAAGCATAATTAAAGTTCTGATGAACATTCATTTACAAAAGTCTTTGAAAACATTTCTGGTTATTTCCTCAAGGTAACTTCTCAGATGTGAAAACATTTGGTAAAAAGGTATGTGCAATTTTAAGGCTTTTGATCCTATTTCCAAACTGACTACGAGAAAAGCTTTTCCCACCCCTCCTGCCATGACACACTGGTCATTTCCCCTGAAAAATAAATATATGTGTGTGTATATCCCAATTTGCTGAGGTGAAGGAATGCGGAAATAGTATTTCACTGTTGTTTATATTTGCATTTATTTCATTAGAGCTCTTCGCTTGATTAATGTCCTAACCCACTCTTCTCTAATTCTACTCCCACCTGCTAGCCATCCCTATTATTTCAGGCAGCTATCTTTTTCCCTCACCGGTGGATATAGATCACCAGCTCTTTCAACCATTTATTATATGAAGTAGTTTCCAGAATAGGTCGCCCTATTCTGAATGCATTCCAGTTTGTCATTGTCCTTCTTAAAAGATGGCGCCAGAATCAAACATAATCCTCCATGCGTGGTCAGACCAGCTGTTATGTGTGCCAAGGAATAAGATGGTTCGATTATAATGTGTTTTTCTTTTGAGAATCCATTACTGTGCAGTTCCCTCTGAGTTTCTATTGAATCTTGCAGCGACTTAGAGTGAATTTAGACCACTGTAGTTTTAGACTAAAGGAGTCTTTTTTTAAATTGTGTTTTAAATGACTTTTTTCTCTCCTATTTTATGCTGCTCTAAGACCACATGGTGTAACTGTTATCTTTAAGGCTCTGGATTCTATACCTCCATTAGGGTAGCACTGGGTCGTATTAGCTATTTTAACATTCTTCTTACATTTTGAATCATCTGTAGAGCTAATAGTTCATGGATTCTTTCTATGTAGAATGATTGAGGCACACATAAGACAAATAGAGGTAGCTGGATCTGATTCTGAGAGATTTGGTGCAGCCAATGAACAACCCTGGAAACGGGGAGAGAGGACTTTCTGGAGTTTCTCTGATTGCTCTTCTGGTTTATGAAAGAGGCCTTTCAAAACGCATACATCCTGTGGAAATTAATGTCCTATGCTCATTCACTTGATTGAGGAGGAAGGTGGTGGACCAGTGAAATAGTTTGAGAGAAGGTAACATTGCATGTTTATGTGTGAAGGTGGTTTACAAATTCCATATGTGTTATTCCATTCATTCTAAGGTCTGGCGGCTATTATGACCTTTGAGGACACTTTAGGGAATGAGCTCATCTGTCAGAACCAAGAATTGACTCTGGTAAATTCAAGTGCTGTTTTTGGAGCCGGGTGATGAGACATACGGACTCTCACACATGGGGGGTGGTGGTGGGAAGATAGAGATTGTAAGCAGAGTGAAAGGCTATTTACTAAATTGGGGATCTAACTTGATTCTGAAAACTAAGATTTTAAGAGCTATCTGGACTGTTGAATCTCAGAGGAGGAGGACACATGGAGGAGACAGATAGCTTGCTGGGTCCAGTGGGCTTTAGTATTGAAGGATGAGAGACACATGAAGGTACTGAAAAACAAATTCACTTGAATGAGCTTTTCTGTTGGTGGTCAACTAGTGTCAATCTCCCAGGACCATACCTCTTCTATCTTAAAGCTGTTGAGCCACCTGATGGTTTTGTGATTTTTATGAGATGATTGATATCTAACAGGTACAAATCTGGAATGAGCTAAGTCAAAAAGTCTAGGATGGGGGATGGGAGAGGGATGGGCATAGTAATGGAGAATTGTGATCGAATTTAGCCATAAGACCAAAATCACAAAGTGAAGTCTGGTGGGGTTACTCTTACATATTACATACATAGGAATTATTTCATAATATGATATAATTATGACTTTGTGCATTGAAAGATCCAAAGAGTTCCTCCGCAAAAAATCCTAATCCAAATGGTTATTTGTGACTGTGAATAAAAAACACACTGGTACTTTGAACGAAACTTAAAAAAAATAATTTTAGCTTTTAAGAAATACAATTTTAATTTTCATTAAATGCTACAGTAACCATGTTCTTTGGCGAGAACTGTCATGACATTGATGAGCTCTTAGATCTGCTTGTTCCACTGCATGTTTTCTAGCTGACGCTAATATTTTAAACTTTTTGGTATGAACAAAATGTCTGATCCATAAAACTCAATTGTTTTATTTAGCAACTGCACATGCCATTTTGTTGGTAGAATTTGGACTTTGAGACCTCAGCTGTCTATCACTGGCTATGGAGTTCAGAAAAAGTATAATGGCTTCTCCACTGTTACAGTGATTTACCTTCATTTTGCAAGTTCATACATCCAAAATGTACTATCATATGAAAGAACTAAATAAAGGACAGTAGAGGAAACACAGAGGAAATCTAACATCGTTGCCACAGCCCTGGAGACCCACACTCTCCAGGGAGAAGCTTCCGTAACGCATTGTACCTTTCGGGGGCAGATCTGCTTGGAGATGCATGTCCTGGCATTGGGTTTGCCAGAACATTCTTTTAAAAGGAGCTAGCTTCCCTGCTGAACAGGGGTGTTAATTTTTCATGTACTGACACTGTGCAGAGGAGCTTGAAAAGGATGAGAGAGCTTTAGGAAAACAGTGCTGAAACAAAATAAAAGAAGCCTTGCTCTGGTCCAAGAAAGAACATGGAGACCGTTCTTGAAAGTTTGCTTGTTAGCAGAGACGGAAGTTAAATACGGGACAGTTTAATGCGATGAACTCTTTGGTGTGAATTTCCTGGGAAAGGAAGGAAGGTTATACCAAGTCTAGACCGGTTAGAGTCAGACCAGAAGCTACTTGGAGACGGTCACATTTCTGCTCTGGCAGGAGAGTCTGCCGGATAGAGTTGCTTGACCAGACAGAGGTGCCTGCCACGGCCCGAGCTAAGTCACTGGCCATCTGGACCTCCCATTATCCACCTGCTAAGTGAGGAACTGTTCAAAGATTTCTCCTATTATAAAATGACTCAAATCTACATCAAAGAAGTTTAGCGTATAGAATAGTATTGTTTACTTTAAATCTGGACTGGAGCTGCTATTTTCAATAGAAGCTGTATTAATATTCACCTTTTTTCTTTCTGCCTCTTTACATTGATCCTACGTGAAAAAGCCATGATTTTTTTCTGTTTCTTAATATTGACATAATTAAAGACAAAAATTTGGCCTAAATAACTACTCAGTCCGCCAGCATTATTCACGGTCAGTTAGCCACCACTTGACCTACAAATATCTAAAAGTCAAAGCCACATGGGTACTTTTTGCCACTTGGTTTTACTTTCATTTTTTGGACCTCAGGTACACGAGGTTGAATTAATCATACCCTTCACCTGGTGGTAAGTGATTATCACTGGTCATGGTATTGAGGGCTGTGGAAGGGAACTTCTAGGATGGTCCCCGTGGTCCCCACCCACCTTCTGGGCCTCATGCCCTTGGGTAACACCCTTGCCTGGAATGTGGGCTGGACCTAGTGACTAGTCCCTAGTAAAGAGTATGTGGCAAAAGTGGGACGGTGGACACCCTCTCTCCCACTCACTCCGAGGGGATCAAGCTGCCATGCTGTGAGCTGCCCTAGAGAGAGCCCCAGGTGGCAAGGAGCTGAGCGGGGCTGGTGACCAACAGCCAGTGAAGAACTGAGACCCTCAGTCCAACATCCCACAGGGAATCGATCCTGCTGGTAACCACGTGAATGAGCTCGAAAGTAGATCACCCCCACGTAAGCGTGTGCAGTGATGCTGTCAGCAGTTTCCCTTGAATATATGTGAGCTATTAGAATATTTATAATTCTTTGATGTGTCTGCATTCTACATGAATGGCATTGTGTTATATATCTCATTCCACTTTCTACTTTTATTTGTTCACTCTATGTTTTTGAGATCTATTCAAATTTATTACGTGAATACGGTTGACAAATTCTGATTATTCCAAAATATTTTATTGTAGGCATTTTACTCACCTATTTCCTAGTGGTGGACACCCAGGAGGCCTCCAAGAACTTGCTACCATGAAACAATATTGTCATGAGCATCACCACACCTGTCCTGTTATGCACATGCCTATTCAATAGGAGTTGAGGTTAGTGGGTCAATTCATGGATAATCAAGGATGCTTTTAGCATTCCTACTTTAAAATGGTTTAACAAGTAAGAACCTAAATTGTGTCGTATAACAGGAGTTCCAGAGGATGCACTGGCAGCCCAGTAATGTAATCAAGGACCCAGGCATGGGCCATTTCTCTGCTCTACCATCCTCCATTCATCAGTGTTATTTTCCCCGATGTCACAGGTGGTTGCAGCAGCTCTGGGCAACACCTGCAGACATGATCACAGCTGTGGAGAAGAAAAGGTTTGTAGCATCCCATGCATCTTTTATTATAGAGGAAAACTTCTATCACAGGTCTTTTAGTAGATGATCCCATGGGTTCCATGGACTAACATTTATATATGTTGTAATAGAGACCGGAGAGCCAGTGTCTGGAATTTCTGGTCCCCAAAGTGGGAGGCGTGATGGTTAATTTTATGTGTCAACTTGCCTTGGCCACAGGGGTGCTCAGATATTGGGTTAAACATTATGTTGGGTATGTCTGTGAGGGTGTTTCTGGACAAGGTTAACATTTGACTGGTAGACTGAGTAAAGCAGGTTGCTTCTCCAATGTGTGTGGGCCTCATCCCACCCTTTGGAGTCCTAACTAGAACAAAAGGCTGGATAAGGGAGCAGTTGCTCTCTCTGCCTGTTTTTGAGTGGGGCCAATGGTTTCTCCTGCATCTGGAGTGGAACAAACACAGTCAGCAATCCCATTCTCAGGCCTTCAGACTCAGACTGGAACTGCACCACTGCGTCCCCTGGGTATCCAGCTTGAAGACAGCAGATCATGGGATTTCTCAGCTTCCACAGTCGCACGAGCCATTATAATCTCTTTCTCTCTCTTTCTCTGTATATATCCTATTGATTCTGTTTCTCGGGGGTACCCTGACTAATACCAGAGGGAGCCTCTACCAACAAGGAAAGAGTGGAGGAGGCTGTGGCAGTTTCTCCTTCACAGAGTATATAGATGTCCTTCTGAATCCAGCGGAGATTGGGTCCAGGATCCCCTGCAAGTACCACAATCTGCTATGCTCAAGTCCCTCATATAATAAAATGGCATAGTATTTGCATATAACCTATGCACATCTTCTCATATACTTTAAATCATCTCTAGATTACTTATAATACCTAATACAATATAAATGCTATGTAAATAGTTGACCAGAATATCCATAATTGCCGGTGTGTAACAAATTCAAGTTTTGATTTTTGAAATTTTCTGGAATTTTTTTCAAATATTTTCCTTCTGCAGTTGGTTGAATCCATGGATGCAGAACCCATGGATACAGAGGACCCACTGTATGCTACTTACATTCACTAAATACTGACAAAATGCTTCATCGGTGTATCAGTCAGGTGTTGCCAAATAATGCTGTGAAACAAACAGTCCCAAAACTCAGTGGCTTAAAATAACACTAATTATTATCAGTCATACATCTGTGGGTCAGCTGGGAGTTCAGTTAGGATGGCTATAGGTCTCAGGTTGGGCTTAGGTCTGTTTCATCTGTCTCTCATTCTCCTAACTGGTGGGCTTAGCTAGGGCATGTTCTCATGACAATGCCAGAAGCACAGGGATCAGGCCTAGCCAAGCAAGCACATTTCAAGCCTCTGCCCAAGTCACTTTTGTTAACATACTATTGGGCAAGCCAAGTCCTACGGCCAAGCTTAAAGTCCAGGAGCAGGGAAGTGCACAGGAAGCCCACTGTGAGACCACACTGAGTCACATGACCAAGTCCAATGGGGAGAAGAAATATATCCCTCCTATGGAAGTGGTGGAGAGGTAGTGAATATATCTGAACAATAATCTAACATACTATAATCAACATTCTCTCACACCAGTAATGCACGAGTTTCTTATATGCCAACATCATCACTAACACTTGGTATTTACCAATGTCCACATTTTTGCCAACAGAATGGGCATAAATTTGTTTTGATGTATACATCTCTGGTTGCTGGTGAATGAAGTTTAGTATTTCTTAATATTCTTATTAGTTGTTTAAGTTTCCTCCTTCTCTGAATTACCTATTTATATCCATTGGACAGTTTAGAATTGTTTCCCATATTTTTCTGGTTAATTTGTAGGAGTTCCTTCTATACTATTGCTATTACCCCCAATTCATTTTAGATGTTGCATATCTCTTCTCCCATTCTGCCACCTACAAATATACTTTGTGGTATTCTACATTGAATAGAAATCTTCAATTTTCTTGTCTTCACCATCTTTTTCACTTTATGTCTTTGGCATGTTAGAACTCCTCCCACATGTCCCAATGTCACAATATTTTTTAAAATATTGCTTTACTGTTTTAATTTTCATATCTAGGTTTTCAATCAATTTAGATTTGTATTTTTGTATTTCATTAGGTAGACATATTTCTTCATACTGTGAGTGAGCTTTCTTAACATCAGCTACTAAAAATTCCATCCTTCCCTACAGATTTATAATGCTATCTCTAACGTAGAATGAATGCCCACACTTATTTGGGTATGATTGAGCTTCCTATTCCATTTCATTGATCTCTTTGTCTTTTCTGATGCCAAAATCACCTTTTTTCTTTCTAACTACTTCGTCTTTGAGGTATAATAATAATATTTGGTTGGGCAAGTTTTCTTGCTTTGTTCTTTCAGATAACTTTTCAAATGAATTTTTCAAGGTCATCCAAAATCCTACTGGAATTTTGATTGGAACTGCACTTAATTTATAGATCAATTTGGGGAGAACTGTTTTATTGAAACAAACTCTTTGAAAGAAGCGGCAAAGAAAAAACTCTGTTGAAAATGTATGAAAAATGAGTAGTTTCTGAAATCAACATATTGGAACAAACTTCTTGGGTTGAATTAGATACTCCTTCCTAATCGTCTGGAATAAGCCTGAGATCTCTCAACAGACTTGACTTCAATTATCACGATAGGAGCAAAACACACAAGAAGCCATGTGTGTATTTTGGAATTGTTCATTAGTTGTAGGTGGCAATAATTCCTTAACCAGAACTCTCACTCTCTTTACCATCTCTGATTATAAGCTCTAGTGCTTATCCTATTCAGTGATTTGTTTAGTTCTTCAAGGGATAATACCACGTCTAGCTTTGTAGTTAACATTTCGTGGAGCTATTTATATCTCTTCAAACTTGCCCAGCGTTACATGTGCTTGGCTAGGTTACCTAATTATCACGCCATGTTAATGAGACCAAGCTCATTAGAACCATCTCGTTCGGAGTCTTTTCGCTTCCCCCTAACCCTGGCCAGCCATCTTGCAAATGTGTGTTCTGAGGACCAGGGAAACCTAGAGAGTGTGCTTGAAAAAGTTCAAACCCTTCACCACTCCTGGAAAACATCTCAAGAGTCACAAGCTCACTAATGGCCTAATTTTCATACATAAAGGACAGGACCTAATCATTATTTGAAGCTCATTTAGGGTAGTTAATGAGAGGTAAAACAATGAAGAGGCTAGAAAAATATAGCACAACGGTGGTCGTAAATTGGTTTACTCGTCTTTGTCCAGTAAAAGTCTATGCATTTTCTGTAACCCTCCAAAGGGAGTCAAAAGGGTGAACCATTTGAATATTTAGCAACATATTAAATCCAGTTCAGATTCAGTACTGTAGCTTTAAAAAAAAAACATTATTTAATGATGCATTTCTAACATACAACTCACTGAGAGGATAAATATTCTTATTCAATGTGCTATTTAAGAAAGAAATGTTTTAAATGAGCCCAGAATTGTTAAACTTAGCTCTGTAAGTGTACAGCAATTTTATACTTTTCCCTTGCTTTTCCGTATATCTCCCTTATCTTTCCAACCTCAGTTGGGTTCTTTTAAAAGTCACTGTCTTTTAATCATGTAATTTTAAGTAACAAGACAGCTAGGTGACATATTGCAATATTGGAATTGTTGAGTCAGGTCTTCTTCATAATTTCACAACTGTTAAAATCCCCATTGGAAATATGGCTAATTCCCTCTAATCCTGAAAAGTCTTCTCCAGAGAAAAATTCCATTTTGTGCGACTCGAATGTCATAAAAACAGCTCCCTCATGGCTCCTCACCTAGCTCACTGTGGGCTAGCCTAATAGTAGGTTGATGCTGCAGACCAACTGCATTAAAAGCTCTCCTCATAACTGTGTTTGAGAGATAAGTAGGGCAGAAAACATCGTGCAGACCCGAAGCTGAGTTTTAGCTAAAGAGATGCTTTGTGTACAATCCAAACAAGTGAGTTTCTGCTTTTTAAGGTGCTTTTAAAATTCCTCATAGACATTTTCCACATTCCTCTTGCCTTAAGGAGACCTATAATTTCCAGGTAACTCAGAATGCATTACCAAACTGCTGAGAGATGGCAGAGATGGCTGAGGTTTTTGGTTACATGTGTGGTCATGTTTTTTTTTTTTGGCAAAACATAACCAGAGCCACATGCTCAGGTGAAGTTACTGTTACACTTGCTCATAAATAATTGTAAGAGCTGATATTTCTCAGTGTTCCATATGTGCTCTTCCTGAATTGTCTATTTCATCCTTACGATAACCCAATAAAGCAGGTATGATTACACTCCCCATTTTACAGACAAGGAATCAGGGGTGCAGGGCAGTTAAGTAACCTAATTTTGTGTATAGGGAACCGAGTCTGTCTAACTAGAGTCTTTGCTCCTTGTAGCAGATGATGTCAAGCCTTTGCTCAGAGCACCTCTACTTTCTTCGGTGTGCCTATTGGTTCCGGGGTGCTTCCTGGCCTGCACAGTCTGAAAGCAGGAAGTGCTGGGGGAATTCACACCCCTTATTCAGGGGCCGGTGGGTACAGAGGTATGAAAACCTCAGCTCCCTCGTCTTGCAGAAAGAGCCTTACTCCTGAGCCCCCGCAGGACTCTGCCCGCATCTGCCTTCTGGCTTGGCCTCTTCCCTTCACTTCCTGCTCCCCACTCCCCTACTGGCCTCCCCTAGAAGCCCTTTCTCAAAAAGTCATCTGTAGCTGAATCCTCATCTCAGGGTCTGTTTCTGGGGAACCCAACTAGGACTCTCCTCTCTCCTATGGTTTCACAGGACAGACTTCTCCTGGAACTTCAGGAGAAGTTCCAGGAGACTTCAACCTAAAATGAGATTTAGGTTGATATATTCAAGCCAGATTACAGAAGATGTGAGTTTTAAAACTTGAAAAAAAGAAAGAAAACTGAATCATCATCTTTAAATGCCTTTCAGCTTACCTGGAGACACTGGAGGGTTTTGTCTAACTTCCCACTCCATCATTCCAGGAAAAGGCCAGGTACCATATGGTTCTCAACTGAATTGTTCAGGAAAGGAAAGCCAGATATTTGTATTCTTAGGGCATCTTCGATTCAGCTGGCTCAGTCTTAATACTCTGTCACCCAAACTACACTCCACCCTTTCAGTTCTTCTGTTACTTCTTGCTGATGTAAAAGGGCCTGTCTACATTTTAAAGCAGGATGAAACCTATTAGAATGTGGAGTTGTTCCTAAGAGAAATGTGACTTATCCTGGGGCAAGAAGTGGTTAGCACTAAATATTAAGAGAGAAGTTCTCAGTTCCTGAAAGTCTGGGGACTTGGAGATTGGGGGACAGGGAAGCAGGTCTTGGGGAAAGTGTGTGTGTTTGTATCTGTGTGTATTAACGGAAGTCTGACACTGTGAGCCCAAGTCAGCAAGGCATGGAGTGGAGAGAGAGAGAGAGGGAGAGAGAAAGAGAGAGAAAGAGTCCGTTCTCTTCCCCCCAAAACTGGGAAGCCGCGGTGCCAGCAGCATTTTCTCGATGGCCAGGGTCAGGGCCTGCACGGGTTTTGGTGGCAGTATATGCCCAGATACTGGTGACCACAGATCCTAGCAGTGAGGCAAGATGATGCAAGGAGAACAGATACTCTGTTTCAAGACTGACCCCACGTGGCAGCCACAACAGCAGCCCAGAGGAGGACCATACTCCCTTCTGTGGGAGCTGAGAGAGTGTAGTGAAATTTTATGTTTCGGAGTTTGAACAGATTAGGGCTTCTCATCTCTCTGTAACCTTTACATTGCTCTCTACTGTTGTGTAGGGTCTTTGATTTCTTTGACCTTTTTACTTAGAATATGCTGAGGAAGGTAAAACTCCAGGCTGATGAAACAAGGCAGCCCTACCTTTGGTGCTTCCCCAGAGGACTTTGGGACGACCCTCTGATGCTGAACTTGGGGACACAGCCTTTCCGTTAGCTCCGACAGCCTTCCATCAGGACTGAGCCTGCCGCAGCTGCACACTGTCTGGTTGTTGGTCTCAAGAAGTCTTGGTTGCCTTTGCGAGGCTCTGGAAGGTTCACGTGTCCTGTTACCTGGGTTCCTCCTGTTCATGCCTTTGGGGAAGATTGGGTTCTTTTTGCTAGTTCACCTCTAATTCTATGCCTGATCCAGGCAGCATGCCCTGAGTTTTCTGAGTCGTTAGATAGCTCTTGTCTGATCCAGCTTTCTCTTTCCCAAGGACGAGGTGAAAAGGGCAGAAAAGACTTGAAGCCAAAAGATGGTTATTTCAGAGACTCACCTCTGTCCTGTACTAGCTGGGTGGCTTTGAAAACACCTCAAACTCTTTGAGGCTGTTTTTCCTCACGAAAGAGGGGAGACTCATACTTCTTTCATTTATTTTAACAATTAAATGTGTTAATGTATCTGAAAACACTCTACAAAATCTAAAGTATGTATGATAGAAATAGAAGGCATTATTATGTGTTATTATGCAGAGCTCAGACTCAACAGCCCCCAACCATGTCTAAATTTTAGGATTACGCAAGTAATGGATCGAATCGCACCTTTAAAAAGACCTCACTTTTATCTATCTCCTACTTGGAAAACTACTGATTTTCCTCCTAAGTCTAAACTTATGTATGAGCATATGCCAGGACAGCCATTTAAGTGTACTTTGTCATCGAAGGAGAGGTGTGTTAATTATTGATTTAGATTGCAGAAGTTTGGCAAATGAGGAAAGAAGAGGAAATCAAGTCAAATCATTACATGAAAGGCTACATTCATGCAGGAAGAGAAGAGTGGGGTAGGGCTGCGAAGGAATCAGGGTGGTTCCAAAGGGCGTTCAGCAATTGATCTGAGTACGAGGCAACGCTTTTTCACACTCCTTGAACAATTTAGGAACCCACCGCTTGTTTAGGGTAGGGAAAAAGCAAGGGATCTTCTGATCTCACCTGCAGAGAGGCTCCTGTAGATATTGGTTGCATACATGAATGTTTTGTCTGTTTGGACTCTCAAAACCTTGGGTCTGGCTAGAGGAATAAATTGTTTCCAGAAACTGAAGAGCAAATGTTCCCAAGTTAAGAACCATTATTCTAAGAGTGTCTTAAAATGCTTTGGAATGAGATTTCATGGGAGGAAATATAGGAGATGGGAGAATCGTCCAGAATGTAGACTGAAGGGACTCCTTGGGACAGAAGTCATTGAATGTGACTTGTTCTTACTGTTGGTGCCTTTGCTGCAAGGAAACCTGGCAAAAGAGGCTGAGGACACAGATGAGCATGCAGGAGTGTGTGAGTGTGAGTGAGTGTGTGTGTGGCAGAAGAATCACACTGCATTAAGTGTTCTATGTGTTTTTATTCTCTTCCTACCAACTGTATGAGGTAGATATTGCTATCCCCTTTCTTCATTATTTTTAAAATTGTGATAAAAACACATAACATAAAATTTACCATCTTAATCATTTTAAGTGTACATTTCAGTGGCATTCAGTGTATTCACACTGTTATACAACCATCACCACCATCCATCTCCAGAACTCTTTTCATCTTCCCAAACTGAAATTCTATACGTACCCCTTGAACACTCACTTCCCACCCCCCTCCTCCCCACAGCCCCTGGAAACCACCATCCTACTTCTGTCTCTGAGTGTGACCCTCTAGGGACCTCATGTGAATAGAATCATACAGTATCTGTCCTTGTGTGTCTGGCTTATTTCACTGAATGTAATGTCATCAGGGTTCATCCATGTTGTAGATGTGACAGAATTTCCCTCTCTCTCTTTTTTTTAAAATTTTATTTATTTTTTTATACAGCAGGTTCTTATTAGTCATCCATTTTATACACATCAGTGTATATGTGTCAATCCCAATCTCCCAATTCATCACACCACCACCCCCAACCCCCGCTGCTTTCCCTGCTTGGTGTCCATACGTTTGTTCTCTACATCTGTGTCTCAATTTCTGCCCTGCAAACTGGTTTGTCTGTACCATTTTTCTAGGTTCCACATATATGCATTAATATACGGTATTTGTTTTTCTTTTTCTGACTTACTTCACTCTGTATGACAGTCTCTAGATCCATCCACGTCTCTACAAATGACCCAATTTCGTTTCTTTTTATGGCTGAGTAATATCCCATTATATATATGTGCCACATCTTCTTTATCCATTCATCTGTCGATAGACACTTAGGTTGCTTCCATGTCCTGGCTATTGTAAATAGAGCTGCAATGAACATTGTGGTACATGACTCTTTTTGAATTATGGTTTTCTCAGGATATATGCCCAGTAGTGGGATTGCTGGCTCATATGGTAATTCTATTTTTAGTTTTTTAAGGAACCTCCATACTGTTCTCCATAGTGGCTGTATCAATTTACATTCCCACCAACAGTGCAAGAGGGTTCCCTTTTCTCCACACCCTCTCCAGCGTTTGTTGTTTGTAGATTTTCTGATGATGCTCATTCTAACTGGTGTGAGCAATTATAATCTAACAAAGATTAAAAAAAAAAAAAAAAAGAAGCATCCTAGAAGGCTCAGGACTAACCACATTTTACTAGTGGAATAAACTCAAACGCTTTCCTGTGCCTACAAGATTCTGCATAACACATCTCCATATGCAACGTTTATCTTCATCTTTCACCATATTTCAGCAGTTCACTTCCTTCTTGTTAACGTTTAACCAGGTTGGTCTTTCAGTTCCATGAATTGGCCAAGGTCTTTCCTACCCCGGGCCCTTGGCACGTGCTGTTCCCTCTGCCTTGAATGTGTCCACCCCAGTCTGGCTGGCTCCTTCTCATCACTGGGTCTCAGCGGTCATGTCACCTTTTCAAAGAGCTTTCCCTGACTACCATATCTACAGTAGGTATCTCTCCCACCTGATAACTTTCTACCTCTATCCTTTTGTCTCTTTCACAGCCCTTTTAAATCTTGCAATCATTTTATGGATTCTTTTTGTTTCTATTTTTACTGCCTCCTTCCCTGAATAGAAGGTGAAGCAGGAGCTCCAACCGTCTTGTACATCATTATATCCTTGGTGTCTGATACATTGTAGGTTCTCAGTTGAATGAGCACAGTAAACACCAGGTGTGCAAGTGTGTGACACAGCAGAGAAATAATCATCAATCTCTAGCACAGAGGCTGTTCCGTAAGTGTTTGTTAAATTTAAAAAAAGGAGATGCAAATGAAGGAACGGGCTGATCTTCTACTTGCGGGAATTCCACAGAAGCTGGCAATGTATGCTGAGGCAAGGGGAGAGCCTCCAGACCCAGGAGGCATTTGGGACCCAACCTTGGACAGGTGAAGAGTGCCATGGCAGCTCCTGGAAACTGGACACGAGGCAGAAAACACTGTGGACCCCAAAGAAGCCACTTCTGAAGGCCAAGAGCTGGAGTCTTTTGGAAAAGAAGTCGAGAAAGGTCAACTGAAAGGGCGGATGCTTGCCCGAAGGACCTTTCCCCATTGCATCCCGCGTGTGGCAGAAAGAGACATTTCTGGTTGGGCGCAGGCAGAGCTTGCTGCAGTGCGGGGACCAGTGGCTGGAGCCCACGGCCATCAGAGACCAGACCAGCAGGCAGGGTCAGGGACTCTGAGACATGGGGGGGCACACAGTGCAGACCTGAGCAGAGGTGGCACTGCGCTAGGGACTCCCTGGGAAGGTGCCCCTGCCAGGAATCCTGACCCATTTGCCCGCAACTCCAAGGTTGAATCTGTGCTTTATCCCCTGAGACAGAAGGTTGGAAGCCGCAGCCGCATACCCAAATCTATAAAACAAAAAGCTAGACTGGGGAAGGAGGCGTGGGCTCAACTATCTTTTGCTGATGAGCTGGGCTGGTGAAATTTCTCATGTCTCCAGGGGTCAAAGGCTGCAAACAGCTCTACTGGTATCCGACAAGGTATGAGAAAGAGCAAACTCAGAGCAGGGGCGGTGGGCTGACCCTGTGAAGCCCCGCTACAGGCAGAGATGCTCCCGGGTTCCTGCCCCTTGCTGTGACTTGCTGAAGCCTTCTCATCTTCCAGACCCCTTCTGTGAAGTGGGCAGGACCGCTCGTTCCCATTTAGAGAGGAGGGAACAGACACAGAGGAGATGAAAGGCTGAGACTAGATCTTCCCACTCGCTGCCCAAATTATTCTCTGTGTCTCCTAAGGTTTTTAAAAGAGGAGTGAGCTGGGGAGTTCCCTGGTGGTCCAGTGGTTAGGATTCCGCACTTCCACTGCTGTGGCCCGAGTTGAATCCCTGGATCCCTGGTCGGGGAACTGAGATCCCACAAGCCACGTGGAATGGTGAGAAAAAAAAAAAAAAAAGGGCTGTGAGTTAGAAAAGCTGAGAAATCCATTTAGGAGTGCCCCTGAAAGTTGGCTCTTTGTGGGTTTTGATGTCTTGTTTCCCTGCTGGAGGGAAGAGAAGAGAATTGTTTCCTGCGTTGGTCTCCCCGAGACGTAGACACTCTTCTATTCCCTGGGAAATGCACACCCTGGGATTTGGAGAGGGTGTGAAGGGGAGCATCTCTGGGGAATCTATGGCTCTGGTGGGGATGTTGTATGTTCTCCTTAACTAATGTGGGGACCACACCGTCCCTCCGGGGAGAGCACATAGCACCAGAGTTTAGGTTTATCCAGAGCTTAACCAGGAAAGAACTCAGGTTCAGAGAGGTGCCACCCTGCTAAAACTGATAAGATCGATTTTGCACAGCTAAACTTTAGCACCATCTCAGGCTGTGAAGTCTCTCAGCCACGTTTGATCCAAAATTCTTCTGCTAAAGACACCAGTCTTAGGCGAAGCTTTTATGTGATTTGATATTACAAATAAATATCACAGTGAAAACAAAGGACAATTTTAGAACTTTTTTTTTTTTTTTTCCAGTCAGCAAGCCCTCACACCCATTCTCTTGGGCCTTGCCAAGCAAATTTCTTTCTTGTGTAACTGTTGAAAAATCCCTGGATATTTCTTCCAGAGCATGGATGGAATGCCTTAAGGCAGTGATTCCTGAAGAAAGACTCTTTGAATAGGCTGTCCCAGAGATGCCTGGTGAGATTGCTGAAAATCAGATTCCTGGGCACCCTTTCCTGAGGTTCTAATTGAGTTGGTCTGGCTGGACTAAGGAATGTGTTTATTTAAAGAGTTTCCCAAGGGGATTTGCCCAGATTAGGGAGCCAGTGGCCTCGGTAAGGCAGAGAGATCTGGCAAAGCATTAACTTCCCACCCAGGAGCCCCTTGGATCCTTTCCTCCAAACGCCTCCTCTAAGACCAGCCCCACCCCTCTAGGGAAACGCTGCAGAAAATCCCCCCAGAATCAGCCGTCTTCCTCCACCCAGCTGGGTCCCTATTAGTGAAATAAAACGTAGCACTTTAGAAAAAAAAAGTTCATTTTGCAGAAGCCCAACAGAGGGGAATTCAATTAATGTGAAAGTGTGTTCATATAACTCATCATCCATTCTACTAAGCTGCTTCCAGACCTGTCATCTGAGGCGGGAAGAGCTTCTGGCAGCCAGATAGAAACTGGGTCACAAGATGTGAGAAATTAGAGGCTCTTCCCAGCACCTCTTGGCTCAGACGTGCAGGGAGGGGAAATAGCTAAAACCCACCCGTTGGCTGCTGGGGTTCTGTGGAGCTCATTAGCCTTCAGGAGACACTCTGTCTTGGATAAGCTGTCTCCCTTCTGGCCGGCTCGCCGGGGTGAGGTCCTGCTGTCCCCAGACCAACAAAGGCACTGGTTAGAGAGGGGATGATGGCTAAAGTCGTATCTAAGGTTCCCTTGTCTTTGCTCCCCTGATCACGCGGTCAGGGGCTCATCTCTTACCGGGTTGTGATGTAGGTTGAGTCTCGGGGCCCTCATCTCTTCCGAGAGCGCCCCCCACCATCTGAATCTCTCACTGCCTGCTGGCCACATTGCAAATGAGAGCATGTCATCTGCCACCCGAACTGCTTGCTCTTCGCTCTCAACTTTCTTTCCCCGCTGCGCTTCCTTCCCGGCCCCCTTCCTGCCCAGCTCCTCTTCCGTGAATATCATTCACAGACCACGGCAAATCCTCCTGCCGTGGCAACGGGCCCCCTCCGCCCTCTCAGCACCACCCTCACGGTCAGAACCCCAGCTCTCTCCTCCGTCACGCTTTCCTCTCGACTGCTAACACGACCGCTGACTGTCACTGCCCCAGCCGGCCCCGTCCCTTCTCACGGATGCCGCCTCCTCCCCAGCAAAGCTCCAATCCACGTGGTCCTCATTCCCCTGTTCACAACTTGGCCCTTAAAGATTTCAAATGTCCACACTATTTCTCAAGCCGTATTCCCCCACCACCACCACCCCCCGCCCCGCCCCCGTACATACTCTATCTATGTATCGATACGTACATCTCGTAATTGCCTACCTCTGGACTTTTGTAAGTGCTGTCTCTCTTTTTTTGGGCTGCCCTTCCTCCAGTCTTTGCTTCCTGAAATCCAACAAGTGCCACCGGAGTTCCCCTGGTGCCCTTTCTTCGCCTGGATAAAGGATTGCTACCTCTTTGGGGAGGTAGCCATCAAGGGGAAATTTGATGAACTCTTTCCAGAATTGCACACGAACCCACAGACATACTAATATAACCTACACATAAGTGCATACAACATCTCATTCTTCAAATCCACACTTCCATTTGATTGCTGGGATGAGGTGGCAGAGATAGAGTGATGATTTCAGTTAGTTGGCAAGACCAACAAGAACAGGTGGGATAGCTAATAGGGTGGAGGAAGGGGGCGGCAGATCGAACATTTCTAGATTTAATCTCCATCTTGTTGCCTTAACAACTTGATGTAGATTTCAAAGAGATGGCCTTTTTTTTTTTTCCCTTAATAATCCTTTTGGAAGTCAGAGTTGTCCTAACAGTAGCACTGAAAATAGCCAACCCTCTATCAAATGGCTTTTGTTGCTGATTTTTCTTTTCATGAAAGGCCAGTAGAACTTTCAGATTAAGATTCAGTAAGGGACAAGAGAAGAGGTAACTTGCACTAAGTGCAAACATCTCATGCCGGTGTGTATAATCTAATTCCAAGCCCTGAACACGGAGATGCAACCACACTGTTCTCATTTCCCAGTCTGTTCCATCAGCAGCTTTTCATGATGAGGCAATGTCCTAGATGTGTTTTTATTTGTTTGTTTGTTTCTATATCATGCTTAAACAAAAGGTTGAACTGTATGGAAATTATTTTTCTTCTTAAAAGTAAAATTTTAGTCCTGTTTCCCAGCCCCTGGCCCCTGGGCCAGTGTGATTAATTTGCAGCATCCCACTTGCCTGTACGGCTCTCTTCCTAGCTGCATCTTCCTTCTTGGCTTCCCTCTCTCTTTTTCTCTGCTCCCATGGTCTTCAGTAAGGAATTTATATCGTTACAAGAGTGCAAGTATGATTTGTTTTGCAATTTGCTGCCCTGGATTATAAATGCTCCATGGTCCAAGTGTTTCTCTTCCTTCTGCCCTGCCTATTATATGCTCTGTCTTAGTTTGTTCCAGCTGCTATAAGAAAATACCACAGAGTGGGTAGCTTGTAAACAACAGAGATTTATCGCTCTCAGTTCTAGAGGCTGAAAGTCTGAGATCAGGGGAACTGCGTGGTTGGATGAGGGCCTTCTTCTGGGTCACAGGCTTCTCTTTGTGTCGTCACATGGAAGCAGGGCACGGATCTCTCTGGAGCCTCTTCTGTAAGAGTACCAATCCCGTTCATGAGGGCTCCTTCATGACCTAATCACCTCCCAAAGGGCCCACCTCCTAATAACATCACATGGGAGGTTAGGGTTTCAACATAAGAATTTGGGCAGGGGAAACAAACATTCAGACAACAGCAGCAGCAAGGCGTGCTTGAGCTGATGACTTCCCTTGCGGGATGCGTCTTTTGTGTAGAACGGCACCCAGGGAAACAGTGATGGAATATATTCTGCCGTGTCCTTGACATTCAACCAGTATTGACTTGGATCCCGTTTCAGGGCTGTTAAGTCAATTGGCTGGGGTGTGGCAAATCTTTTGTGCGGCTTGAAGCAGGAAGAATTGGATAGTGTGTTCCACTGAGCTGTGGGCAGATGCTTGATCCCGTTAGCTGTCTCTTTAGAAGCGTAAGCATAGCTCAGGCTCCTGTACCCTCCACACTGTGGGTTCTGACATTCAAGTGGGTTGTGAATATAAAGAGAAAAACTCATGCCTGAAGAAGCCCTCATGAATCTTCCCTGTTTCTCAGATTACAGTTGGGAGTCATTGTTGGGCATTTCATTTTTCTTATGTGACTTTTAAGATTCTTGGGGAAGAAAAAAAAGAAAAGGTTTTTTCTTTTTTTTTGGTTATTTCCCACTGGATATCTTACAAAGAAATAGTGTGACTGCTTTGTTATACAGCAGAAACTAACACACCACTGTAAAGCAGTTATACTCCAATAAAGATGTTTAAAAAAAAATAGTGGAACTGAAAAATGTGAAGTCAGACATAAATTCTAAAACACCCAAGAAGGTGTTGAGTTCAGAGTCAGTGCCAGCAAAATAGATCTAAATCGTAACTCCTCCAAAAGGGGAAAGCACCCCTCTTGTAGAAAAAAACACAAAATACAAATTTTCTGCACACATTCAAATTTATGGTTCTTAAACGATTTTGTTGGATGCTGCTACGTGATGTATATCATCAATACTTCTGGTTTCCAGATGCAAAGTGGGAAATGGTGTGCTAATGAATTATAGGTTTGATTCAATGTGAAAAAAAAGATTTTCAGTCGGTTTTCTTTTGTTTGTTTTAAATTCAGTTATCGTCCTGCTCTGTTACAAAATGTGACATTTGTCGTTGCTTTATAGGTTTAGATTAGCCAGTCCAACACTCGGGAGGTAGTTCAATTCCTCCTGCCTACCTTGCCTACAGTTAGGAGGTGTGGACCACAAAAGTGGGTGATAGTGCCTTACAGCTCAGCAATACAAACGTTAACAAAGAGAAAGCTGGAATGTTTTCAATTAACTTTTGCTTTTAAATTGCCCGTTCCTCCCCAAAGTAGCTTATCACAAAAATTGCAACATAATAACTTTCTCTAATACTACTAGTCACCATGCATTAAATTGTCTATCTGCTCCAGTATCCTGCTTGTCCAAGGTGAGCTCCTTGGAGGGTAGTCCTGCACTTCCACATTGCACAAGCCATGCTCATAGCTCAGACCAATGCATTCTTTGATGAACTGTGTTATATTTGACTGACTCATGGGCTGTTGCCAATGGCCTGGGCATCTGGCCTGCTGCTTGGAAAACAAAAGACTGTCAGATTAGAGACACCCCTCTTTGGGGCCATGCACTATGGAAACTAATTGCATCCACTGATCAAGCTGTCCAAGTCACTCAAGAAGATGTCCTCTTAATCCACATACCTTAGTAATGCAGCTGCCCCCAGAAGGGGATTGCCTCTTGGCTGCTTCCTAGGTAATCAGGATGAAAGGGATGGGAGGTTATTTAGGTCTATATGAATATTTGGGGTTCCACTCCAATTATTCCTAGGCAGGATGCCTTCTTTCTCCTAACAGCAGTCCAGGCTGCACTGGTTGTTGCACCCTCAGGGTGGCAGCCCAACCAAAAGGGGTCTAGGGGATTCAACTTTATAATTTATTTCTGGTTCAGCCACCTGGATTCCATGTGTCCCACACCCCCTTGCCCCCCTGGGAGGGGGACTGTATTTCTTGTATGGAAGCTAGACATTAACTCTCTTTCCCAAAACACAATGACCTTCACATTAGGGATGTTTTTGTTTGTTTGTTTTGTCATTAAAGAGGTATTTAGTGGTAACATATTGTAGTCTTTTTCCATTAGAGATGTCTTTATTATCTATTTACAGTTTTATTGAGATATAATCCACATACCATATTTTTCACCCTTTTATTTTTTATTTTTTGGCTTTTTAATTGAAGTATAGTTGATTTATAATAGTATATTAGTTTCAGGTGTACAACATAGTAACTCAATATTTTTATAGATTATACTCTATTTAAAGTTATTACAAAACAATGGTTATATTTCCCTGTGCTGTACAATGTATCCTTGTTGCTTATCTATTTTATTCATAGTAGTTTGTATTGCTTAATCCTCTACCCCTATCTTGCCCCTCTCCCCACAGGTAATCACTAGTTTGTTCTCTGTCTGTGAGTCTGTTTCTGTTTTGTTATATACATTCATTTGTTTTATTTTTTAAATTCCACATTTAAGTGATATCATATAGTATTTGTCTTTCTCTATCTGACTTATTTCACTAAGCATATATCTCTAGGCCATCCATGTTGTTGCAAATGGCAGAATTTCATTATTTTTTATGGCTGAGTAATATTCCATTTCACCCTTTTAAAGTACACAATTCAGTTGCTTTTAGTATATCTGTAGAGATATGCATCCATCATCATATTCAGATTTAGAATCTTTTCATTATCCCCCCCTCCAAAACCCCACGCCCCTTAACCATCACCCCCAAGTCCTCCCATCCTGTCCAACCCTAGCCAACCACTACCCTTATTTTTTTTCTCTATAAATTTGTCTATTCTGGACATTTCCTATAAATATAATCATGCAATATGTGGTCATTTGTGACTGGTTTCTTTCACCTAGCATAATTTTTTTAAACTGAGTTACTATCTTTAACTGGGTCATTTATTATTAAGTAGTTTTATATATATTATGTTAAATATATATGTATATATATATATATGATACAAGTTCTTCATCAGATATATAACTTGAAAAAATTCTTTCATTATGTGGGCTGTCTTCACTTTCTTGATGGTTTCCCTTAAAGCACAAAAGTTTCTCATTTTCATTATGCTCAGTTTACCTATTTTTTGTTGTTGTTGCTTGTGATTTTGGTGTCATATTTACTCTTTGTAGTTTTAATCTGCATTTCTCTAAAAATATTGAACATCTTGTCATGTGCTTTTTTGTCATTCGTATCTCTTATGTGAAGTGTCTGTTCAAATCTTTTATGCTTTTATTTTTATTTTTTTAACTGGAGTTTTATTTTCTTATTTTTTAGTTGTGAGAATTCTTTATGTATTTTGGATACAAGTCCTTTATCAGTGTGCTTTGCAAATATATCTTCCCTGTTGGTGGCTTTTCTTTTAATATTCTTCATTTTGCCTTTTGAAAAGCAGAAGGTTTTACATTGATGAAGTCCAATTTACAACTTTTAAAAAATATGATTCATACTTTTGGTATTTTACCTAAGAAATGTTTCACCAATTTAAGGTCACAAATATTTTCTTCCATGTTTTCTTCTACAATTTTTGTTATTTTAAGCTCAAGATTTAGGTCTGTGATCCACTCCACAATTACTATATATGGTGCAAGATGTGTGGATCAAGGTTCATTTTTTTGTGTGTGGATATCCTACTGTTCTAGCACCATGTGTTGAAAAGATCATCCTTTATCCACTGAAATAGCTTTGCACCTTTATCCCTGGGTTTTAGCAGTTTGATTACTTTCTTTCTTAGTGTGGTTTCCATCATGTTTCTTCTGCTTGAGGTTTGTTCAGCTTTTTGGATTCATGGGGTTATAATTCTCATCAAATTTGCAAAATTTTAGGCCATTACTTGTTCCCCTGTCTCTTATTTCCTACTGGGATTTCAGTTACATATATGATAGACTGCTTGATACTGTACCATCTCACTGAAGCTCTGTTTGTTTAAAAATTTTTTTGGTATTTTTTTCTTTCTGTGCTCATTATTGATAATTACTATTGCTAAGACTTCAAGTTCACTAATATTTTCTTCTGCTGTGTCTAATCTGTTCTTATTCCCATCTACTTTTTCTTTTTTTTTTTTAATCACTAGAGGTTCAATTTGGGTCTTCAAAATTTTTTCTCCTTATCATGCTCATGCTTTTCTTTATCTTCTTGAACATATGGAATACATTTATAAAAGCTATTTTAATGTCCTTATCTGCTAATTCTATAATCTTTGTCATTTCTCAGTCTGTTTCTATTGAATGATTTTTCTTCTGATTATGGCTCATATTTTCCTGCTTCTTTGAATGCCTGATGTTTTTGCATTGGATGCTAGACATTTTGAATTTTATGTTCTTTAGTGCTTTTTGGGGGGTGGGGAGAGGGAGGTTATTCTTTTAAGTACTTTTGGAGTTTGTTCTGGAATGTAGTTCATTTACCTGGAAACTCTTTCATCCTTGACAGGCTTGCTTTTAAGTTTTGTTAAGCTGATGTCAATGACTGAATCTTTGTGTCTCCTCCAAACTGATATGTTGAAGTTCTATCCCCCAAAGTGCTAATATTTGGAGGTAGTATTTTTGTTTAGATGATGTCATGAGGGTAGGGACCCCATGGTGGGATTACTGTCCTTATAAGAAGAGGAAGAGGGACCAGAGCTCACTCTCTACCGCATGAGGATCCTGTGAGAAGGCGGCAAGCCAGGAAGAGAGCCCTCACCAGGAACTAACTCTGTTGGCACTTTGATCCTGGACTTTCCAGGCTCCAGAACTGTGAGAAATAAATGTCTGCTGTTTAAGCTACACAATCTGTCGAATTTTGCTAGCAGCCTGAGCTGACTAAGACAGCAAGTCCAGAATGGCCTTTACATTTGTCCCACTGCTGAGGTAATTCCCTGTTGAGGACTCCACTCAATGCTCTGGGTGTCCAGACGTCTTTCTACATTAGCTGATGGGATACAAATAATTTCTGTCCCTGGGGGGCATGCCACCTGCTCCTTTCCAGTGTTTTTCCCTCTGACATTGGTAGCTACTTTGCACGCGTGCCCGCATCAATATAGTTAAGCACTTAAGAAGAATCCTCTGAAGATTTCCTAAGTTCTCTCTCGGTTCAGCTCTCTGTTCTCTAGTACCCTGCCCTGAGAAATTTATCAGCTTTGGACTCACCAAATATTGAACGTTATTCCCCAGCTCAGGAAGTCGACTGGGCTCTGAGTTCCTCCTCCCTGCACTGTGGCCTGCTGTACACTCCAAGTATTAACCTGGCCATCACTTTATCTGCCTCCCTTCTCTCAGAGATTACTGTCCTAGGATACCATTTACCCAATGACTGAAAACTACTATTTCATGTATTTGTCCAGTTTTTCATTTGTTTAGGTAGAAGGGTAAATCAGGTTCCTGTTAATCCACTGTGCAGAAGCAGAAGTTTGCATCCTACCCTGAAGGGCGTGTTGGGGGAAGCTGCTGGCTTCAATGCACTGCAGGAGCTGGGCACTTGGGAAGTCACGCATGCTACCAGAGTTGGGTACTAGGGGAACTGCCCACTGCAGAGCCTGGCCAGCAAGCACTCCAGAACCAGGAAGCAAAATCCTCTCCTCTTGTAATGTCTCTCCAATGCCCTCTACTGACAAAGCTTAACATCATGCTATCTGGTAGAGAAATATTTAAGGGGCCCATATCCATTTTCCCAGAGCAGGTAATGAAGTATGAATTTAGAGTTAAGAGGCAATAAATTGATAACTGGCATACATATTGTGGAGGATTGCTGCCTATCAGTATTTCAAAATTAGGTGGCCATCTGATAAGTTTAGATCTATAACATCAATTAAATGCTTTTCATGAAAACTTTTGAGCTCGAGTTTTAGGTAACTAAGATTTAACTAGCTCTAAGAAGAGAAGAGCAGCTTCATCCTTTCCTAGCAAAGACAAAATAAACTTTAAAGTAGCATGCTATACTTGTCTCCATTTTCCCTTATTACTTGGTATAAGAGAAGAGGAGAGGAAGGCAACTAATGTCATTGAGCTACTTCTATGTGCCAGGTGCTTTGCATATATAATTATCTGAAACCCTCAAAACTACCCTGTGAAGAAGGTTGGCTGTGTGTCATTTTTTAGATGAGCAAATAAGATTGAGGCAATTTGCATGCATAAGAATCACCTGGGGAGCTTGCTAATTATGAGGATGATTTGACCAGCCCACAGTTTCTAATTCAGTACTTAGGGATGAGGCCCAGGAATGCACATTTTAAACAAACACCCAGGAGATTCTGTTGCATGTGGTCCATGGGCCACATTGTCAGAAACACATATTTCAATAACTTGTTCAAGGTCAAAGAGTTCAGGGGCAGGTTTCAGATTGAACGGACTATTGTCTCTAACCATGTCCATCCTTTTTCCCCCTGCCATATCAAACTGTGGATTAGTAGTGAGAATAGGAAAACAATTGCTGGGCTTAAATTAATTAGTTTCAGGCCCACCTCAGACCTACGTACAGTCGTCCCTTGGTATCCACGGGAGATTGGTTTGAGGACCCCCCCCCCGCCCCCCACAGATACCAATGTCCATGGATGCTCAAGTCCCTTACAGTTGGCCCTCAGTATCTGAGGGTTCTGCATCTGATAATCCAGGCTCCATGGATCAAAAACTGTTGAATCTGCAGTTGGTTGAATCTGCGTATGCGGAACCCATGGATACGGAGGGCCAACTGTATCAGGGAGATAATCAGCTAATGAACAAGAAGCTGTTTAAAAATGAACCCAGAACTAACAGACTGTGTTTCAGGAACGATATTTTATTGGAACAGCACTGGGTGAGTTAGTTCACTCTTGTGATAACGTAGTATGTTCCTTCTTTTACTCTCAGCTCATGGATAGACTCGCAGTGTGACTTTAGAAAAATCAGTTAATAAACAGTGGGAGATCTCCTTCTTTATCTAGGAAGTCAATGACAGTTGTTATAAATTACACTATTAAATTGTCAGATAATGTGAATATTCAATAATGAAAATTTCTGAGACCACCAGTTTTCAAAGAAATTTTTTACCTTTCAAAGTTAATTGTCAAATGCTGATCGATAATGCTTATTTTCTTAAGTGGCTCCAAATGAGATAATTTTAGATGTTTTCTTGTTGAGTGATACATCATGCAGTATTAGGGATGAGGGACTGGAACTAAGCTGTGTTCTGGGTTAGGCAATCATATCTAATTTTAGAGCATTTGGAGACTGCTGCATTATTAAATAGATGCATTCCACGTGTGGGTGACTCATTTAGTCTTGGTTCTGCCTTTGGTGTGCAAATGTGATATTTGGAGACACTTTCTTTAAGTTATTGAGTATCTTTTTCTACAAAAATGGAAACAGAGCATTTAAGGCAAAGCAAGGTTTTGTGTCAATCAAATAAATGGGCCTGAATAAAACTTTGTATTAGGATCATGACATCCCTGGCACATAGAGATTGATTTTTCTTTACCTTTATTTCATAAAGAACTCTACTAGAAAAGACCATGGTCTTTTCATGGGTAGAATAACTCAATTTCATAAAGTTCTCCTCAAGTTAATCCATAAATGGAATGCTGTTCTAACAATCTCTTAACCAGATAAATTGATTGTAAGCATCACGTGAAAAAAAAAAATAAAGTAACAGTGGCCAGGAATTAAAAAAGAGAAAGGGGGGACTATCTCTATCAGATATCAAAACATATTCTAAAGCTACAAAAATTAAAGCACTGTGATATTGGCACATGGCTATAAAAACAGATAAATAAAACAGAATAGGAAGTCCTATTACACACACATACTTACAGTACAAATTCGTACAGGACATAGGAGGAGAAAATATGGAGTACAGATAAATGGGTTTTGGATTAACTTGATAATTATCTGGGAAAAAAGTGGATTTCCATCCTACGTATTATATACACAGCAATCTACAGATTGATTAAAATTTAGAAGTTAAAAATGGGAATTAATAGTATTAGAAAATATATATAAAATTTAAAAATTTAAATAGGGAAATCCTCCCTAAGAATCAATAATGCCGTAAGGGAAGGACTGATAAATTTGAATCAATAAAAAAACTAACAACCCAACAGGAAAATGGACAAAAGATGTAAAAGGAGAATTCATAGTCAAGGAAATAGAAACAGTTCTCAAACAAACAAAATGGCATTCAACTTTATTTATAATAAGGGAAATAGTAATTAAAACTATAAGGACACATCATTTTTTTGTTGTTACCTATTACATTAATAATATATACTGCATTGGGTAGAAAGTGGAGAAACAGATTCTCTAATACATTGCCAATGGGAATGTAATTTGAGTGCAGTCTCTATGGAGTGCAGTTTAGCAATGCCTTTCAAAATGTAAAATGCTCCTACCCTTTGACTTTCTCTGTATTTATCTCAAATATACACACATGTATGAAATGACTTCTATACAAGTGTATCTGCCAGAGCACTGTGTGTTGGAAACAACTTACAATTCTGTCAAGATGGTAAAGAAAGTTATGTTGTGTCCGTATTAGGGAATACTACACAGTCATTGAAAAGAATGGGGCAGCTCTTTATGTATTGATACAGGAAATACGTTGTTAGTTTTCAAAAAGGTACAGAACAATGAGCAGAGCATGTTACAGTTTGGGTAAACAAAATGTGTGTGTGTGTGCATATGTGTGTGTGTGTGTACATGCATGTGTGTGTGCACATGTATATACATGTATAGAGTATATGTGTGCAAGCATTTACATGTTAACATATAATGTGTCTCTGGAAGATACATAAGAAGTTAGTTACAGTGATTGCCTCATGGAAGGTAAACTGGGAGCCTGGAGGAGACCAGAGGGAGGTACTCTGACTTTGATGGTATTCCTTTGGATCTCTTTCTAATGTTGTCATGAGAATGTATTACTTATTTTTTTTAAATGTGTGTGTGTGTTTTTTAAATTGCTCTGATCAATGATCATTTTGGAGAACTTCTAAGATGACCTGATCTCAAGATGGCTTCCCCAGAACTCATGATCTCCTCTGCCAAAGAGTAGGAAAGACTCCACTAGAAATGAGTATATAGTTGTTTTTGTCTTGGTTCCTGTTTTAAAGGACAACCATAAGTATTTCAGGAACAGTCCTTGCAGTTATGCAAAGCACATCCTCACCTACATCCTGTTTTGGTCTCAGTGCAGTGTTGAGATAATATGAGATACGATCCAGACATAGCCCGGGATGCTGGGAGCCCAGAGTCTCACTGTCAGTCATCACCGAGACCAGCATTAGAACACAAATCTTCTGTGTCGTCCTTATTATTTTATCATTCTACCTGTTCTATCGTTTGTTTTATGTTTTATCTTCTTTATCTCTTTTATATATTTATCATCTTTCATTTTTCAAATGAGAAATCTGAGCCTCAGAGAGTTAAATAAATTGTGCAAGTTCATGTAGTATGAATCTAGAGCAGGGATTTGAACCCCAGTTTGCTTAATGTTGTGCCTTTTTCCTTTTCTGCAGCTGTCACGCGTGACTCTTTTCAAATGAGCAGCTGGTGGTATGTCCATGTACCTGTCTCCCAGGTGAAATACTGTGTTCAATATCTACCGATTGAGCGCCTCTTCTTGAGCCAGGTTCTGTGCACAGAGCTGGGTTATGGCAGCTGTTCTAGTCACCAGAGGACAAACACACATGGGTGCTGTCAGCTGCTGACACATGGCCAGTCACCTCCCTTCTCTGCCCTGATCTGCTGCCTGGACCCTGGTTGATGCTGCCCACGTGTTTCTATTGGGCAGGTGGCATCCCATACTTCCTGGTCACCTCATGATTTGTTTTTGCTTTTTCAAAATGAAAAGTACTTCATTAGGTTTTTTTTGAATTCTAAAGATAATATGTTTTCTTAAAGAGCAAGAAAGTCAGGCAATAGAGAGTGGTAAAGTGGAGAAAATGAAAATAATCCAAAAGCCCACTGCTAAGACCTGAATACTGTTAACATTTTGACAGTGTACTATCAGACTTCCTGCTATGGGTAGAGAAGATGTAGGTAGGTCTTGTGTATACAGACTGAAGCATTTTTGGATATTTTACTTTTCTCACTTAATAAATCACAGTCAATTATGTTATTAAATCATTAACTTTAATAAACATAGGATGTTTTGTCATGTAGGTAAACTACACTTAATTAACTTGCTCCCAAAGTTTTGCTACTGTGAACAATGCTGTAATGTAACATTTTAACATAACTATACACACTTGTCCTATTATTTCTGAAGGACTGATTCTTATAAGTGGAATTGCTGAATCACTTGTAGCTTCTCTGAATTAACTTGGAGAAAGAAACTTAAACTTGAGGTCCCACTGTAGATGTCATTAAAAAAGGACTTCCTGCTCTTTTCAAATACATCTCCTTACTTTTCTTAGTAGCTTCTGTATCTGTGTTCAAACGTCCACATTTTCATTATAGTTTTTCTTACTTTGCCTCTGTCTCTGTACTGTCACTTCTACTATTTTCCTTTATGTAGCATTTACCTTCTGGAAAAAAACCAACAATGGTTACTTTGGACTTTGTTTTATCATAACTTTTCTTTTTAAATGAATTTCCATTTGTTGTGTCTGATTTTCCTTAGTGGAGACAGCAGAGGTCTGCAGAGCAGCTTAACGAAGCCATCTGTGTGTACGGAAAAGCAGAGACAATTAAAACCTGTTGACAACTTTGGGCAAAGCTGCGGGCCTCATGTTCTGTAATTTATTTGAAAAGCTGAGGAACAATCAGTTCAAGCTCGTTCTTCAAAGAGACACAGCCTGTAACATGCTTTTGGCAGTTCAGCATCTTTGCACCACAGCAAAGGGTAACTGAGTCCAATGAATTCTGAGATGTGCTGTAGAAGCTCGTGAACAGAGCCTGTGAAAACAAACACACACTTTGCCACGAAGGCGAGATGGGAGTTGTTGCTGCCTTTTCCAGTTTTCATCTAACTCCATTTCTGATGAATAGACAAACGTGCGCCTGGTATCTCCATCTCATTTCTTAGCATGTGTTTATATCAGAGGTACGAGGAGCCCTTTCTAATATTTGCCATGGGATGTGCTGGTGTGATTAGGGACACACAGGTGGCAAGGATGCTTGGGAAGGCAGTAGTGTGTGTTTAAATTTCAGCTCTGCTCTCTCCCAGCTGGGACACCTTGGTTTACTCTCTGTTTCTTGTGTTTTGAAGTGTAGGAAACAATACCTGGCTTACAGTATTGATACGATGGCCGAGGTTATACGTAAGATGCTGATTACCTTTCCACGTATCCTTTCTCATCTCCCTGTTACCTTCCATGTCCTGTTACGTGGTTCCCACTCCTATCCCTCCATGGAAATTGCTCTGCCCAGGTCACGGTGCCATCTCTGTGACTAGATCACTGGCTCTGTCCTAGGTAGCTTCTCAGGAACACTGACCAATTCCACTGTCTTGAAGCATTTCTTCACATGGCTTCCAAGAACACTTTGACAGTTTCGTTCTCCCTCTGTGGACGCTTCTTCTCAGTCTCTGGTGTCTTATCTTCTTCCTCCCCGTGATTTGAAAGTTGAAAGTTGATGGTACTCAGTTTCTGCCTTGGATCCTCTTCTTCTTCTATACACCCTTGCTGTACAGTCCCATTCATATCCATGACATCAATTTTCATCTATATATTGGAATGATCACTACACAGTTTAGGTTCAAACACATATCCCAGCCCGTCTCCAGATGGCAATGCTTGGGTACCACATGTTGGTGCAGAAAATGCAGAGGTCATATCCATCACCACCCCTCACTTCCCTAGCCCGACCTCAGCTCCCTTCTCCTGTATGGGTGTCTCAGAGAGCCAACAGGCCTCTGGCGGGAGAGGAGTCTGGTCCAGCCTGGCCTTATCTTGGGTTCTGCTGGCTTGGTGAATACTGTCTGCTGAGCAGAGGCTGAATTTGGTGAGTTGTATGTAGTGTGGACAGTGGACAAAACCCCCATCTTCACAGTGACCCCTAGGGATGGGGTAAAGTCTTGTCCTGACGGTAGTGACACTTTGAGGGTGGGTTTCTCACTTCCTAGGGTTCCTATCAAGGAAGGGGACTCCCATACCAATTGAGCAAAGCCTGCAGGATTAAAAATCATTCCATTTGCTCCCCAGGGTACTTCCTCAGGGCACCAGGGTCAGAGCAGCAGGAGAAGATCTGGCATTGGTCACGTGATACCGTAAGATTACTTCCAATGCCCAGAGCAGCTGGATACGGAAGCATCTCTGATGACATGAGGCCACACACATACACAGAAGCATTGGAGTCTTCTTGGAGGGGAGATGAGGCCATTCAGGAGTGTGGAGGCAACAGAGCCTTCCATGGAAGAGGAGGCCACATGGGGGGGATTGCTGCCTGTGCTGGGGAAGCTGAGCTGGCAGGTGGGTCCAGATCATGATGCCAGTGGTGCTGCCATGAGTGCTGTTGTGACCCTCTTCCAGCCGACCTCGGAGTGAAGCCAGCCCCACGTGTTAGTGTTCTGAAAAGGGAGAATATGATCCTTCTCTCCCGATCCTTACGAGCTGAAGGTGTCAGGGATTGGTTCACCCACGTGGCCACGTTCTAGCCTGGTCACGTGATACCTAGGTTGGGAGAGACTGCAGGTTCGTAGTCCCCTGTGTGGTAGTCATTAATGCCATTTACCAGACATTTCCATCTCTCCACCCCAAGGCATAAGACGTTATTGCACTTTCAGGCTCTCTTTGGGTTGAGAGGGGCCATGTGACTAGTCTTGACCAATGGCTTGTGAGAAGTCACGTGGGTTACTTCTAGGGGTGGGTGCTAGGGTCCTGGGTCCTCCAGAGCTCTCTCTTCCCCATGGTAGGTAGTGACAAGGTTAGTAATGTGCTCGCTCTGTCGTTACAGGTACTTGAGAATATACCAGGAGCAGAGCCCTCTGCTGACCCGTCATAAACATATAGCAAGAGTGAAACATAGAAACTTTGCTGTCATAAGCCACTAACATTGTTCCCATTATTTGTTACCACAGCAGAACCTAGCTTATCCTGACTAATACTCCTTCCCACTCAGGCACATACTCTCTTGAATAGTATAGGCAGCTTTTAAAAGACATTTAAAACACAAAAAACTTATCATACCCTTCTAATAAGACAGTGAGGTCCACACTTACCTAACTAAAGGGGGAACCAACCAAAATATTCTTCACCAAACAGGGAAGATCTGCATTAAGATGATTTTCTCTTTGTTCCAGGACAATGAAGTTACTGGCAACTTTTCTCAACAAGGAAAAGAAGAACCTCTGGAAAGAGATGCTGTTAGGGTATCTCTACCTTGTCTCCAGCCCAGTTCTCTCTTGGGCTTCGGACACATCTTTTACTGCCTGCTTTACTTGGATATCTCACTGGCATCCCAGACACCATAGGTGCAAAATTAAAATCATTGCTTTCACTCCCAAACAGGTTCCTCTTACTCTGTTGTCTATCTCAGTGAATGTTTCCATGTCCATCCAATTGAATCATCTCCGACCCCCTTGTCTTCCTTTGCCCTCACACTAAATCTTTTGCCCAGATCTGTGGTTTCTCCCTCCCTGTGTCCTCACTACTATTCTTTGTACCTGCCACAATTATTTATTTCTTTTCTAGATCAGTATAAGACTTCTCATGGGTCTCCTCGTGTTCAGCCTCTCCTCTTTCCTATCCATGCTTTACATTGCAGCCTGAGTGACATTTCTACAAGGAGATCTGATCAAAATACTCCCCTGTTGAAAGCCCTTTAATGGTTCCCCATTGCTCTTAGAAGAAAGATAAACCTTTAAAATGTCTACAGATCTCTGATTTGGTCCCTGCTTCCCTTTCTGGTTAGTCTTTGACTCATGCCCCATGTTCAACCACACTGAATGTAATTGTAAGTTTCATACTTTTAAAAAATCTCTTGGCCTTGTTCTCTACAGCTGGAACACTTCTGTCGTTTCCCACCTAATAATCCTACTCATTTATTTATCCTTATCTTAGATCTTACTTCCTCTGGGAAGCCTTCTTTGACTCACCCAGGCAAGAATAGGTGGCCTCCGTGGATTCCTTTTACAACCTGTTCTAGTGCTTATTGCTGTATAACTCTGTCATAATTGCCTGTTCCTGCCCCTCACTGAAATAATATGCATCAGCTATTTACATCTATGTTGTTCAATCCTCACAACAATCCCTTGAGATAAATAATATTTCCATTTCGGAACAAGGACACCAAGGAACAAGAAGTGAGGTAAGTGGTTTAAAAGTCAGTCAACTAGTTAATGGTGACGTGGGACTTGAACCCTTATGTGTCTGCGTCCTAAGCTCTTAGGCTTAACCACTGGTCTGTCTTACACAACTGCAGTGCTCATAGGGGGTCAACCTGTATTGCTCATTGCTATATTCCCAGGGCTTAGCACACTGTCTGGCACACAGCAGGTGCTCAGTAACTTAGCTGAATAAATGAATTAAAGAAAGAAACAATGAAAAGGTACCCGAGTAATGACGGGTTATAGAAAAAACTAGCTATGACTTTTTTTACAAGTCTTATGCACAACAAAGCAGAAAAAGAGGAAGAAAAGTCAAATAGTATCAGCTTGGTTTCTAGATAGACCATTAGGAAACATCTCAGGGAAGATGCAGGAAGCAGGAAGCGGAGCGTGCACTGCTTTTGAAACAGAGAGGCACTTTTCCATGGAGCAGAGCTTGCTGGGCTTGGGGCCCTGCTCTTGGCAGTTCAGGGTCTCACTCTACTTTAATGAACTGCTGGGTCACAAAAGAACCCAGCTTCAGCACCGTTTGCCAGGATGCTGTATACAGTCCCCTGTGTTTCCTTCAGGACAACGGGCTAAAAAGAAAATCACCATTTATGGGAAAAGAAAAGGTTTCCAATGAGTTCAAAACCAACTTGCATTTGGCTAATGTTTAAATATAAGAAAGCTACACGCTTTTTAAAGTAGGAATTTGTGTATGGCAGGTAACGCTGGTAGGGTTTTTGGTACCTTTGAATTTATGTCAAGGGTGAGTTTTAACATTATAAATAAAGAACTTCATCCAAGTGACACATGCACGTGTAAAATAAAATTGAATGCAGGATTTATAAGGAAAAGCTCTCATCTCCTACCACTCCCGTCCTCACCGCTATCTACTCTGCAGAGGTAAACACTCTTACATGGCTCTCCTTTTAGCTTTTCTGGCCAACAAAGGCCATATTTCCAAATGTGATCCTTATTGTTGCTGTGTTTCTAAATACACTTATTACTTGATTTCTTGATTGATCACACTGAGTGGGATGAGCCAGGTTTCTGATGTTCGATGTCCTTTGAGTACCTTTCTCTAGTTGGAGATTTTCCATGTGATGGGTCCCACCTCACCCAGGTAGAAGCCCAAACTCATTCTCCAGCCTCCCTTGCCAGAAAGGAGCAAGTTTGTGGCCCAGGCTTGCTAACTAGATACACCTGCAGGGTATTGGGCTGCAACCCAGAAGGGAGAGGAGTGAGGGAGTTGGTATTATAGGGAAACTACTTTCTCTGCTGAGTGTGGCAGAAGTCTTCCAGCTCCTGGGGGCAGCAGAGACATAATTTCTTCCATCCAGGACTGAGGGTCGTTGGGAGGGGCTGCAGAGCCTGTGCCAGCCGCGGGGGTGGGATTGGGGGGTTCCCTGAGAGCAGCATGTATGTAACCAGTCACTGCAGAGCCATTGAAGGAGCTAACATTTGCTTTTCTTTCCCTATGCGTTTAATGCCAGAACTCCTGTGCCACTTCTGCAGTGGAACAGGGCTCAGAATTGTGTGAAACTTCAACCAGTTCTGTGAGCTTCTAGGAGATTCTCTGAGCTGCCCAGGACCCTCTAAGGAATTGATTTCCTGTTTAAACTCATCATCTTGTGTTCTGCTATTTGCATAAAAAGGACTACTGGTCGTTTTGATCAAGATATTGACCACTGCCATCGGGGATGAGGATTTATCTTATTGTTATACACACCTTACCTCCTCTCCTTTCAATTTTTGGCGATTATATTTTAATTTTTAATTCTTCTGCTGGATGCCTTTGTAACAGTAAATACTAATAATAAATTTATTAATATTCCATAAACTTTATCTTTTCTGCCCTGATTTATTGAGAGATAATTGACATATAACACTGTGTAAGTTTAAGGGCTACAACATGCTGATTTGATACACTTACATGTTGCAAAATGATAACTACTACAGTATTGCACTAGCTAATGCCTTCATCACATCACATAATTACCTTTTTTTGTGTGTGTGGTGAGAACATTTAAGATCTGCTCTCTTAGCAACTTTCAAATATATAATATAATATTACTAACTATAATCACCATGCTGTACATTAGATCCTGATAACTTTCTCATCTTATAACTGAAAGTTTGTACCCTTTGATCAACACCTCCCCCACCCCAGCCACTAGTAACCACCACCCTCCTCTCGCATAAACTTTATCTCTTTATTCAGCACTTATAGGATCCTACTCCCCTACCCTTCCCTCCATCTCCTATCACCCTTTCACTTCCCATCTTCTGCCAGCTGTAGCTGTGTTTTTACTTTGTCAAAGTTGATAACATTTCAATTCTATTCTATAATCATAATTAAATCTGCTGTGCTTTATCTCTCGGTGGATTCTAAAACTAGAAAACTAATAAGCAGGGGCTTCCCTGGTGGCGCAGTGGTTGGGAGTCTGCCTGCCAATGCAGGGGACACGGGTTCGGGCCCTGGTCTGGGAAGATCCCACATGCCCTGGAGCGGCTGGGCCCGTGAGCCACAACTACTGAGCCTGCGCGTCTGGAGCCTGTGCTCCGCAACGAGAGAGGCCGCGGTGGTGAGAGGCCCGCGCACCGCGATGAGGAGTGGCCCCCGCTTGCCGCAACTGGGGAAAGCCCGCACACAGAAACGAAGACCCAACACAGCCATAAATAAATAAATAAATAAATAAGCAAATATGGTTAAGAAAAATATATAAAAAAAAAAAAAAAAAAGAAAACTAATAAGCAGCGTTGACATTATTAAGACTCTATAAATGTTGACTTCAGAGACGAGAGAAGAGCTAATGGTTACATTTCCTGCCCTATAGGTCTAATGTCATGCTTCCCGTGTACTTGAAACAGAATGTTCCTAGCTTCAAGGTCATATGGATTTTTCTGTTCTTACACCTTATCAGTCATTCAAAATCAAGTCATATTTTTCTTGCCCTCAATTTTGGACCTTGACTTTTTTTCCCCTTATATTTACCAGGTGCTTCTAATTGGAATTCTTTTTTTCTTACTTAAAAAGAATCTTAGGTCTCTACTATAACTTCATACATACTCAGCCTTTCAGTAATTACTACTGTATAAAATCCCTTTACCCCCCCTCTACCCTCCACAGTAGGGTCCCTCCCAGAATGCTCTAATCTGGACTTGTTGTTTGCCAGACCTGTGCACATTCTTCATCCTTGGACCTCTGTTCAGTGACCTCCTGGATTAAAGGCCAGTCCTGGATTCCATGTCATCGTTTTGGTCTTGCTGGTTTTACAGGAGTATATATTCAGAAGACTTCCTCAGACAGACAATACAGTATATAAATTGGGTCTTTGTATGTCTGAAATTATTTTTATTTTACTCTCACACTGCATTGCTAGTTTGCCTGGGTATAGAATTATTGAGTTCGGAAATTTTTTTTTTTCTCTTAGAATTTTGAAAACATTGACTCACTATCTTCTGAATCTAATGTGACTAAGGAAAAGTTGGGTGGTTCCTTGCATTTTCCTTTGGAAGCTTTTATAATTTTTTTTCTATCACTGGTATTCTGAAATTGCAAGAGATGTGCTGCTAGCTGTATAGCTATTTTCATTCATCCTGCTCAGTACTCAATAGACTTATCAAATGTGAGGATTTGCCTCTTTCAGTTTGAAGAAATGTCCTATTATTTCTTTTTAAAAAAATCTCCCATCCATGTTCTCTGTTCCCATTTTCTGCAATTTCGCTGAGCCAACTGGTGGATTTCTGCAACTCCTGCATTAATCTTCTATAAATCTTATCCCTCAAATTTGCTAGTTCTTTGTCATTCACTTTAAACATTAAAGGAGTTTTTGGCTTTGTATTTCATCCCTTCTATTGAATTTCATATTTTATGTATTACATTTTTAATTTATAAGAATTTTTCCTGTTCTCTACTTGTTCCCTTTTCAATCATACTAATCTTGTTTTATGAATATGATATTGTCTCAAATATCTTTGAAGATATTCATTAAAAACTTAAAAAGTCTTCTAGTTCTTGAACTATTTCTGTTCCCATGAGACTTTACATGTTTTGACCTTTTAATTTCCTTCTAGTGGTTGTCCTCAAATGTCTGGTGATCGTGTTGGTACATTCATGTTTAAGAGTGAAGATTGGGCTTCCCTGGTGGCACAGTGGTTGAGAATCTGCCTGCCAATGCAGGGGACACGGGTTCAAGCCCTGGTCTGGGAAGATGCCACGTGCCAGGGAGCAACTAAGCCCGTGCGTCACAATTACTGAGCCTGCGCGTCTGGAGCCTGTGCTCCTCAGCAAGAGAGGCCGCGATAGTGAGAGGCCCGCGCACCGCGATGAAGAGTGGCCCCCGCTTGCCGCAACTAGAGAAAGCCCTCACACAGAAACGAAGACCCAACACAGCCAAAAATAAATAAATTAATTAATTAATTAAAAAAAAACAGTGAAGATTAATTTCATAATGATAACTGTCAGTGTGGGTTTTTTCTGAATTTGAGTTGATATCCTGTTGGATAGGCTTCTCTCCTGAATGGGAAGGCAGACAAGGAACTCCATGTAAATACACAGGACTAACTAACTGTCAGGTTGTGCTTCAGGATGTACATGAGGGAACTGGCCTGGGGTTGGACATTCTGCTTCATCTCCTGCCAAAAATGCAGGACAAGGAGACCAACACACTAAAACAGATCCCTCTTCAGCTGGTTCATTCATTTCTTTCAGAGAAGAGTTTCCAGTTATTTTTCCTCCCTCTTATGGAGGTAAAAGCCTACATGGAAGGGGGACAACTCACTCCACCCCTAGATGCTCAGGGCATTCTGGGGGGTGACTGGCAGCCGCTCCCCTGAAGTCCTCACACTCACATTTGGGTTTTGGCTTCCTCTGCTCTGTTTCATCCACTAACATGTTTCCATCTGCTTTCATATTCAAGAAATGTGTTGAAGTCTTTCATCTACAAAAGACCTTCCTTCCCAGTTTCTTCACTGCTACAGATTTATTTCTTTCTTCGCTCCAACACTGTCATTTTAGTGGAATCTCTGGCAAGGAGGGTAACATTCTAATATGCTCAATCAATCGTCTTGCACCAGACACGTCCTCACCCTGGGATGGTGTTTTTGAAAATGAATGTCATTGGTCAAAGTCTATTCATCTCTTATCTATATTCCTCTGCTTAACATGATATTTCTGGAGACAAGAATAGAATCTTGGTTAGAAAGAAAAAGGAAGGGAAGAAGGAAGGAAGAAAGCAAGAAAGGAAGGAAGCAAGGAGGGAAGGAAGGAAAAAGAAAGAATTAAAAGGAAACAAGGAAATGAAAGAAATTTAGACAAAACCCAGCAGTACAAACCGTCTCCTAAACATTTTTGATAAGCAGTTGAAAATAACCTACATTATTAATCTCATTGAAAGACCTTGGTCTCACTGACCACCTTACAGTGTGCCACAAATATTATTAAATGAGCAACTTTCAAGAAAAACTTGGTCCTTCATACATGGGACAAGTGTTCTTGCCAACAAGACCTCCAGTACACAGAAAACATATACTCCAGAGTGTCTGTAGGAGAACACAGATAAACCAATCCACCCAAGCTGTTCAGGGTTATATCAAGGCCCTACTTGATTACAGGACTAGAGAACACTGATATTGCAAGTGTAAGGTTCAGTTTTAAAAAGTGTACCTTCTACTTTACTTATTTCCTTTCCATGAACTTAATTCTGACCCTAAAACTCTATTTTAATTAGGATGCAGAAAATTGAACCTCACCCGCTACTGTGGCCTTCTTCCTTTCTAGGCTGCAACAGAATCGTGGAGCCCAGAATATGAGGAGAAGCCAGTCTATCCATTACACGAATGCTGACATTTTCAAAGATCTTTGCTGGGGGTATTTGTCCAGAGGGGAAATTCAGTACTTTAGGTACTGTTTCCCTCTGAGATGTAGTTATCTCTTTGATGCCTTGGACTTGTATGGGGTCTCCCTTTCTTGAGAGATCTATAGACCTTTCATCTCTCCCTAAAACACTCTCTCTATTGAGATGTTTTGATATAATCTCCTTAATTGGTGGAGCCTTCAGGAAATAAAAATCTAAGCCAGTGGACCACTTGTTTTCTGCCCTTTCTTGAGGCAATGAATCCAGAAGACTATCTGCTTGAATAGAGGTAAGGGAGTGGGCTGGAGTAGGAGATACAGGGGGTAGAGAGGGAAAATATCAGAAGGAAAAAAATCAGTTAATGTTTCAAAAATACCATCATGCCACAGTGTGTATGTTCAAACGTAAACGTATACCCAGTGGGTTATGTGGGGGAATTCAAAATGGCATCCAGCCTGGAATGGGTTTGGAGGGTTAGGGCAGAGCAGGGATGGGAGACAAACAGGGGGATTTTTCTGAAGGCCATTCCACAGAAACTACGACAGATTTCTTGAATCACTGGAGTACGAGAAGAAAATAGCCCCCAGTTGTAGGGGACTGGTCATTAACTATGCCCCCTTTCACAGAGGGCTTTGTCAAAGTTGTGTTACACGACATTCACGAGGATTCCTGAGCCCACGACTGATGTTCCTGGAGGGTACGAGCGTGTAGAATAGTCATGTTATGTGGAAATTTCTCTAATCATTATAGGGGAAGGGCAAACATTCCTTGAAAAGTTCATGATTACAAAAAAATCAGTGCACTGATGCCATTGCCACAGGACAGTTGATTTCTCTCAGTAATCCAAGGAGCTCTAAATTTTAAGAGGGGGCCAGTGGGGTCCCATTTGTATCCAGCAATTGACGTCTATTCACTTAAAAACTATAAAGATTCATTTTGCTCAAGGGAAAAAACATTGATGAGGATTATGAACATTTCATCAAGCAGGTTCTGAAACCGAGCACATGGACCTATTGGGCTACGTAAACTGAGCTGGTATGGATACACGCTTCTACACCATGGTTCAGGATTTTCAGCAGCCACGTTCAGCTCCCCCTTTAAGTATTGATGAGAAACAAAGTGTTGGCAGTTGGCTGGGTTGCCTAAGAACTGGAAAGCCACTTGTCAGGCTGCACGGCCAGCATCCTTCAGCCTTCTTCCCACACAGACTTGATCCTCTGCTTGCTTACGGCTCAGCGTGGCCACCAGCCTCAAGCCTCCATGACTTTGTCTTGGTTCCTGATAGTAACTGACCCAATCTCTCAGCGTGCGGAATCCACTTCCTACGAGAGAGAATCTGATTGACCAAGGTTGAGTCTTGTCCACTACTGCCCATAGAGCTGCTTCCTGGATGATGAGATTGGTGGTAAAAACACAGTAGTCTGGTCATGTTCCTTATCCAAAGCCAGAGATGTGGGAAGATTATTTTATAAGAGCATGACAGCAACAAGGCAGTAACTAGCCTCTTCAGTACTCTGTTCATCCACAGCTAATCCTGATGTTGTTAGTGTAGATACTAAAGCAATTATAACTTACCTCAGTGCATCCTGCCTTTGACTTAGAAATATTCAATATTTTCTACTTCTGATTCCATATGTGGTTGCCTATTCACCAATGAACAGAAGATTATCTTTCAGAATTATTTTAGGGAGTTCTACAAGGTTTTCAAAAACTAAGGAACCCCTTGATGGTATCACTGCTGCCGGTGTTTGCTCCAACAAATGAAGGGGTAGGTGGCCACATGCCTGATCCAAAAATAAATCAAGGGCTTTTATTTGTCATGGGCTTGTTTCATTTCTACTGTAACTTCTTTTTCCAACGGCAACAGTTACCAAACAATTTTACCGCCTACTGGAGAAAGGCATTCCAGAGCCTCAGGTCTCCAAAACGAATGCGGTTTCTATAAAGTCTAGTAGTTATTGACTCCTACTTCTATATGCTAAGACACATCAGTAAACACAGGCCACCATTTTCTCTGTGCTATTTTAACTGCTGCCATTTTTGCACTTCAGCACAAGAGATGTTCTTAGCCAGAAAATGCCAGATGGCAGTGAGGAATCACATTCGTACTATTCCAGAGCAATGTCATCCACAGAAGAGAGCCAATAGCTAATTGACAAAGATACCCTTGCTGTTTTTATAGATGTCAAGGTGTCCTACTTCTACTACTTCCTTTTACAATTGGGTTGGGGCTCAAGATCTCAATAAAGTTGGAACTTTATTCTGGGCATAATCTTGCCCCCTAAATTCTATCTTCAGTTGCTGCTCTGCAGTGCCCTCTCTTAAATATGATTTCTCTTTACTTCTTCTAGCTTTGGATAGCCATCCTCCTCTCCCTCCAAGTTACTTTAGCATCCCTTGTGTACATTCTTTGACAATTATCATTTGTTATTTGGAATTTGGGGTTATCTTTAAAAAAAACTGTATCTACTTCTTATCTTCCCAGCCAGCTGATAAGATCCTTGTAGACGACAACTAAATAGTTTATTTCTTCTTCTCTCTATTGGGACCTCCAGGTTGGTTTTCACTTAGTGGGTACCTAATTAATATCTATTGATTGAGAGATTGCTATTCTGAGACTTTCTGTACCCAGATTACAATGTTCAGAAGAAGAGGGTCCTACAGTGTGTGATAAAGTCAGGAATTAAATAGTGAAGTTTAGCCAAAATCACAGAGGGAGCAACTAAGGTATCTTGGGATAGATTTTCCCAGAAAATTGTTTTAGCTACTCAATAATTCAGCTGGGTCACAGAAGAAATGGCCAGGAAATTATTTTTCACATCTCATTCCAAAGTTTGCTTGTGAGTGTGGCTCAAGTCCAATGATTCCAATTGTCTGTGGATGGATTTGCTACAATAGAATCATGTGTGAAATATCTGATTTCTGTGACCACCTCTTCTGGTAAGAATATCGTAGTGGTATTTGGAAATATAGCAAACACCAGAGGTGATACTGATGATAGTTAGTTTGGAAGACATTGTTCTAGGACAGTAGTTCTCAAAGTGTGCTCCCCAGATCAGCAGTATCCCCATCACCTGGGAGCTTGTTAGAAATATAAATCCTGGGGTCCCAGCCTACTAATCAGACACTCTGGAGGTGGTCCAGTAATTGTTTTATGCTCTTAATGACGGTGAAACATGCTAAAATGTGAGAATTACTGTTCTAGGGGCTTCTTATCATTATAATCTAATATTTTTAGGGAACCTATTTGTCTAAAACTTGGTCTGATTGTTTAAAAATATGTGACACTGCTAAGAATTTGCTGTTGACTTATTTAACAAAGTTTTATTAAGTGGCTCCTGTGTGCCACATACTATGTTAGGTGCTGGAAATAAAAAAGGTAAAGAAGATATAATTTCTGCCCCAAGGATGTCTTAGACTCAAAGGGATATGCACATAGAAATAGATAATTGTGATTCAGTGCATTGAGTGCTGTAAAATGTGTGTATAAATGATTACTTTTGTTGTGAGAGATGTGGTCCAAGGAAAGCTTTTGTGTCCTGAACTAGGTCTGAACACTGAGGCATACTTCGATTTCTACATGTAGAAATCAGATAGGTATCGCAATGTCCACTTCTGACTTTAGAACTAATTAAGCTAGTTTGAAGAATGAAAGTTTGACCCCCTGGACTTTCCAGTTCTCTTCATGTGAAGACTGTGAACTACAGCCAGAGGACAGCTGAGTTTGAATAGTAAATATTCACCTGGCCCGAAGTGTGACCATGGCCAGCCTCCCCCCATATCACGTACAAGGGAAGCAAGAGTCCAGAAGAAGGAAGTCACAGGAAAGCGTGAGGCTTTAACATTAACTCCATCCACTCGGGAAGGATGGGCTCCCTAATATTCTTGCAATATTCGTGCCGTACTCTCGCATGACACCTCTGGGCAGCACAGAGCAAGGAGGGAGAGAGTCTCGGAATTATGCTTCCCACGTTATTCCCTCCTGGGCATGAAGTGTAAGTCCTCTCTTCCTGACGTGACTGAATAATTAAGCACCTTCCACCAGAAGCCAGGGGTTTGTAGGCAGACAAACAGCAAGGAGGGAGCCTTTCAGATGGAGAGCATGGCACATGCAAAGGTCCTGGAGCCTGGAAAATTTGTAAAAGTGTGGCATGGGATTTAGTTGTTTAACGTTTTGGTTTTTCTTTTCAGTTAAGGTCAGGAGACTAAATATATTTTAAACATTAAAAAGAGCACTTTGATTTATAACTGAAAATTGTGAAAAGATTAACAAGACTAATAATAGAAGACTGATAAACTATGGTTGTCATATCATGAAGTAAAATGCACTCATATTGTAGAGCTTTATACTTATTTATATTTTTAAATTTATATTCACATATAATTAATATCTAAATCTTATTTCTTTATTTTATTGATGTAAGAACTAGAAAAATATGGAAAGGCATTTCCCCAATTTTAACAACGAGTATCTCTGGAATGTGAAATTATTGACTATTTTAATTTTCTTTGCGATTGTCCTTGTTTTCTCAGTTTTTGGCAGTGGGCTTGTTTGCTTTTAAAATTGAGAAAAAAGTAAGGGCAGATTTTATCGATGAGGTAGAGCTTCACATTTGTCTGATGAGTGGGCACGGGGGATCTGTTCATTTTCACTATCTTAATTGTCAGTCTGAATGATGACATAAACACAAACGACCCCCGCCGTGAGGATTAGCCATGAAATGGGCACAGCAGTCATGATCTGAGGGGGTTCTGTAAATTCAGGTTTTTAAAAAAATTAAATAGATTCGATCTGAAAACTAAATTCTAAACAAAGTAATTGTAGCAACTCTTTCTAAACCTTTTATTGAATATTTTGGGACTGTGGACAGCCACGTATCTCCTTCTTACAGATTCTTTGGTAAGAAAGTGGTTTGGATTCTTTCTTTCACCTCCTTTTATGCGTCTACATTTATATAGTTCATGAAAGAGATATTAATGTTTCTCCTCCTTTCTGTTTTGCTGAAATGAATCGTAAAAGTGAAGTCTCCAGTGGCAAGTCTCAGTAAGAAGTTTTCCCCTTCTATTTTGCCTTGGTTTACATTTTCTGAATTAATTTCTCTTTTTTTTTCAGAAATTTTGGGGATGCGTGCAACTTTCTCCTTGTTTCGGAAATAACTTGGCAGTTGTTCTAGACCTCCCTCACTCTGATTATATCTTCTCGTGCATGGCTGTGCCCACCGAGGCACGATTCTTGAGGGCTGAGGGACAAACAAGGTCTTACTTAGCACTGGTTTCTGTGGTTTATCGCTCACGGACATGTCACGCGGGGTTTTCAATCAGGATGGAAACACCCAGCAGCTGGGTGTCCGGCTGCCAATTCATCAATTTGAGAAGTAAATGTGTTTCCGTCCAGGTCTCTGCAGGCAAGGCGGGGGTGGGGTGGGGGGTTGGGGGCTGGTTCTGGGCCCACACTGACTTCCTCCAAAGTTTCTTTTCCAGCCTCCCCACCCTGGCCCGTGGTTTGTGACAAAAGAGCTGTCATTGTCAACATCTTCTCAGGCAGATCTCACACCCGGTCGAGCAAACCAGAAACCACATGGTGGGTGGGTTCTCCTCCAAGAGAACGGAGGCAGCAGGGTGGAGACAGAGCCCCTGCCCAGGAGACGAGACACCTGCCACTGGAATTTTGGGTGACTGTGGACAGGTCATTTCCCCCATCCCTCTGCCTCAGAGACCGCCCCCACCCCCACCAGCCGGAGATTGCATGTCCATCCCACTTGATATGGAGGTGGTGAGGCTTGAGTGAATTCTTATGGGAAAGAGCTTTGACACGTGGGCAGGAGGGCCCCAGCACCCTCCAATACTGGCTTCAAAAACAGACTGGTTAGTGAAGGCCACAGCATGACAGCTCTTGGATACCGGTCAGACAACCAGATGGTGGCAGCTCAGAAGTCAGACAGCTCAGAGGTCAGACAACCAGATGGTGTCAGCTCAGAGGTCAGACAGCACAGAGGTCAGACAGTGCAGAGGTGATGGCCAGGCGGGGTCTGGAATATATGTATGACGTTGAATGAAGGGATGGGGAAAGGCACACAGAAATGTGCTGTGTTAGTTCATTTCTGCTCCATCATAACCCTATGAGGTATATATTATGATCTCATTTCACAGATGAATTAATTGAGACACATAGAGACTAAATAACCCAAGTGAACAGAGCAATCCAATGGCATGACTGCTTACTTGGGGGTCTCTGATTCTGAAGCCATACTCTTCATATAACATAGAGGGGCTGTGTGTGTGTGTGTGTGTGTGTGTGTGTGTGTGTGTGTGTGTTTAATGCGAGTAGCTGGGCAAAGTATTAAATATGTAAATCATGATTAATATTGGTAACTGGATCAGGGGTTTAAATGAAAAGGGGTTTAAGGGAAGCACTGTTTCTAGGTGTGGGCACACAGCTGAGGAAGCCACAAAGTATTGGCTAGTGATCTGGAACTTCCCCTGGCGGAAAGCAGTTTCCAGCCCCAGGCCTGAAGGACCCGCAGAGCTCTAGCCTTGCGAGAGGTGCTCTAGCAAGAGCTGCGGCTGTAGAGACACGGAGACACGGTCCAACAGAGGCCTGGCAGGGAGGGCTCGGGGAGGGGGATAAATACCCTGATCTGCCCTCTCCCTCCTCCCACCCTCTTGTCTCCTGGCTGTACCTCTCTTACTTAACCACAGCTAGCGCAATGAGGGCTTGGCTGATGCAACCCGTGGGGGTGGATGTCCTGGAGTGTTGGGTACCAGTCTCCTGTTGGGTGTAGTTACTCAGTGACTTGTGCTAGAAGGAGCAGTTTGGAAATAGAGTGCCAGGTTTGATTAGCAGGCACGTCAATCTCAGTCACATTGTTCCGTATTCTGAATTCCAGGCTCACTCTACATGAAATGCACTGGCTGCAAAATTTAAAACAGGAAACGTGAAGTGCTGGCTCTTCACTTTGAGACAAGACCGCAGTGTAAGTACTGTGGTACTGCCATAGTTTTAGAGTGCAGCAGATTCATCTAGATGATTTGTTGAGCTCCTGCTGTATAAACTAGATAAAGAACTTTAACATGTGTATTAGTGTCCTAGAGCTGCTATAACAAATTACTACAAACTGGGTGGCTTAAAACAATGGAAATTTTTTGTCACAATTCTGGAGGCTAGAAATCTGAGATCAATGTGCCGTTGGCAGCAGGGCCACACTCCCTCCGGTGGTTCTAGGCGAGAAGTCTTCCTCGCTTCCTCCAGTTTCCTGAACCTCCTGATATTCCTTGTCTTCTGGAAGTCGCTCTAATCTTTGCCTCCACCTTCCTATGGCCGTGTGTCAATGCATCTCCCTGTGTCCAAATCTCCCTCTGCTTTCTCTTGCATGGATACCTAAATCCAGGAAGATTTCATCTTGAGACCCTTAACAGATTACGTTTGCAAAGACCCTATTTCCAAATAAGGACACATTCTGGGGTTCTGAGTGGACATGAATTATGGGGGAATACTATTTAATACACTACAACATGATTAAATTTTGGCCCTGCTCTTAGGCACTTTAGTGTTCATTATTTCCCCAAATACTCCTTCTTTGTTCCCAATTTTCTTAGAAAGTTACGTGCAAAGCATTCTCTGATGTGTGCGTGTGTGTTTTTCATGTGCTTTGGAATAAGCTGAGTGCTCCGCCCACACCCCTGTCCTTCCTAAATTGCCTTATTTCATCATGGAATTTTCACCTCCTTGCTGGCACTTTATTTGGTACTATAAATCCAAATGTACCTTTTTTCCTTTTAATGAGAAAAGAAGTCTTTCTTGCTCTTAGTGTTCAGGCTTCTTGATTATGCAATCCCCGGAGACATTCTCAATGGTCCATTTCCATCCAAGGTCTGCAGGCAGGTCACCACACCATTAGATCGGAAAAAGGAGAACATTTTTCTGGAGTTCAAAATTATTTCCATTTAGTGGCCGATTGATTTCTTGTATATTTCAGCAGCCCAGCCCGGACAGGAGGTGGGGTGTATCCCTCAGGTAGGGGGTTTCCTGCAAATCTGCAAAGTAGCTACCAATGCCCGCATTCTTAACCTCCCCCAAAACAGACGTCAGACTTAACCACTAAATCTCAAAACATATAGATCATTAAGGGCATAACTCAAAGCCCTAAAGTACAATAGTAAGAAAACAGTAACTGGTGCATGGTTGAATTTTTAAATATAGGGTATTTCTACCCGTTACCTCATGCCACTTGGAAAGGTGAAATCCTGGAGCCCTTCTCAGATGGATGACAAGCCGGATTCCTCCTCCTGGTTGGTCTTGTTATGAAGAAGAGTGGCTAAAATAACAGTGGCTAAAATTTTCTGAGTGCTTTTGATATGCTAACAAACAGCACTAAGCAGATTTTCTTAATCTCTTCTTATAATAGCCCTGAGAGGTGGCCATAGATTCATGGATGGGGAACTGAGGATTATAAAGGTTAATTACCTCCGCATATTAGTGATTTCTCATAATGCGTTATGTCTACACTTTCTTTTTCCCCCTCTTGTCAGAGTCTCAATGGGAAATAGTGGCTCCCTCAACTTCAGATAATTCAAGGAGGGTTAATTTATAAAAACACAATTAAAGTGCGAGGGAGTGGGGAAAAACCACAAGGGATGGTAGATATTCAGGATTAGCAACATCAGAGGTGCTACATCCCGAGGACCCCACCAGTGAAGAGTAGATGTGATGACTGAAAACCGCAAGGGAAGAGGCGGGTACCAGAGACCACCTTGAAAGGAGCAGTGACCTTCAGTCAGGGGCAAGCTAGCCCGAGATGACCTTGAAAGGATAACAAAATACCTTGACTTCACTCTCCTTTCATGTAAGCTGTGACTTTTAAGAGTCTCTAGGTAGAGTGACCGACTTATCCCAGTTTGCTCAGGACTTTCTCAGCTTTAGCACTGAAAGTCTCACATCCCAAGAACGCCCACAGTCTTGGGTAAACCAGATCCATGGCTTAGCCTAGCTCTAGGCTCTGAGTCTTGTAGGTGCTTCCCAGGTGCTAGATCTGAGCCCGGGTAGGTGCTGCCTGGGTACAGCTCTGAGTCTGGGTTGGTACTGCTGGGTGCCAGTACAGAGGCATGGTGGCTTGCAGAAACCTGACTGCACCCATCCATCCGCTCCATCATTTACTCTTGAAATCAATGAGTATTTATTGAGCACCTACTGTGTCTCAGGAACTGGTTCAGCAACTGGGGGGTCAGCAGTAAACCAGACAAAGACGCTACCTCATAGATAGTGAGGGAGACAGATAATAAACAAGGAAATAAATATAAGACATAATTTCAGGCAGTGATAAATGCCACGGAAAAAGACAGTGGAGTTCTCAGGGTGGAGAGTGAAGGCTGTAACCACGTGGGCATGCACTCCTCTAGGAGGCGCCTGCGAGCACATCCCTGGATGAAGAGGTATCGCTTGTTCCGGAATAAGAGAAGCTGTAACTGCACGTGGACGCTCGTTCACGCTCCTCCGCCTTCTGTGGCTTCCCTTCAGCTCTTCACTTTCTCCCTCAAGCCTTCTCTCTTCTCCCCCTGGCCCTCTCACCTTTCCTTAAATTCCAAAGATAGAACATTCTTTTGCTTTCCCCTGTCACGATTAAAATTCTCTGCTAGGGGCCGTATTTGAAGCTGCTACAAGTTATTTATAACTTTGGGCAATGAAATGACCCAGAGGCAGGTTGGAGGCTGTGCCTGAGGTCCTGGGGGATGACGGTGGATGGAGTGGTGATGGGAGGAGAGAAGAGGAAAGAATTTGAAAGGCTGAGGCTGTAAAAGATAAACATCCACCTCTGAATTTCACCTTCTAAAATTCCAGGTCTTTCTCCCCAAGATGCTCATTGTAGCTCCTGGGTTCTGTCCCATCTGCATGAAACCAGAGTCTGGAAACCAGAAAACATTTTCAGAAGGCCCCCAGTGGAGGGATGGAGGTGGGGAGGGTAAGGAGGCCATGTGCCTGGCCCAGGGTCTCCGAGGACCGAGATTACTGACCTTGTCCTGGGAAAATCCTCACTTGATCCTAGTTCTGTCATTTCTGTCATTCTGTTTTGTCCAAAGGGATAGAGGGAGCCAAGTTTAAGCTCAGAGATTCCCTGAAATTTCATAGTGTTCATGTAAAGATTATTTATAACGTCATTCAAAAAGGAAAAAAAAAGTTTCGCCTTATGATTCCTCTTCTTCACTCAATAACCATGAAGCCAATACAGCATTATTGAACTTCCTTTGCCTCTGGAATTTAAAAGAACATAAAAGTCAGTAATTGATGGCTTTTTCTTAGACCACAGGAAACCACTTGTCACTATCCATTAACAGCTGTTTTTCAAGAATATTTTTCTTGTCTGCATTAGGAAGAAACAGATGACAAAGCAAAACTAAAAAGCCACGTGTTACATTCCAGTCAGAGGAGCTAAACTAAAATTTCCTGGATGGCCAACTATTTGTACGTGACATACATTCGTTGTGTTTGCAAGTGGTTTGTTTATTATGTATTTATTTATATATCTGTTTTTGGTTTGTTGGTTTTATTCTGCAACCCAGGTCAGGTACGTTACAGGAGTGTCTAGACTCTGAATGGTTTCTTCAGGGAGCTGTATTTATGGTACAATCATACCCGCTGCTCATAGGACTTGATAGTGCTCTCCCTCTCTCTGTCCCTGGCTCTTTGTCTCTTGTGTTTCAGTCTCTCTCTCTATATATAAAAAATATATAATACATATATATATAAATATATATAATATATATATTACATGTATATTTATGTCACTGCTTAAAAGAAACTTAAGTGGTAAACTGATGGATGTCCCTTGTTTTTATATATTTTCCCCAAAGAACACCATTTACCTGATAAAATAATTGAACACAATGAGAAAGTTGAATCTGACAACTCATTCTCAACTTACTGATGTAAATTGGGGAGAAGGCGCCAGTTTTGATTTTGAGTTTCAAGCTTCTTGTCAGTCTGTGTCATGACCTTAAGACCTCTGTCTAGAGAGAAATTGGCAAACATTTCCCTGAATATCATTTTTTTTAAAAGAAAATCTCTCAGGATATTGGATATAGTTCCCTGTGCTATACAGTAGGACCTTGTTGTTTATCCATTCTATATGTAATAGTTTGCGTATTCAACATCCTGAGATAAACCATAATGGAAATGAATATAAAAAAAGAATGTATATAATTATATGTATAACTGAGTCACTTTGCTGTACAGAAGAAATTAACACAACACTGTAAATCAACTATATGTCAATAAAAAATAATTATAAAAAACCCAAAAACTTTAAAAAAAGAAAAGAAGAAAAAAAGAGAATCTTTTATTGAACCTCACAGAGCTTCCTTATTTTCCCAGGGCTCAGTAGCACACGACCTCAGAAGTGAACTCTCTGCCATAATGGCTGTTTTCTCAAATGAATTAAGGATCTTATATGCCTCTTGGTTTCCAAAGAAAGGTAGAATCTAATGGATCCTAGGGGACCACTTAATCCAGGTGTTTTCAGGATAGTCCTCTCTTGAAAGACTCACCAGAGACCCCATACTTTGAGGGGTACCATCTGAAACTGTGGTGTCTCCCCTTAGTGAGGGTGTGTCACATCAGCTTGCCTGTAAATATTCAGTTAGCATTCAGTGTCCTATAATCGCTCCAAGGCCAGAAGCGTCGTGTGTCTAAGCCTGTGTTTTTCGCCGTGTGGACCATCAGAACTTTCTGGAGTTCTTCATAAGAGTTCAGACCCGAGCTCCTTCCCCACTGAGTGAACTGGAGTCTTTGGGGCCAGGGCCAGGGAATCTGCATATTTAAGAAACTTTGCACTTGAGTATTGTGCTCTTCAATCTTGAGACCCTCTGGTTTAGACTGGCTGCCACAAGTGGAGAATTTGACATATTTAATCAGCTGAAACCTGAGAAGAGGAAAAGATGGTCCAGGTTTGTCCCCATTCTTTTCCTTCACGTACCATGTACGAGGTAGGAGGTGAAGAGTATGCATGGTGGAAAGTCTAAATGACACTGGATTCGAGTGATTTGGGGCTAGTTTAACACATTTATTGAGTAGTGTTTTTTCTTTTTTAATAGCAAGAGCTGTGCTGGGCAACAGAGAAATACAGAATAAGACCAGGTGCCCATCTGCAAGGAACTTACAAATCACAGGGAGGCAAATAATTCCTGCATAAGGTGGTAAATGCAAAGCTGGACTCCTGCAAAGAGAACTTGGAGAACAAGTAGCGGCATTGCTTCTTACTGCTTCATTTAAATGTGGAAACTAAACAAACAAACATACTAAACCAAGAAAACCCACTGAACTCCTAGACACAGAGAAGAGATTGGTGGTTACCAGAGGCAAGGGTGAAGATAGTGAAAAGGTACAAATTTCCAGATGTAAAATAAATAAAATAAATAAGAATAAAGTAAATAAGTCCTGCAGTGTAAAAAACAAAACCGAAAAATCCAGTAATTCACTGTACATTCCTAGGATGCGTACATCTCCAAGAACATGAAGAATTGTAAAGAACCTCTAAACTATTATGAGACATCACATAGTCAGTAACAATACTGGGCATTGTTACCTGTGTCTTTGTGTGGATGAAGCAAAATAAGTAACTTGGCCAAAGTCGTTAGGAACTAAGATTTTTCAAGGTAACCAGAGATATAAATGAAAAATCCCAAAGTTATGTAAAAACCCCATAACCTAAATTTGAATTTGAATTCACAATGTATTTTTTAAAAAATAGGTATTTCTTTGCCCTATCCATGGAACCTAGAAGCATTGACAACAAGCGTAGCAATAATTACTCCCAGAACAGCTCCCCGCACCCCCCCCAGTAAAATAAACAAAATATAATTTTTTAAGAACGTTAAATCAGCTTTGCATTACGCTTCTACCTTCTTATCAGGGTACAACCTAACAGGGTACCTAAAGAGAAGTGTATACGTCTTAAGTGTGCAGCCTAATGAATTTTCACAATGTATACGCCCATTATAACCACCGCAGACATCAAGATCTAAAACATTTTCAGTGTCTCAGAGGCTCCTTAGTGCCCCCTCACTGCCAAAATGTAACCATTACCTCTGTTACCTGACCTCTATGATAACCTGACCTCTGTTATCATAGATTCGTTTTGGGTCTTTTTTAGCTTCTTGTAAATTGAATCACACATGTGATGTACTTCTTTTGTCTGACTTCATTCAGCGTTATGCTGTAAGATTTTGTTCATTTTTTTCCATTTTGCAGTAGATCTTTCTTCAACACCCCATAGTACTCCGTTGCGTGATGATACTGCAGTTGGTTCATTCTACCGTGGTTGGTCATGTGGGTTGTTTCCATAGCTATAAAGGTAAAGCTGCTACAAACACTCTTGTACATTTCTGTTGGTGAACATACACACTCACATCTACTGGGTTTACACCTACAAGTGAAATTTCTGGGTCAGAGTGATGCATATATTTGTCTTTGGATAAACCTAACAGTTTTCCAAAGTGGTTGGACCATTTTCCAGTCCCAGCAGGGCTGTTTCATCTTGGTCATTTGTGTGTCTGCACGCACGCATGCGTGTGTGTGTGCATGTGTGCACGCATGTGTCAGCGGGTATCTGTTAGTGTCTCAGTCGTGGTTTCCTTTGTATTTCTGACATGAGTAATGATGTTCAGTAACTTTTCATGTGCTTCCTGGTCATTTGGAGACCTTGTTGTGTAAAGTGCTGTTTCAAGTCTTTTGTTTATCTTTTAAAACCTGGTGATCTTTCCTCACTGATTTGAAGGAGTTTTGAAATATACTCTTGTTTTTAAGTCCTTAGTTGGATTTATCTATTGCACAGATCTTCTCCCGGCCTGGGACTTGCCTTGGCACTCCTTCACAATGACGTCTTCTGAAGTTCTTTACTTTAACAGTCTGATTTATTCGAAAGCAGCTTGAATTCTTCTCTCACACAGTCCCAGCCTCACTGACCCCTTTTCAGCCCCATCCCTGTTCCTGGGGCTGCTTTCGTCCTCTTTTTAGGCTGCTTTAAGAGGAAGGAAGGGCAATTCTCTTCCTTCCCATAAAGGTGAACAGCGTATAGTATTTCAGTTTAAATTCCCCTTTCCTTTAAACTAGCATCAAGACCTAGATGACAAGATAAAAACATGGAGCCCAACCCCCCTCTTTTCAGCACGTGGCTAAGCTGCCTGCAGCCAGACCTACAGCAGGAGCAGGTACCCTCTGTCCCAGGGGGGCCCCAGTGGTGTCCACTCTTCCCTTGCGGTGTTTCAATTCTGCTGTGACCATTGCTGCTTCTTTTGACAGAGACACCCCCCAAGCCACCCGCCACCCCCAGCACTGTTCCGCTGCCCTTGAATCTGGAAGGTACTTTCCCTTCTCATCATCACAGCGAGCGGGGCGGTGATCAGACTTTCAGTGGCCAGCACTCTTTGGGGAGGGTCCCTTACAGGGGCTCCACCTTATTCTTTGGGATTCTGGGTCTTCCTTGCCAAGCGACTCGGAAAGAGTTTCCCTTCCCGACCAGACAGGGAGATGTTTGCCTTCGCCACTCCGGGCCATTCTAAGGAAAATATTTCAGACCAGAAAGATGATTGCCGTGGCCTTTGAATACTTTCCTAAAATGGGTTCCCTCTGAACGTCTTTTACTTACCCCCACTGTCCTGTCAGATGGCTTCCTGGGCTCATGTATAATTCTGTCTCCAAGGTGGCTGCAGGTTACACTCGGCCCGGGCAGAAAAGATGTGTCACAAAAGCACCAAACAAAACCAGTTCCTGACATCCCCGTATCCACATTCCCAAAGCTGTTCTTCTAGGTCGCTGGCCCCGGAAGTCACCTGTAAACAGGAACCCCAGAAATATCCTTTTCAGTTGAATATCTTTCTTCAGCACATTTATGAGGAAATAGGCCTCAGAGTCTTCTTCCTTTTTTCTTTCTCGTTGGTAGGAGTAGGGCTGTGATGAAGCAGTTTTGTGTGAAGGACTAATTTCCTAATGCCCACCTGGAGTGCTTACCCAGGGCCCCTGGTGCTGGCAACCTCAGGAAGCCCCTGTGGGCAGGGTTCACGGTTCTGCTCATTCTCTGGGTAATCAAAGTGGTGCGTCAGGTGTGACAAGAGCACCCGACACCAAGGGAAGGCCAGCAAGTGCTTTGCTGCAGAGAAAAAAATGGACTTGTCTTTTGGAGACAACTTGGCCTCCTGGAAGTGATGAAGCTGCAGTTTGCAGTTCATTTCCTTGGATAATTGATGTTTTCTTCCTTTGACGTTAAAAAATACGGAAACTACTGTTTTAAAGATAGAATCCTTTATTTTGTTTTCCACTGTGTGAAGGTGGGATTCCCCCTCAGTATACTTTATCACAGACGCTGAGAGTCATGACCAGGTCCCAGGAAATATCCCAGTTTTTTTGGCTGCTGTTGGCTCTGAATCTCCCTTCTGAGATGATTTTTGGCATGTCAGCAGATTTGGACTGTAGGATTTTGCAAAATCCCCTTAAATTGGATGTCCCTGAAACCCAGGAGCCTTTCCCAATCTGTCTCCTTTGCAGGATCCATGTTGGGGAGAGGCTAGCTAACCCAGGCATCTTGGATTCTTAGAGTCGCATTTGAATAAAACACACATTTCTTTCTCCCAGTTAATTTTTGCCTCCTCTTTATTTTGAAGGGAAACATAATCCCTGGGCTTCTGCTTCATCAGAACCAAAGTCATAACGATGCTACTTTCTAAGTATCATATTTTGTAAGAATCATTGTTCAAGAACACTTTTAAAAACGAAAATTTTAAGAAAAATATTTTAACTAGTGGCAGATGGAGGTGCATCGGTTTGGGGCTCCAAGTCTGTTAATTTGGAGTGGACTCTAAAATTAACTGTGGGGTACTGCTAAGCTAGTTTGAGAAGAAAGAAAAATAAATAAAAGAAAAAAATGTCCAGATAGCCTCTTGGTTCTACTGTTCAGCCCTTTCAGAGGACTCTGGTCCCTTTCTAGACCTAAGTCATTAACCTATCATTTTTCAAAGTCAGATGGTCCCCGTGGTCCCCTTTGGAACATTTCCTTCTAGAATGCCCTCTCTTTATAATCCTTCAAGATACGCTGTCATCCTTGGCTTTATAAGAGAGCATGTTTGGAAGACCTTTAGCTGCAGAATTAATTTCTTCACCACCTCCCATAGAATCCTCAATTTATAAACCCCTCTAACCCAACTCAGATCTTTGCTTTTACCCACCTTTATAATGAGAAAATATTTAGTTTTTTCTTCAATGAATGCCAACATCTTGCCAGTTTTGGCCTGTTTTAGTGCAATTATATAACATATGCAACTGGCATAGCTCATTTAACCAGACAAATGAAGCACTTTTCTTAGACTTGAACATACACTCTGATGCAAGCTCTAAAATTTGATGATCTCTCCTCCATCCAAAACTCAAGTGATCAGCCAAGCCAAAGGATCCCCTTAAGCCAATTAAGAATCTAAATTCTTTTTATTCAGTAAGTGGAAAGTACAGACTGAGGCATAGGACCAGTGGCACTGCTAACTGAGTGAGCAATAAAACATTTAGCCCAAATCGCCAGGTTGAACTGTGGCTTCCACAGTTTACAAGTCTTGATTATATTATTTCCCTAGTAATGAGCTGCAGTTCCTACACATGCTGCCAAGAGGCCTGGCATTATAAGTATTTGTCCTACCTTTTAGTGGACACCAAGGCAATGATCTGATTCTGTGCCATAAATCTTATTATCTGCAGCCCCTGTGTCCTATGGTTCTAGAGACCCCAAGGATCCTGGGAAAATATGTAGTTTCTACTCTACACTTATACTGGCAGCTTGCTTTACTTCTCTCCATCTCTGGGGCTCCCAGATTTCTCCTCCAGAAGAGCACTGAGTTTCAGAACACAGGTTAGACATCTTTTCCTCTGAGATGTTTTTCCAGCCTCTTTCCAATTTGGTGTAGCTACTTCCCCCCATCCAGTATGTGCATATTGTAATTGTCAGTTTATGTCTCTGCCTCTCTGTTTACACTGTGATCTTGATGTCTTTAACATCTGATTCAGTGCCTCGTACATAAAGCCCCTGCCAAAATTTTGTTGAATGAGCAAATGTAAGCATATCAGATGGCCATGCCAGTGAGATGTGGCTCTCATCAGCATTTCACCTGATGGGATGAGCCCCTTCCTTGCAATGGGATACACACAATGCTTGTTCATGAAGGCTGGCCCAGGTCTGTTCTCCAAAGTACCCTGGAGCACTCATGTAATACCTTGAGCAGAATCACCTGAGGGTCCACTTGAGAAACAGCTTTAGCTGGGGATCCTAGGGGCCGACCAGTCTGCTCCTGGTCACCAGTGTCTGACTTTGCACCATCAGGCTATAGGCAGAGTTGCATCTTCACCTGTCCTGGCTGTGGGGACCAAGCAGTCCTCTGTTCTCTGGGTCATTAAGATGGTGAGTAAGCATATGACTAAGGGATGTACACCTTTCAGTAGCCAGTCTTGCTAGTCAAAAGATGGGAATGTTTGTTGCATACTCAGTAATGAATTTCAAGGTACCCATGACTGAGGCAACCTGACTAGCTCAATGAGTCCCGAATTTTTATCTCTGTGCCCTAACTCAGAGCTGCAAAACCGTCCTGGCTGGCCATTGATGCTGTGTAGTTATAAACACAAAAGAAGTCTTTCTATTTAAGGAAGTGGGAGGAAGGCGGTTATATTGTAAAGTTCTAGAGATAGATGAAAACTTTCCTGATTCTCTGAACTGAAGGATAGTTTGTCCTTTAAATCAACTAGGTTCTTATTTTAGCATTTGTCCAGAGGGAAAGCTATTTCTTTGGACATCGATTTAGGTCAGTCTAATTTCTGTTGGTTTGAGCTTCAGCCTAATAATTTTTTTCTTTTATCATTTGAGATTCCATCATCTATAGCTGAAAGGTAAAGTGTAATCCACAGCCTTGCAAAGTGGAGTCAATGATATTAAGTCTCCAGGTTCCCAGTGGGATTTCTAGGAAACAAAGAAGGGGCTTCAAACTGTTTCCTGAGAAAGACATTTTCTGTTCAAACCATTTATTTAATTTCTCTATACATTAACTTCTCCATTTGTTTATGTCCTGTGCTTATTTAGCTCAGATGTCTATTCATTCATTTAACAGACATTTGTCTAGTGCATACCAATGTCAAACATGAATTTAGTAGATTAGAAGACAAGATAAATCCATCACACGTCCTGTTTTGGATTTTAGGAGATCTTTGATGCGAGGGCCAGGGTTGATACTTATCTTCCTTCTCTTTTCCCCATCAGTCCTTCCATAAGAATACTGCTTGCATTTTTATTAATACTAGTTTGCATTTTAGATTTTCATATTACCTTTATTCCAATTACAAAAGTAACTTATGCTTATTATAGAAGTTGCAATATCCAAAAAGGTAGAAAAAAAGAGCAAGGAAAAATACTAAGTTCTTCTAAAAGAGTTGCTGTGAACATTTGATGTAATTTTTCTCTTTCTGTTGTTTCCAAATCTAGTCAAGCATATGTTATATAGGCCACCTTATATTCTAACTTTCACTTATCAGAGGGGAGGGGGTGGGATGAGGGACAAAATAGATGAACAGGTAATCCTCTTAATAGAGGTACAAACTACTATGTATAAAATAAATAACTTGCAAGGCTGTAATGTACAGCACAGGAAATACAGTCAATATTTTATAACAACTTCATACGGAGTATATTCTACCAAAATATCAAATCACTATGTTGCACACCTGAAACTAATATAATATTTTGAGTCAAATATACTTCAATAAAAAAGAAACAAAGAGAAAGAATCATGAAAAATGGGGATAATAATAAAAAAATAGCATAAGCATTTCCTCTTGTTATTATAAACTATTAACATTATTTTAATAGAGACATACTACTTTATTACACAGTTATATTATTTACTCAAGTAATCTCCTTTTGGTTTAAATTTTCCTTGCTATTATGAACAATGCTGTCTTAAACATATTGTGAATGGGGGCTCTGTATAGTTCAATACACTTTCATGATAAAAACACACAACAAACTAGGTATAGAAGGAACATACCTCAATAATAAAGACTGCATATGGCAAACCCACAGCTAGCATCATACTCAATGGTGAAACACTGAATGCTTTTCCTCTAAGACCAGGAATAAGGAAAGGATGCCCACATTCACCACTTCTATTCAACATAGCACTGAAAGTCCTAGGCAGAGCATTTAGGCAAAAAAATGCATCCAGATCAGAAGGAAAGAAGTAAAATTGTCCCTGTTTGCAAATGACATGATCTTATATGTAGAAAACACTAAAGACTCCACAAAACACTTTTGGAATTAATTAATGAATTTAGTAAAGCTGCAGGATACAAAATTAACATAAAAAATCAGTTTCATTTCTATACACTAAAGAGGAACTATCAGAAAAGAAAATTAAGAAAACAATCCCATTTACAATAGCATCAAAAAGAAAAACATACTTAAAAATAAGCTTAACAAAGGAGGTGAAAGACCTGTGTTCTGAAAACTAGAAAACTGATGAAAAAAATTAAGGAAGATGTAAACAAAAGATATCCCATGTTCGATTGGAAGAATTAATACCATGAAAATGTCTATACAACCCAGGACAATCTACAGATTCAATGCAGTCTCTATCAAAATCCTAAGGGCATTTTTTACAGAAAGAGAAAAAAAAAATTCTAAAGTTTATATGGAAACAAACAAACAAGCAAACCTCAAATGGCCAAAATAATCTCGAGAAAGAAGAACAAAGTTGGAGGCATCACACGTCTTAATTTCAAAATATATTACAAAACTACACTAATCAGAACAGTATGGTACTGGCATAAAAATCGATGTATAAACCAATGGAAGAGAATAGAGACTCCAGAAATAAACTCACGTGTATATGGTCAACTGATTTTCAACAAGGGTTCCAAGTGTACATGATGGGAAAAGGACAAATGGTATGGGAAATTGGATGTCCAAATACAAAAGAACTGGACCCTTATTTTAAACCATATATAAAAATCAACTCAAAATGGATTAAAAACTTAATGTGGGACATGAAACATAAAAATACTAGAAGAAAACACAGAGGAAAAACTTCATAACATTTTGGCAATTATTTCATGGGTATGAGATCAAAAGCACAGGTAAAAAAAGCAAAAATAGACAAGCAGGTAGATAACTAATAAGAACCTGCTGTATAAAAAGTAAATAAATAAAATAAAAATTTTTTTAAATTAAAAAAAAAGAAAAACAATAGACAAGCAGGACTACATCAAACTAAAAAGCTTCTGTACAGCAAAGGAAACAATCAACAGAGTGAAAAGGAAACCTATGAAATGGGAGAAATATTTGCAAACCATGTAATAGATAAGGGGTTGATTTCCAAAATGTATAAGAACTCAAAGAACTTGATAGCAAAACCACTAATAATCTGACTTTTAAAATGAGTTAAAAATTTAGGTAGACATTTTTTTTCTGAAGAAGACATACAAATGGCCAACAAGTTCTATATGAAAAGATGTTCAACATTACTACTCATCAGGGAAATGCAAATCAAAACCATAATTAGGTATTGTTTTATACCTGTCAGCATGGTTATTAGTAAAAAAAAAAAAAAAAGACAATAGGTGTTGGTGAGACTGTGGAGATATTGGAACCCTTGTGCACTGTTGATGAGAATGTAAAATGGTGCAGTACTATGGAGAACAGTATGAAGTTTCCTCAAAAAAACTAAAATCAGAATTACCATATGATCCAGTAATCCAGTTTCTGGGTATATACGCAAAAGAATTCGGTAAGTTCTTAAGCAGTAAGATGCATGGTTAAGAACACAGACTCTGGAACCACATTGCCTTGGTTCAGATGCTGGCTCTGCCTCTTACTGTGTGATCTTAGACATGTTACTTAACCTCGCTGTGCCTCTATTCTACATTTAGAGAAGGTAGATTAAAAATAGTACTTACTCATAGTGATAATTAAATGAGTTAATGTATGTAAAGAGATTAGAATATGTCCAGCACAGAGTAAGTGCTGTTTTAATTTTAGGTATTAACCTATCTACTATCACAGGTAAGACTGAGGTGAAAGATAACCAGTGAAAATCAAACAGTGCCTGATATCAGAGTGTGGTGGGTTTAATAGTGTCTCCCAAAACTTCATGTCCACTGGGAACCTCAGAATGTGACTTTTCTGAACATAGAGTCTTTGCAGATGTAAGCAAGTTACGGTGAGGCCATACTGGGTTAGGGTGAACCCTAATCCAATGACAGCTGTCCTTATAAGAAAAGACACACAGAGGAGAAGGCTGTATGCCGACGGAAGCAGAGACTGGAGACTGGAGCTCTGCTTCTGCAACCCACGGGACCCCTGGGGTCATCAGATGCAGAAAAAGTCAAGGAAGGATTTTTTCTAGAGACTTCAGAGGGGAAGTGGCCCTGCTGATACCTTGGTTTCAGACATCTGTCCTCTAGAACCGTAAAAGAATAAATTTCTGTTGATTCTAGGCACCTAAAATTTGTTATGGCAGTCCTAGGACACTAATGCACAGGGCAAACTCAAACGTCCCATCATCTGTTAGGGAGTGTGCTCAGTTATTTATATGAAATTGGCATGCCATAGCCAAGCAGAACTGGCATTATTTAAGGCCACTCAGCCTACTAGGAACCCTAAACAGAATAGCATGCAGAGTCTCAGGTTGATCTCCCTGGGTGACATATGACATCAGTGAGCTGACAGAGAGACCCAGGCCACTTGTGGTGTCCTCCCCCACCCTAACCCCACGAGCTTCTTGAAGGATTTTTGCTCTCATCAGCCATTGATAACATGGACTCATTTCCATGTCCACTCTGCTGCTAGACCATAATGATGATTGATTCACATAGCAAATGGTCTAAAGTGGCCCTCACAGCCTTCTTATTGCAGATACAATTCCCACCAGGCTGAGCTTGCTGCTACAGTGTCCGATAATGGACTCTAATTTGCCAGTGGGGTTTATGATTCTTTGTTCCCAGACAGATCCATTTCTAAACTAGAGAGTAATTCATAAATATTTTCCTCTCCAGTCATGGGGGAAGGCCAGGTCTCATTTCATGTTGAAAGACAGTTCTATCTGGAGGCCACTGAGGGAGGCTATGGGCTCAGGCCTGGGGCAGAGCTCACCGGTTCGGCCTGCTCATCTTGCAGAAAAGCCTACTAAGGCCCAGAGAGGTAATGCGACTTGTCCAAGGTCACACAGCTAGCTCTTTATTCTCTCTAACATTGCCTCTCTTGCTCCCTGAGTTGGGGAGTAGCAAAAAGAGGGGTGTCCCCAGCAGCCTTTTGTATGGGACCACCTTCACCTCTGCTTGAAATAATAGTGGGACTAGTTTTCCTTTAAAATAATACATTTACAGTTTCTATTTTGTAATAATGTTGTAAGCTCATTGATAAAAATTAGAAAAAGTAGAAAAATTAGCCATAATTATTTCACAAAGAGATAATAGGTTATCATGTTTTATTCATTTACAATGTTTTAATGTAGATGTATAAATTTTTTATCTTGGACAAAACTGAGATCATATTATATATACAGTTTCCCCCCCAAATCAATAGAGGGCTTTTTATTGCATTTTTAAAAATCACAAATAGGTCTTAGGAATCATCAGCATCTTGTACTTTCTGTAGCTGGGCAACGCTTAGATCTTATTCGTCAGTCTGCTAAACTGTTCCTTTTTCAGAGACATAGATGCCCTCCAAAGATTTTTTGATATCCTTGTTTTTTTTTAAAATTATTTATTTATTTATTAAAAATTTTTTTTTTTAGATATCCTTGTTTTTAACTGTTGTGGCTTACAGAATCCAAACAGCTGAATTTGACACAGGTTCAATGCCATTTCCTTCAAGAATTAACTCACTTTTCTGAGCTTAAGATACTGTACAAGCAATGCCTGGCCTCATCTGAACACTGCAGATGTATTTTTCACCCAAGAAATTTCAGATTTCAACAACAGACCTGTTCTTGCGCATGTTGATGTTTATGAGGAAGCGAGCATCTGTAGACCTCACCTCATAACAGAAGACCACATAGAGATTTATGTTCTGTGTTTTTCTGCTTACTGTAGTCTGGGTATTTTCTCATATCATTAAATGTCATGTTATATCTTCAGAAACATGATTGCATACTATTAAACAATGCAGATGAAGAAGATATTTAAATATTTTTGCTATTAGACATTTACATTTTTTTCCATTTTTTACAATTATAAATACTTCTGTTGTGTTATAACTTGTGCATACATATTTAAGATTACCTCTGATTACTCCTTTATAATAAATAATTAGAAATAGAATTTGGGATCAAAGAATATGATACTTTTAAGATTCTTAAATAGTACATATTACTAAATTACATGACTTCTTATCAGAGTAAAAATTGAAAGGTGGGCTCATAATCAGAAAATCCAGGCTTGAATCTCAAGTTGCCACTTATTAGCTGTATGAGTACAGGCAAGTTTCTTAATGTGTAGAATAAGAACAATCACTACCATATCAGGTTATTAAGAGATTTAAATAAAATTAATATTAAAATGCTTAGCACAATGACTAACAATTAGCAGATACTCAACGAATATTTATTGCTGTTCCTATGAATTTTTGCTACCAGTGATAAGCCAAGAACCAGAATCTTCTAGGGAAAGGCTAAGAATTTTTATTTTCCAAATAAGTGGCTATGGGTGTGGGGTGGAGATAGTAAGATCCTTCTGTCTGCAAGCGTGTAGGTAAATTCAATGGAAAACCCAAAAGAAAGTTGGTCTCGGTGCTAGTACATTGATGGTGAAAAGGTCCAGATATGGCATTTTGATGATGTCAGTCTCTTCCTATGGAGAATATCTTGACATGTCACACTGCTGTCAGAAAATTAGGATTTACCTAATGTAATGGCCAACTGCAGACAAGGTCAGCTGCCAGGTCTCGAGAGAATGGCTGTATATGGGTCAAGGGAACAAAGCTCTGACTCCAGACCCTTCTCTAAATTCTCAGGTTCCCAAAGGCTACAAAGGAGGTTAGGCTGAATAAACTTGGAGGAAGTGAGCTAAAATCACACCAACACAGGCTTTGAGTACAGATCGCAGCTCTGACACTCCTTAGCTATTCGACCTTGGACAAGTCACTTGACCTTGACCGCCCTGGGTCTCTTTCTTGGTCCGTAAAATGATATCAGTGCAGCCTACTTAGCAAGATTTTTATCAGGCCCAAAGAAAATGAATATGAGATAGAAAGTGGCCAATTGATGGTAACCATTCTTACTATTATCACGTAATATTGGACAATCTACTACCTTATCTTAGTCTTCATTCATAAAATGGGAAAAATAATAATTATATTCAAGTTGCAATATTGTCGTGAGGATTATTGAAAAAAATATATATGTGAGAGTGTTGAGTAATTTGTGCAGCACCATGAAATAGTCAGGTTTGGGAGGAAGAATCCTCACCCCTGAGTGTGGGTAGATGAGGGACAGCAGGTCTTGAAAGCCCCAAGGGCGAGGGCCTGGAGCCTCCCCTGGGGCCTCGGCCATTGCCACGTCTTCATCTTGCTACCCGCTTGCTCAGACACTGCCCTCCAGTCATTGCTTCCTGAGTGCCAAGATTACTCAGATGTTTAGCGTAACAAAATCATGCACGTCAGGATTTAAACACATCCCACGGAGACAGCTAGGGATAATCAGCACTTGTTTCCCAACAAGGGCTGCACTCCTGTCATCTGCTTCCAAGGCAAAGGCCTGATTGTAGCAGTCAGCGAGTACCGAGCAGGGGAGGGAGGAGTGGATGGTACTTAACCTCCAACATCTGGACGACCTCCTCCAGGTGCCCTACTTGTTACAGATCCATTTGGGAGGGTCTGAAGGGTCAGGAGAGGCAGTGTTTTACATCCAGGGTGCTGTCCACTCACCCACAATCTCTTCTCTCCAATGTGTACCTTCTGCCACCATCGTCATGTATGTATGAGGTTGTGACCAGGGCAGGGGTTGGGGCAGGTAATGTATGTGAAGCCAAATGTCATTAATGACATGATTTTGAGGTGTTTATGGTAAACATGAAAAGTTTGTGAAGCTAGAGCATTAGACAGGGTTACGGATAGCAAGATTGTGCATTTGCCTTACATTTGGTTTCTGTATAATACTCACACCAAACTCAAATCTACTCAACTCATTATTTGTAGCAAAAATTAATGAAGCCTGCAGACTTTTCTTCATGCAACCCACTATTTAAAAAAAAAACGCCCAGTGCCAATAAAAGATGATTTTACCAAAGTTGTTGATTTGAGAGAATACAAGGGGAGGTATAAAACAATAATATTTCACAAGTTTAGTTTTGATGATTTGATTACTTACAGAGAGAGATGTAAGTTGATGAAAGTCATCCCTGAGAGTCATTCAGCAAATATTTACTGAGCACTTGCCGTGTGGGTACTGAATGCTGGTGGCCGGAGCCCTCCTGGGAGTGAAGAGAGAGAGGCTGGAAGAGGTGATAAGGGGATAGAACCGAAGGGCTTGGTCTTGAAGGAATGAGGGAAGGGGCCTTGGGTTACTCCTAGGTTTTGGCTTGGGTGATTTCTAGGCAGTTAGAGATGACGCTCTTAGGAGTAGAAAATTCAGAGAGACCCGTATGAAATCCTGAGAACAGGAGAGCTGAGAAGAGCAGATGTAGAACAGAGAGAATATTGCCCCTCACAGTGGCCCCATACAAGGTCCAGTACAGTCTTGTGGACCTGGACCTGGTTCACTTAAACGGACTGGAGCCAAGTGAACACCTGGATAGAAGTGGCATTACGTGGGGACAACGTGGGCATGATCTTAGAGGAAACACTTCCATTGTGGGGGGCATATTGATTTAGCTAAAAGCATTGAACCCTATTGAAATGGGACCTACTCCAGGAGTGAGCTATGAATTTGTGAATGAGTTTTGAGTCTTTTCTTGAGAGTCAGTTTTGTCAGTGGAGAAGAGGGCAGTTGGCATGTAGCAGCAGAGACTGGAAGTAAAGCCTCGCCGCATCAATGTTTTGCAAAGAAGCTCACATTTCTTATGCGCAGCCAGTAGAAATGTGATATGTTCTTTGATGTTTGCACACTGAACTGAGTGTGAATCAGCAGCGCTGTGCAACTTTTAGAAAAACAAAGGAGCGTCCGAGGAAGGATTAATAGGAGTGAAGAATTTAGCAACCCAAGAGAGACTCGTTATTTCCAAATGAGCCAGAATTTACCAGAATGTTCTGTTGTCCTCTGGTCATTGCATAACAGTGTCAGAGAGACTGTACAGAGTCCATGAAATGAAGGTGGGAATGAGGTTTGAGACAAAGGCTCGTAAGGAAAACGACAAGGATTTGAGCAGCTAAACTGAAAGAAGAAAGGATTGGGGAAAGACCAATGTTAGGATTTCTGGTATAAAAAGTGACATTAGTGATGACAAAATGGGCCCCATCTCTTTTGGGGAAAATAAGAGGAAAGGAGAGTAAAGCTGCAACACATGCTATTAAGGTTCGATCTAAAGGAAGACTAGCTGAGTGATTTTTCTTAAGTACAACTGGATTCGTTCTCAGGAGAAGAGAATAGGTGGACTATGAGAACCAGTATAGCATGTCAATATTAAGTTGTTTAGTACAAAAGTTACTTGTGCAGCTACTGTGCAAGGAACTGTGAAATTCCTTCCACGGAGGGGTGGGGGGTCTTTAAAATGAGATAACACCTCTGGAGTAAAGGGTCAAGATAGGATTAGGTGGCCTCCTGGGTTTCTTTCCCAGTCCTTTAAATCGAATCCCAACATGTTTTTGTGCATCCCCGAGATTTTTAGACTATTGTGTTTCATGTCTTTTGTAACCATTCTTAGTTTTAATCTTGAGGGTTTCCTTAGTTTTTGAATGCCAGGCAACAAGTTATTTCAATCTTGGTATTACATTTGGTCTTTGTAAGCTCTTTATTTGGGGGGGGGCAGGGGGGAGGTGGGTATGTAGACATGGCCTTGAAAAAATGCACGTGCATTTCTCTGGAGTTGTCTACTAGATGTAGCCTCCGTCCTGCTGCAGCTCATCTTCTATGTGATTTTGCGGCTCACACCCCACTTTGCCAAAATGGCATTCATTAGCCAGCCCTGTGGGGAGCAATGTTATGTGAGGCCATAGACTTGAGGTAGGTCTGACCAAGGTGTCCTGAGTTACAAGGGCTGGAAGCAAAATCTGACACAAGCAGGAAATATAGTACAATTTTCTTATTTATGAGACAAACTGGGGTCCATGCTTGATAGAGCTGGGGGAGGGTCACACAGACCAGCTAGAAAACTAGAAAACAGTGATGATCTCCACAGTGAATGAGGAGCAAGTGTCAAGCATCAGATTACAGCTGAATGAGAGACTGTGAGGCTGGGGATGAATCAGATCAACAGAGGCAAATGCAATCAAATGCCATCTATCACCCTCCGAGCTGCGTGGGTAAAAGAGTCTTTTTTTTTTTTTTAACATCTTTATTGGAGTATAAATGCTTTACAATGGTGTGTTAGTTTCTGCTTTATAACAAAATGAATCAGCTATACATATACATATATCCCCATATCTCCTCCCTCTTGCGTCTCCCTCCCACCCTCCCTATCCCACCCCTCTAGGTGGTCACAAAGCACAGAGCTGATCTCCCTGTGCTATGCGGCTGCTTCCCACTAGCTATCTATTTTACATTTGGTAGTGTATATATGTCCATGCCACTCTCTCACTTCGTCCCAGCTTATCCTTCCCCCTCCCCTTGTCCTCAAGTCCATTCTCTACGTCTGGGTCTTTATTCCTGTCCTGCCTTCAGAACCTTTTTTTTTTTTTTTTTAGATTCCATATATATGTGTTAGCATACAGTATTTGTTTTTCTCTTTCTGACTTACTTCACTCTGTATGACAGACTCTAGGTCCATCCACCTCACTACAAATAACTCAATTTCGTTTCTTTTTATGGCTGAGTAATATTCCATTGTATATATGTGCCACATCTTCTTTATCTATTCATCTGTCGATGGACACTTAGGTTGCTTCCATGTCCTGGCTATTGTAAATAGTGCTGCAATGACCATTGTGGTACATGACTCTTTTTGAATTATGGTTTTCTCAGGGTCTATGCCCAGTAGTGGGATTGCTGGGTCATATGGTGGTTCTATTTTTAGTGTTTTAAGGAACCTCCATACTGTTCTCCATAGTGGCTGTATCAACTTACATTCCCACCAACAGTGCAAGAGGGTTCCCTTTTCTCCACACCCTCTCCAGCATTTATTGTTTGTAGATTTTTTGATGATGGTCTTTCTGACTGGGGTGAGGTGATACCTCATTGTAGCTTTGATTTGCATTTCTCTAATGATTAGTGATGTTGAGCATCCTTTCATGTGTTTGTTGGCAATCTGTATATCTTCTTTGGAGAAATGTCTATTTAGATCTTCTGCCCATTTTTGGATTGGGTTGTTTGTTTTTTTGATATTGAGCTGCATGAGCTGCTTGTAAATTTTGGAGATTAATCCTTTGTCAGTTGCTTCATTTGCAAATATTTTCTCCCATTCTGAGGGTTGTCTTTTCGTCTTGTTTATGGTTTCCTTTGCTGTGCAAAAGCTTTTAAGTTTCATTAGGTCCCATTTGTTTATTTTTGTTTTTATTTCCATTTCTCTAGGAGGTGGGTCAAAAAGGATCTTGCTGTGATTTATATCATAGAGTGTTCTGCCTATGTTTTCCTCTAAGGCCTTACATTTAAGTCTTTAAGCCATTTTGAGTTTATTTTTGTGTATGGTGTTAGGGAGTGTTCTAATTTCATTCTTTTACATGTAGCTGTCCAGTTTTCCCAGCACCACTTATTGAAGAGGCTGTCTTTTCTCCATTGTATATTCTTGCCTCCTTTATCAAAGATAAGGTGACCGTATGTGCGTGGGTTTATCTCTGGACTCTCTATCCTGTTCCATTGATCTATATTTCTGTTTTTGTGCCAGTACCATACTGTCTTGATTACTGTAGCTTTCTAGTATAGTCTGAAGTCCGGGAGCCTGTCCTCCAGCTCCGTTTTTCTTTCTCAAGGTTGTTTTGGCTATTCGGGGTCTTTTGTGTTTCCATACAAATTGTGAAATATTTTGTTCTAGTTCTGTGAAAAATGCCAGTGGTAGTTTGATAGGGATTGCACTGAATCTGTAGATTGCTTTGGGTAGTATAGTCATTTTCACAATATTGATTCTTCCAATCCAAGAACATGGTATATCTCTCCATCTGTTGGTATCATCTTTAATTTCTTTCATCAGTGTCTTATAGTTTTCTGCATATAGGTCTCTTGTCTCCTTAGGTAGGTTTATTCCTAGGTATTTTATCCTTTTTGTTGCAATGGTAATTGTGATTCTTTCCGTAATTTCTCTTCAGATTTTTCATCGTTAGTGTATAGGGATGCAAAAGATTTCTGTGCATTAATTTTGTATCCTGCTACTTTATCAAATTCATTGATTAAATCTAGTAGTTTTCTGGTAGCATCTTTAGGATTCTCTATGTATAGTATCATGTCATTTGCAAACAGTGACAGCTTTACTTCTTCTTTTTTGATTTGGATTCCTTTTATTTCTTTTTCTTCTCTGACTGCTGTGGCTAAAACTTCCAAAACTATGTTGAATAATAGTAGTGAGAGTTGACAACCTTGTCTTGTTCCTGATCTTAGAGGAAATGGTTTCAGTATTTCACCATTGAGAACGATGTTGGCTGTGGGTTTGTCATATATGGCCTTTATTATGTTGAGGTAAGTTCCCTCTATGCCTACTTTCTGGTGGGTTTTTATCATAAATGGGTGTTGAATTTTGTTGAAAGCTTTTTCTGCATCTATTGAGATGATCATATGGTTTTTCTCCTTCAATTTGTTAATATGGTGTATCACATTGATTGATTTGCGTATATTGAAGAATCCTTGCATTCCTGGGATAAACCCTACTTGATCATGGTGTATGATCTTTTTAATGTGTTGTCAGATTCTGTCTGCTAGTATTTTGTTGAGGATTTTTGCATCTAAGTTCATCAGTGATGTTGGCCTGTAGATTTCTTTCTTTGTGGCATCTTTGTCTGGTTTTGGTATCAGGGTGATGGTGGCCTCGTAGAATGAGTTTGGGAGTGTTCCTTCCTCTGCTATATTTTGGAAGAGTTTGAGAAGGATAGGTGTTAGTTCTTCTTGAAATGTTTGATAGAATTCACCTGTGAAGCCATCTGGTCCTGGGCTTTTGTTTGTTGGAAGATTTTTAATCACAGTCTCAATTTTAGTGCTTGTGATTGGTCTGTTTATATCTTCTATTTCTTCCTAGTTCAGTCTTGGAAAGTTGTGCTTTTCTAAGAATTTGTCCATTTCTTCCAAGAGTCCATTTTATTGGCATATAGTTGCTTGTAGTAATCTCACATGATCCTTTGTATTTCTGCAGTGTCAGTTGTTACTTCTCCTTTTTCATTTCTAATTCTACTGATTTGAGTCTTCTCCCTTTTTTTCTTGATGAGTCTGGCTAATAGTTTATCAATTTTGTTTATCGTCTCAAAGATCTAGCTTTTAGTTTTCTTGATCTTTGCTCTTGTTTCCTTCATTTCTTTTTCATTTATTTCTGATCTGACCTTTATGATTTCTTTCCTTCTGCTAACATTGGGGTTTTTTTGTTCTTATTTCTCTAATTGCTTTAGGTGTAAGGTTAGGTTGTTTATTTGAGACGTTTCTTGTTTCTTGAGGTAGGATTGTATTGCTATAAACTTCCCTCTTAGAACTGCTTCTGCTGCATCCCATAGGTTTTGGTTTGTCATGTTTTCATTGTCATTTGTTTCTAGGTATTTTTTAAATTTCCTCTTTAATTTCTTCAGTGATCTCTTGGTTATTTAGTAGTGTATTGTTTAGCCTCCATGTGTTTGTATTTTTTACAGATTTTTTCCTTTAATTGATATCTAGTCTCATAGTGTTATGGTCAGAAAAGATACTTGATACAATTTCAATTTTCTTTACCAAGGCTTAAATTTACCAAGTGTTCCATGAGCACTTGAGAAGAAAGTGTATTCTGTTTTTTTTGGATGGAATGTCCTATAAATATCAATTAAGTCCATCTTGTTTAATGTATCATTTAAAGCTTGTGTTTCCTTATTTATTTTCATTTTGGATGATCTGTCCATTGGTGAAAGTGGGGTGTTAAAAATCCCCTACTATGATTATGTTACTGTTGATTTCCCCTTTTATGGCTGTTAACATTTGCCTTATGTATTGAGATGCTCCTATGTTGGGTGCATAAATATTTACAATTGTTATATCTTCTTCTTGGATTGATCCCTTGATCATATGTAGTATCCTTCTTTGTCTCTTGTAATAGTCTTTATTTTAAAGTCTATTCTGTCTGATATGAGTATAGCTCTCCAGCTTTCTTTTGATTTCCATTTCCATGGAATATCTTTTTCCATCCCCTCACTTTCATTCTGTATGTGTCCCTAGGTCTGAAGTGGGTCTCTTGTAGACAGCATATATACAGGTCTTGTTTTTGTATCCATTCAGCCAGTCTATGTCTTTTGGCTGGAGCATTTAATCCATTTACATTTAAGGTGATTATTGATATGTATGTTCCTATTACCATTTTCTTAATTGTTTTGGGTTTGTTATTGTAGGTCTTTTCCTTCTCTTGTGTTTCCTGCCTAGAATAGTTCCTTTAGCACTTGTTGTAAAGCTGGTTTGGTGGTGCTGAATTCTCTTAGCTTTTGCTTGTCTGTAAAGATTTTAATTTCTCTGTCGAATCTGAATAAGATCCTTGCTGGGTAGAGTAATCTTGGTTGTAGGTTTTTCTCTTTCATCACTTTAAATATGTCCTACCACTCCCTTCTGAATTGCAGAGTTGCTGCTGAAAGATCCCTGTTAATGTTATGGGGATTCCCTTATATGTTATCTGTTGTTTTTCCCTTGCTGCTTTTAATATTTTTTCTTTGTATTTAATTTTTGATAGTTTGATTAATATGTGTCTTGGCGTGTTTCTCCTTGGATTTATCCTGTATGGGACTCTCTGTGCTTCCTGGACTTGATTAACTATTTCCTTCCCATATTAGGGAAGTTTTCAACTATAATCTCTTCAAATATTTTCTCAGTCCCTTTCTTTTTCTCTTCTTCTTCTGGGACCCCTATAATTCAAATGTTGGTGTGTTTAATGTTGTCCCAGAGGCCTCTGAGACTGTCCTCAATTCTTTTCATTCTTTTTTCTTTATTCTGCTTTGTGGTAGTTATTTCCACTATTTTATCTTCCAGGTCACTTATCCGTTCTTCTGCCTCAGTTATTCTGCTAGTGATTCTTTCTAGAGAATTTTTAATTTCATTTACTGTGTTGTTCATCATTGTTTGTTTGCTCTTTAGTTCTTCTAGGTCCTTGTTAAATGTTTCTTGTAGTTTCTCCATTCTATTTCCAAGATTTTGGATCATCTTTATTATCATTACTCTGAATTCTCTTTCAGGTAGACTGCCTATTTCATCTTCATTTGTTTGGTCTGGTGGGTTTTTACCTTGCTCCTTCATCTGCTGTGTGTTTCTCTGTCTTCTCATTTTGCTTAACTTACTGTGTTTGGGGTCTCCTTTTTGCAGGCTGCAGGTTTGTAGTTCCTGTTGTTTTTGGTGTCTGCCCCCAGTGGCTAAGGTTGGTTCAGTGGGTTGTGTAGGCTTCCCGGTGGAGGGGACTGGTGCCTGTGTTCTGGTGGATGAGGCTGGATCTTGTCTTTCTGGTGGGCAGGACTGCGTCCGGTGGTGTGTTTTGGGGTGTCTGTGACCTTATTATGATTTTAGGCAGCATCTCTGCTAATGGGTGGGGTTGTGTTCCTGTCTTGTTAGTTGTTTGACATAGGGTGTCCAGCACTGTAGCTCGCTGGTTGTTCAGTGGAGCTGGGTCTTACCTTTGAGATGGAGATCTCTGGGAGAAATCTCACTGATTGATATTACGTGGGTGCAGGGAGTCTCTGGTGGCCCAATGTCCTGAACTTGGCTCTCCCACCTCAGAGGCACAGGCCTGACACTCGGCTGGAGCACCAAGACCCTGTCAGCAACATGGCTCAGAAGAAAAGGGAGAAAAAAAGAAAGAAAGAAAGAAAGAATAAAATAAAGTTATTAAAATTAAAAAATTATTAAAAATAAAAAAAATTTAAAGAAATAAAAAAATAGAAAGAAAGAAAAAGAAA